>NC_134020.1:52008039-52324630 GCF_040712315.1 Castanea sativa | reverse complement strand
TGTACATATTTTAAGAGCAATGGTAAACTTTAATCTCTTAATAGCATCCAACAAATTAGCCTTGAGCCTCTCTCTGTGTGCATGCATGGCTGTGCTTTTCTTTGTATAGACAAAGCATTAAGCTTAATTTATTATGTACTTAGGCATTCAAAATATCCAACAGTTCTTGCACCACATCCTTATTAAATTTAAAATGTCATGGTAAAATCATGTTAAAGTACGATTATAAACTTTTAATTTAAGTTGTGATTATGTGAATTAGCAAGCTATGTTTGTGGTAGAGTTGATTTTTATTTTTTATTTTATATAAATTTGGAAGAGGAGGGGATGAGTGTGGGTCTAAGGCAGAGTAGCAAATACAATACTATTGGAGTAGAGTATAGAGTTGATATATAATATATCTTACAAAATACCATTGTTCCCTCTCCTCATGTAAACGTTCATTATATAAAACCATTGACTACATATAATGTTGTGACTTGTTACCCTCATGACTTTGAATTGGCCAAAATAGTTTTTATTTTATTTTAAATATGATATAGAGAATTATCAAAAAGTAGCCAATAGAATATGTTTATTCTCAATTTTTTATATAAATGTTCCTTACATAAAGACCAATGACTATATACAATGTTACGATCATGTTACCCTCGTGACTTTACCTTGAAATGATAAATAAAAAGAATGATATGATAGCAGGAATTATTAAAGAGTAGCCAATAGAATATATTAATCCTCAATGTTCTATGTAAAAATGTTCCTTAATTTTTTTATTTATTTGAACTTTACATGTAGCTTGTTGTACTTAATTGGTTCAGAAACATGATGAATGAGGCTTGTAAGTGGGGCTACAAGTAACAAGTTTATAATCAAAAGTTCATTAAATGAGTTATTTAAACTGAGGCAGGAGCATATTGGTTTTATTAATGGCAACTAGCAGTAATTAATATATGATATGGATTTGTTTTCTCATAGAGAATAAGCCACATAGAGAATTAGTATTTTTTTTAAAAAAGTGAAATAAGGGTTGAAGGTTGACAACATAGTATACTGAAAGGTAACTTCTAGAAGGGACTTCTTCCAGAGTAATTATGGGCCTGACATAGCTCATAATACCATGAAAAAGGGGAAAAGCCCAAAATGGATCTGCTGCAGAATGATCTGAGCAAATTTGATACATAAGAACTTGGGCAAGCTGAAACAAATAGAGCCTAAGACCCTTCCATTTTTATAACCCAATAGTGTAAAATGGACCCGTATAGGCCCAAACCTTCTGTATAAAGGGATAAGACTTAAGAGCAAACCTGTCTATCCACATTTAAGAGAACACGCACGAAAGATATTTGGTACATTGTGCTTTATCTTGATTAGGTGGCATTAATCTTTTTATTTGCAAGCTTCTTCTACTCCTGCGACGTTGCTACTTGCTTGGGAAAAGAGCAATTACATGGTATATAATATAATGCCAAAAGGATATATATAGTTTACTGGTTTGGTGGGCTGTGCTTTTCATGGTTAGGTAACAAATTAATTAAGCTTCTTGTTGATTAATTTACTTGTTCCCATATGACGTCGCATGGGAAACACAAAGCTAGATTGTATAAAAAAAAGGTACGTAGTGGAGTCCACTACTTGTTGGTGTATTTTTCTCTTTTAATTAACAATAGCCACTTGCATATTAAACAAGTTGCTTGCCACCTAATCAAGGAAAGCACAACTGAAGTTCAGCACATGCTGTTTATCAAAAAAAAGAAAAGCACAACTTACCTAACGGAGTGGACCATTTAAAGCACTCACATATATAAGTTCAACTGGGGCAAAGAGCATATTGGTTTTTAGAATATGGATTTGCTTTCTCGTTTTGTGTGTGCAGCCGGTGATTTATTGAGAAGCAAAAGAATCCTCTACCATCTACGCATCAACAGCTCTACCAATGCAAAAGGAAAGCAATTGGCTCGGTCGTCAATGTAAACGCACAAATGTACGTAGGGAATGGACCCTACATAATTTTCCTTTGATCGTGCTTAGTGGAATTATAATAATCCCACTCAATTGTGTAAATATGTTATTTAAAAACATGTTGTGTTATGTATAGGAAACCTAAGACCCCATTTTTTGATTGTCTTCCTCCTTTGTTTGTTCTCACATGATCATTTATTTTCAAACAAGTTGTTTGTTGACCCTATACAATTTTCCTTCAATCATGCTTAGTGGAATTTACATAATTTTTCTTCAATCATGCTTAGTGGAATTATAATGAACCCTACATAATTTCCCTTCAATCATGCTTAGTGGAGTTATATGGACCCTTACATAATTTTCCTTTAATCATGCTTAGTGGAATTATAACAACCCCACCCAATTGTGTAAATATTTTATTTTCAAACAAGTTGTGTTATGTATAGGAAACCCTAAGACCCCCATCCCATCTTTTTCAAAAAGAAAAAGAGTATGATATGGCTGATGAGGTGGCTTAATAGGAGCATAGCAACATTAAATGCTACATCTCAGCTTTTAGATCATTTATTTTCAATCATGCTTAGTGGAATTATAATGACCCCTACATAATTTCCCTTCAATCATGCTTAGTGGAATTTACACAATTTTCCTTCAATCATGCTTAGTGGAATTATATGGACCCTTACATAATTTTCCTTTAATCATGCTTAGTGGAATTATAACAACCCCACCCAATTGTGTTGATATTTTATTTTCAAACAAGTCGTGTTATGTATAGGAAACCCTAAGACCCCCATCTTTTGATTGCTTCCTCCTTTGTTTGTTCTCACATGATCATTTATTGTCAAACAAGTTGTTTGTTGTCCCTACATTTTTTTAGAAGAAAGTTGAAGTCAATTTGGGTAGTTGAATAATCAAATATTTGTATCTAACGAATAATAATGTTTGTACATGATCTGTATTTAATTATTTTATATAAAAAATTAAAAAATTATAAAGAGAAAAATGATTTAAAAAGAAAAAGAAAAAGAATATGATATGGCTGATGATGTGGCTTAATAGGAGCATAGCAACATTAAATACTACGTCTCAGCTTTTAGATATATATATATATATTTGTCGCTAACTTGTGCGATGCATAGAAATAACTATTGAATGAGTTTCAAGAAAAAAAAAAAAGACATTATTTTTTAGTTTGAGTAGTAAGCAAAAACGCATAAAATTATAAATAAATAAAAACAATATTGAAAAAAATGGCACAAAGTTTTATTAGTTAGGCAAAAGAAAACAATGTTATTTTATTTATTAGTAGTTTTTTGTGAGAAAGAATAAGGAACAGAATATTGCGTAACTAGTTTAGTTTGTGTAATATATAGGTATATATAAAATAGTTTGTAATATATATGTCAAAAGGTGTCTTTTGAAATGTTATAACTCTTCAAATTTGATATACCAAAAGGTATCTATTGAAGAGTCATAACCCTTCATATTGGATATATCATAAGGTACCTATTAACCGAAAATGTGTCTATTTAATGAAAATACGCCTATTGAATGAAAATGTGCTTATTGAATGAAAAGTTGCCTATTAATTGAAAATAAAAATTGAAAGGGCATAACTTTTCAATGTTTTTAAATGTATACGTGGCATTAATTTATGTAACCACATGACACAATATAAAGTAGGCAACAAAAAGTCAAATATTTCGCTTTTATATTACATAAATGTATGTAAAAAAAAAAAAGGACATTAGAGCATAATTAAGTGAATAATCGTGGCAGCTCTGCCTAGATTCAATGGTTCCAGCACTAGTATAAGACTAGTTAGGCAATAAGGTTATCCATTACTTTTTTCTTTTTTTCTTTTTTTTTTTTGATTTGGAAGGTTATCCATTACTATAACTGAGCTCAAGGCAATAAGAATATTAATGGGTTCATTATTGGTCTGTCACCATCAGTGAGTTACAAATTACGATACAACAACAGGTAACATCCTGTGGAGAAGACTTTTGTGAAGTTGTGGACTTTTGCTACGTACTTTTGCAATCTAGTCACATCACCGGTCTATTTTTTGTATTGCAGTTATAGAGATAATCAGCTAGCAGCAACAATAACAATTTATCCAGGTCCTAAGAATCTTGAAAGTGAGTTTTCTTGGTCAACCATTTTCACCCAGTGACAGCTATCAAGCATAGTACATTTGCCTTCTGACTCTACTTTTCTAACTCGATTATTTAGAGCTCCTCTAGAATAAAGACATTAGTAGCACATCCAACCTCTATTAATTTATAAAATGATTAAAATCTATATTTGTTTGTCGTCATTTATTGGTGATGAATTTGATTATAAAAAATATAGTAGGTGATGAATTTTGGTAATAAATTTATGGGATGGTGCTCGTTAACACCAACTTTTTAGACATTTTTTACTTTTTACAACTTTTTGATTTTTTTTTTGATAATTTTTTAGCAATTTTTGTTTTTTATTTTTGGCAATCTTTTTAATGACTTTTTGTCTTTTTTATTAACAAAACTCATTAAGGGAAATCTTAACAAGCACCACACGGTGCTTATTAACATTTCCCTAAATTTATTTAGAATCTTTGTGATTTCTGGTTTAGTTTCCCCAAATCTATATGTATATTTGTATATTACATTACTGTCTTTGCTCATATTATAACGGTTTACAGTATATGTGAAGTAGTCTCTAAAGTATGTAAATTTAGACAGGACTTGTCAGCTTTTTTCTTGAGAAATTGATGTCCTTCAATTTTAATTTGTCATTCATGAGAAGCTACACTCATCTAACTAGTTAATCATGATTTTCATCTTTTAAATACCACGAAACAACCTGAACACTTGTTTTTTAAATACCATTTTACACATGAACAAGAAACTAAGCATAATTAGTAGGAGATATCCCTCCAAAGTTTGGAAATTTTGCTAATATGATTGAAACACCTAGCATAATTAGTTTTCTCAACAATATGTATTTTAATGGTGGTTTTGACATGGAAAATCACAAAAATGATGTGATTGTGACTTGGAAGCGGTCGAAACAAGGTCTCCCACAGTTAAACCTCGGATTCTACTCTTTGTTAGATTTGTCAATGAACCAGCTTTCTGATAAAATTTCAGCTTCATTAGTTAGTTTGGAGGACGTAAAGATTCTCAATATCTCACATAACAACCTTTTTGGGAGGATACCAACAAGTTTTGGTGATTTAAGGAATCTAGAGAGTTTGGACTTATCACACAACAATCTATCAAGCTCAATTCTACAATCACTAGCAAACTTGCAACAATTGACTGTTTTGGATGTGAGTAACAATAAACTCACATCAATGCTAACGAATGCCTAAGAATATTGGTTTATGAACTATTTTTAAATAAAAAAAATTATACAAAAGAAAAAAATGTTTAGGAACTATTTTTTAAAATGTAACTAACTTCTTTTACTGTTTTTTTTTTTTTTTCCCCTCAAGAAAGTGGTATTAAAACTTTTTTTTAAATAGTCTATTACCAAATACTCTAAGGATACCTATTAACAAAATCCTTCTTTTTTAGACAACTTTGCTGCTAGTTGCTATAGTTTCTATGCGCTCGGCATTCATTATTGCCGTTTCTTCTTCACAATAGCTACAATAGGCTCTCATTCACAACCTCGCACGATAGCATTTTTTTTTAAATGCACAATAACACAACTCCTATTATTTCGTATGTTCCAAGCTATAAAAAATAAAAAAATTTAAATGAAGCCAAGTATTTGAATTGTTTGGTATTTTAAAATAAAAAAAATACTACTTGAATTCCTACTATTTCGTATGTTCCATCATCAATGCTGCAGCTTCAACAAAAAGCACATTGAAACGGTTAGATTCACGGAATTCCAGCTCAGATTGTTGCCACTTGTATAGGGTCATTTTTAGTTCTCATTACTTTGGTTCCAAGACTGTGCTAGCTCTATATTTGAGCGACATCACGTGGTATTCACTGTGGTTGCCTTCAACCATCTTGACACCGCTCTTTCACATGATTTGAAGCTTGATGGATGCACCTTGACTAGCTTGCTTGTCCATCAATCTAATACGAGGAGAATTGCCACGTGATGGCTTTGACAATTTGACCAAATTAGTTCATATCTGGAGGGATAAAAAAAATAAAAGCGTTTTCAATGCTGAAATGAGAGGTGAAGTGGAGTCCATGAAAGCTATTACTTCTGTAAGTGGTAGATTAGCAGCCAAAATTGAGGTTAAGAACATTGTTCAGTGAAGAATGTTATGTTGCTAGGATTTCTTCTATGTTTTTTATTGTTAAATTGTTGTTTTATGTTGTAGTTTAGTAGCCAGTGAGGCTTATCTCTCTTTATATTGGTGTTGTTGCTTTTTGGTTAATTTGGTTTCTTTTCGGCAAAAAGTTAACAAATGCTTAAAGTACTGGTTTAAGAACTATTTTTTTTTTAAATTATAAAAAGAAAAAAAAATGTAACTAACTTTCTTGACAGTGTTTTTATATTTTCTCATGAAAGTGGCGGTGTTAAAACTTTTTAAAAATAGTCTATTAACAAATACTCTAAGAATACTCACTAACAAAATCCTTCTTAATGAGCTAGTTGCTATAGTTTCTATGCATCGACATTTATTACTACCGTTTATTAAAGATCACAACTAGTTTATTAACAAAGAAAACGATACATTATGAAGGAAACAAGAATGAAGATATTTTTTCTGCCAAGACTCTTATAATTCAACTAGTCAACATTTTTAGATGATTTCAATAGAAACATACACGATTCAAATTTCTCTCTCCCAACTATCGAATGACAAAAAAGAAGTAAATATTTTTAAAAAAATGAAAATGAAGATATCCAACTTAATGAGCTTATGGAGCCGTAGGAAGGAATGTGATTGTGAGGTGAAATATCTAACTACTGGGATTTCACAGCCCATTAAAATCCCTCTAGAGTCTAATGTAGACCCACTTGTTAATTGACGTGATCACATACCGTTCTTTTAACGTATCAAGATCCTCTTTTCAAACAAACAAACATAGGGATTGGGGTGAAAATAGCCAAATACCACGTTTTAGCAAAATTTGTAACAAACTAGCACTGTTTCGAAAATATTTAGCAATTTACCACTTTTTTAGTACTCAAGTTCCTAGGTGAGTCGCCAACGTGGCACTGCTTACACTAGAATTTGGGGGATTAAAAAACAATGTGATACTCGATATTGCGGAAATCCAGTACTTCTTTATAGTACTCATCTTAACAAAGTCGAGTACCTTGTTTTTATTTTTCTTTTTTCTTTTTTTTTTCTACTTTTTGTTTCGTACAAAACTTTTACTTATTTCTTCTTCAACGGCGTTGTGTCCACCATGTTGGGTGCATCATAGCACCGTGGGTCCAGCCCACACTTGATAAAACACCTCATTAAAGAGGTGGTTGGACAAGCCACCAAAGTCAGCCTATTTTCTTCTTCGGCAGTGACTTAGGTGTGTTGGGCACGATAAGGAAAAAAAGAAGAAGGGGGCTGATGCATTAAGGCTATTCGGCCTAAGGTAGAGCTGAAGGAAAAAGAAAGTGGCTAGAGCAAAGTCAAGGCAAGTGAGTTGCATTTATTGTGATGTGATGTCAAGAGTGTGAAAGAAAGAAAAGAAGGCAAAGATGAAGAAATAAAAGGAGAGGCCATTGGACCGGTGAGCAAGAAGTGAAGTAACAGATAAAGTGACGATTAAGGGTTTGTTTAGATACTACTTATTGTTGAAAATTGAAAACTTATTGCTAAAAACAATGTAACAAAATAATTTTTAAATGTGTGAATAGTACTGTGGGACTCAGTTTTAAAGAAAAGTTTGTTAAATTCCGTACTTGTGGATCTCGTGAACAGTGCACGGAACCCAGCCAAAAAAACGCAAACGCGCAAAACGCCACTCCTGCTGCTATCCAAACTCACACTTAAGTATTGTTTAGGTAGTGCATCTGTGGCCACGTTTTTTTTTTTTTTTCAGCTGAGCGCCTCTTGCATTGTTCATTGTCTATGAACAGTGAATTTAGGCATATGAACAATGCAACGCTCATGAACAGTAACTTTTTTATTGTTTTCAATTTTCAGCAAAATAATTTGTATCCAAACGGACCCTTAAAGGAATGACAAAAAGTTAATTTTAAGCAAATTAAATGAGTTAGATGTAGAATATGGCTTGAATTAGGAGTTCGACTCCTTGTTGGATTTGGATAAGGAATGAATTTTATTCCTTTTGAGTTACTGTTGTTTGAAGTTATCAAGATTTCTTAGAAGTCTTGTCTACCACTTGATTTTGAGTTCTATTTGGAATAGGAGTGATTCTCCTTTTGTGTGTGGAAAGATGAGAGTGTGAGAGAAAAGGCTCTCTCTTCATTTGGTTATTTGATATTTGTGGGTTGCAATTTGGAATAGTGAGAGAGGTTTGTTGCTGCTTGGTTTTGGTTCTGCGGTTTGGTGATTTGCTCTCTCTTGGTGCATTGCAACTTTTGGATTTGATTTGTGGCTTTCTCTTTGGTTTGTGTGCCATTCGTATTTGGTATTTGTGAACCTTTAGTTCTTTGGTTTTGTATTTGTGAGAGAGAGTTATTTGGGTGCATTTGGGATTTGGGTTTGTGAGAGTGCCTCTACACCAATTTGTATTATCCCAAATTTGTTATAGTGAAATTTGTTCGTCGTCTCCCGTGGATGTAGGCTATTGCCGAACCACGTAAATTCTTGGTATTTTGTGTCTATTTTCTTTTGGATTTATTTTTTTTCGTTCCTATTGATTAGTTTGGAGATCTTTCTCAAGTCTAAAATATTTTCACAATCAATCTTGGTAATTTAAGCTTCCGCTATTTTACAACATTAGAAACAAGCTTATTTAAACGCACAAGCATCAAGAGCCAATGTAGAAAATTTCATTTCAATTATCCAAAAAGAATATAAAATGTAAAGTGTTTATTAAACAGAGCAAGGCTTCCATCTTGTGCACAAGAGACAAGATTGGCATGTAGCTATATTTTATGCTGAGTGTTATTCCTGTGTCATCTCTAATGTACAATTAAACTAGAGGAAAGCCAAACTCCATTGAATAAGATGATTTACAAACAAACATAATAAAATCTAGAATCACAATTTTTTTTAATCACAACTTTGATGTAGTAATCTATGAATGGTGAAGAAAAAGCAATGATAATATATGTGGAAGTGATAGGCAACAACTCTCAATTTATCATATTAAAATTTTGGCAAAGTTGTAACCAAATAAAAAAAAAAATTGTGATCCTAGAACTGTTGAACAAGCAGAGACAAAATTAGGATCTTAATTAACTTATGTAACTTTAAAAAAATAAATAAATATATAAAAAGCTAAAAATACAAAATATCAACAAGAAAATTGTTCAAGCTACTACTAGTTTTACAAAGGGTAAACTTTAGATATAGTTACTGAAGTAATACATATGGTTCATATCATTAAAAAAAAAAAAAGTAATACATATAGTTCCCCAATTAAATTCATACACATAGTTATATTGAAATTAATTGTCTTTGAAAAATATAACGATGTTTGTATTTTATTGGTCAATACTTGAGTTTAATCAGGGAACATGCTTAATTTTTGCTCTTTAATAAAAAAAAACTTACAAATTGATATGGCAATAAACATGATTACTACCACATCAATAACACAATAAATAAATTTTTTTTTTAAAAAAAACCAAACCTACTTCCAACTTTATTACAAAATATTTACAAATTAATGTAATAATAAATATAATTGGCGCTACATCTACAATATAATACTTTTTTATTATGTCTTAAAAATTGATACATCTGTTTTGTAAATCCTATGTATTAAATTTTATGGTAGTTGTGGTATTATTCTAAATAAATTTCTTTGACCATTCAATTAAAGAAAATACATCCCATAAAAAATAATAAATAAATAAAAGAAAACACACAAAAATAACTTTGTGATTATTTGTATTTTTCTTTTGAAAAAGTCAAATATTATAGTTATATTTCCCATAAATTACCAAACAAATAAATTTTTATATATTATCTATTTATATATTTAATATTTTGGAATTAAAAAAACCGATTAATATTACCAAGGATAAATAATTAAAAAGAATCAATTTTTTAACTTTGGATCACGAACAACTTAACAACAAAAGTCATTTGAATATATAATTTTTTAGGGGAATAACTTTATATTTTTGGGGAATATAAATAATAAATCCACCCTCGAAAATAAAGAAACAAGAAATTCAAGGGGGGCCATGGGCCCAAAGCCCCTTCGTGTAGCTGTGGGTCCGTCGCTGCAAACAAGCTTAGCCACAAGCGCATAGTCAGCAAGAGAAGATGTAGACAATTGCATGTAAAGTTCTTAAAAAGAAGATAAAGTGAAAACTGTTTGGTTGCACAATGCCAAAAATGGTCAAAAGTTACAATAATGCAAGGCTGAAAAGTATTCAAGCGTGAAGGTGAAGTTGGGTCTGATTTTTTATTTTTTGGTCTGTATTGGCTACTTCATAGATTAAGGTCAATATTGGATCAAATTAAAACAACCTGGATTAATTAGAAGGTATTAGCTTAGATCCACCCATGAGTTTTTCTCTCTTAATCATTAAGATAAATTAATGGATTAATTGATTAATATATAAAAATAGATTAAAAAAAAGCTCAAGTATAATTCTAAATAATAGCATCCAGCTGGAGGCGTCTGCTAAAGTAGCAAATATTGAAATACACAGTGTAGGGATGACCATACCCATTGGGTAATGGATACCTTACCCTACTTGATCCAAATGTTTTGGATAATACCCGGTTCTTTATGGGTAGAACCTAATCGGGTAGAGTATGGATATTACCTGAATAGTTTGGGTAGGGTATGGATAATATCCATACCCGACCCATATATTAAAAAAAAAAAAAAACCCTAACTCTCTCACTTTCACTCACACTCTCTTTCTCTCTCACTTGAGCCTCCATCCTCACCGTCACTCTCTTTCTTTCTCTCACCCAAGCCTCCTACTCTCTTTCTTTCTCTCACCCGAGCCTCCTGCCTCCATGGCCCAGTACCTTGAACTCATCCCTCCGATCACCAGCACCACCACTACAGCGGTCTTCTCCATCTCCAAATAAACTCTCTCAACCCAGAGGAGATTGAACCATGCATCAGCAGAGTAGACCTGCTGTCGCTGATCTAGACTTTGGAGACACCGACAAAACCCTTCGTGGACCCACCGCCGATCTCACTGTTCGTGGTTTCCATACATTCTGCTCCCTCTCTATCTCTTTCTTTGTGTTTGGTTGCTGAGAAAAAGTTGAAGAAAAGAGAAATTTTGGAGTCTTGGGGCTTTTGTATGACCTTAATGTCCATTTCTTTTTATGGGTTTAATTTCATGAATTGTTTTCTCCAAAACCTTGCCGATTGTCATATAAAGAAACACTCTTTTGCTTTCTCAATGTGCATTTGATTGTTATGTCAATTTGAAACTCGTTTGGGGCTTTCGAACCTGGAGTCATTAATTTTGTTTTTAAGCTTATTTTTTACTATACTTCTTCGTGTGTTAGATGATGCACTAAAAACTTTGGGTGTAAATCAAAAACAAAGCACACTGATTGTTTGCCTAGAAAAAAATATTGTTATTTTTCCAAGAAAAAAAAAAGAAAAAGATATCAAAGGGCTGTTTGTTTGCCAAGAAAATGAAAGAAAAAAGAGATGAAAAGAAAAAATTTAAAAGTCTCGTGGGCATGTGTTTCAATTTCGTAGATGGGTGAAGTTCAAAAGAGTAAATTGGTACCCGGTTCTTAAAAAGAAGAAGTAGATACATATGATTTCAGAGTTATTGATTAGTTTTTTCTTTTTTAAGATAAAGTTATTGGTTAATTTTTAAGTTAAAATGCTTTTGGATTTTAAAAAGAAAAAATTAAATGGGTTTCAGGTAGGGTATGGATATCCATCAATAATAAATCCGGGTAAGAATTTGGTTTAGATAATAATGGGTACTGGTATTCGGGTATCCATGGACAAACATTTCGGGTAAGGTATGGATATACCCAATCCATACCCTACCATGACCATCCCTAGCACAGTGTACTAATTAACAAGAGACAAAGAAATAAAGGAGCAATTTATTGGAAGATGACAATTGACAAGAGATAGATTAGAGCAAAAAGTGCCCCATGTACGGTGTACTATCAAGAGACAAAGAAATAAAGGGGCAATTTCTTGGAAGATGACAGGAGATAGAGCAAAAAGTGTCACATGCATCTGCATGTGAAGTAACAAGGAAGACTACTACATGTTGATTGACCAAAGCCCGTCAAGTTGTTGACTCCGGATTCACCCAATCCAAAAGTTCTTGATGACTTATTTAACCATGAAAAAAATTGAGGTCTATGGAATTAACTTCTCCTAGTCATACAGCTTGTTAGGCTCGGTTATCAGTTTTGTGATGTTTGTGTTTGGTAAACATTTTCAAACAATAATTTTCAGTTTTTAAATAATATTACACGTATTTTTACACATTTTTTCATTTATATGTATTTTCACACATGTTTTTAAATAACAATTTTCAATTTTTAAGTATATGTACCAAATACTCCAAGTTTGAGTTCTGGAATATTTTCAATTACTGTGATGAACTTTCATATGTATTATAAAATGATGCTGTATTTTTTTCTCCAACTTTTTTTGGATTTTGGCCTTTTTGCGTTTCATTTAATTATATTAGGTTTTTCCCTTTCTTTAAGGGTGCTTATGAATGCCAGGCTAAAATATTTCCAAATAAAAAAAGAGAGAAATGCATCTCTATTGTTGCACATAGAGATACTAATTTCTTACTTGGTTTCCTAGATATTGGAGTGTTCTTACTTTTTTCCCAGTATAAAACAGTGCTCATTATTATAACCAAGGCATTTCATCCAAAAGCGATAAGACTTAAAAGCATAATTCAAAGAAGTCTGATATAGATGCTCTTCAAGGTTGCCGAAAGAAAAATTAAAAATAGCTACAATGGGCTTTCCTTCACAATCTCAAAAGATAACTTTTTTTTTAAACGCATAATAACACAATTCCTATTATTTCGTATGTTCCAAGCCATAAAAAATAAAAATAAAAATTTTTAAATGAAGCCAAGTATTTGAATTGTTTGGTATTTTTATAATAAAAAAATACTATTTGAATTCCTACTATTTCGTATGTTCCATCATCAATGCTACAGCTTCAACAAAAAGCACTTTGAAACGGTTAGATTCATGGAATTCCAGCTTAGATTGTTGCCACTGGATTAGGGTCATTTGTAGTTCTCACTTTGGCTCCAAGACTGTGCTAGCTCTATATTTGAGCAATATCACGTGGTATTCACTGTGGTTGCCTTCAACCATCTTGACACCGCTCTTTCACATGATTAGAAGCTTCGTGGATGCACCTCCACGAGCTTGTCCATCAATCTAATACGAGGAGAATTGCCACGTGATGGCTTGAATAATTTGACCAAATTAGTTCATATCTGGAGGGATAAAAAATAAAAATAAAAGCGTTCTCAATGCTGAAATAGGAGGTGAAGTAGAGTTTATGAAAGCTATTACTTCTATAAGTGGTCAAATTAGCAGCTAAAACTGAGGTTAAGAACTTTGTTCAGTGAAGGATGTTATGCTGTTAGGATCCCTTCTATGTTAATTTTTTATTGTTAAATTGTTGTTTTATGTTGTAGTTTAGTAGCCAGTGAGGCTTTTTTCTCTTTATTTTAGTGTTGTTGCTTTTTGGTTAATTTGATTTCTTTTTGGCAAAAAGTTAACGAATGCTTAAGGATATTGGTTTAAGAACTATTTTAAAAAAAATTATTAAAAAAAATGTAATTAACTTTTTTGACAGTGTTTTTATATTTTCTCATGAAAGTGGCAGTATTAAAACTTTTTAAAAATAGTCTATTAACAAATACTCTAAGAACACTCACTAACAAAATCCTTCTTAATGAGCTAGTTGCTATAGTTTCTATGCATTCGGCATTTATTACTGCCATTTATTAAAGATCACAACTAGTTTATTAACAAAAAAAAAATGATACATTATAAAGGAAACAAGAATGAAGATATTTTTTCTGCCAAGACTTTTATAATTCAACTAGTCAACATTTTTAGATGTTTTCAATAAAAACATACTCGATTCAAATTTCTCTCTCCCATCTATCAATGACAAAAAAGAAGTAAATATCTATAAAAAAAAAATGAAAATGAAGATATCCAACTTAATGAGCTTATGGAGCCATAGGAAGGAATGTGATTATGAGTGATATATCCTAACTACTAGGATTTCACAGCCCATTAAAATCCCTTTAGAGTCTAATGTAGACCCACTTATTAATTGACGTGATCACATACCATTCTTTTAACGTATCAAGATCCTCTTTTCAAACAAACCAACTTAGGGATTGGGGTGAAAATAGCCAAATACCACGTTTTGGCAAAATTGTGGCAAACTAGCATTGTTTTGGAAATATTTAGCTATCTACCATTTTCTTAGTACTCAGGTTTCACAAAATCGAGTTCTAAATAGTACTTGAGTTCAATGAACTCGAGTTCTTAGGTGAGTCACCAGCGTGGCACTACTGACACTAGAATTTAAGGGATTAAAAAACAATGTGGTACTCGATATTGCGGAAACTGAGTACTTTTTTATAGTACTCGATCTTAACAAAGTCGAGTACCTTGTTTTTCTTTTTCTTTTTTTCTACTTTTTGTTTCGTACAAAACTTTTAGGTGTAAATGCACTTTTAGTCTTTTCATTTTGGCTTTTTCCATTTTGGTCTCTACATTTTCATTTCACCACTTTTAGTCCATAAACCAATTAACGTGTGTTATTTTAGTCCTTTCCGTCAGTCAACAAATGGAAATAACTGAGGTGACTAACGGAGAGATTAAAATATTATTAAAAATTCATTGTAACACTCATCACTCATGCCACATCAGATTATAATTTGAAATATTTATTTCTCAATTTTAGCAAAAGAAAAAATATGAGTTAAAAATTTAATAAAAATAAGAACAAGCATGTTCCATTCGGGTTGGATGTCGATGGAGGATTTCAATGGCTCTCAGCGCATCATGTTGTTGGTGTTGGAGTGGTTATTATTGTAGTGACGATCGCGGCAAGCGCGTTCCTTCTCTGCCTCGTGCATTTTGGCTTCGACTTCCTCGTCGTGGCGTTGAGGGAGCTAGCGCTGTTGCTGGAACCTCCACTTTGAGCCGAACTTGGGCTTAGATGGCGGCTTGCCGTCGACGAGATGGAAGGAGGAGTCGTCATTGGCGGCGCCGGAGGAAGGGAAGGAGTCGTCGTTGGAGAAGTTGAAGATGGAATCGGAAGGGTTCTTGGAGCAATTCTGGTTCTAGTTGTTGAAGTTGATGCGAGTCTAGTCAGCGATACGGCCAAGCATATCGGAGCGAGAGAAAGGGGCGAAAGGGACGTTGACAGGGAGATTTAGGTTGAGATTGGAAGTGAGGATTAAGGGTCTTTGGATATTACTTATTGTTAAAAATTAAAAATTTATTGCTAAAAACACTGTAATAAAATAATTTTTAAATATGTGAATAGTGCTGTGGGACCCAATTTTAAAGAAAAGTTTGCTGAATTCCGTACTTATGAGTCCCGTAAACAGTGCACAGGATCCAGCCAAAAAAACGCAGACGCGCAAAACGCCACTCCTGCTGCTATCCAAACTCACACTTGGAGGGACAAAAAATTAATTTTAAGCAAATTAGATGAGTTAGATGTAGAATATGGCTTGAATTAGGAGTTCGACTCCTTATTGGATTTGAATAATTTAGGTTACTGTTGTTTGAAGTTATCAAGCTCTATTAGAGGTCTTGTCTACCAGTTCAATTTGGAATAGGAGTGATTCTCTTTTTTTGTGTGGAAAAGAAGTCTAGTCCTTCTTGGATTTGGATATACTAGCCGACTCAAGTCTCCTATATAAGCATAGTGCTGCTACAGAAAAAGAAAGATGAGAGTGTGTGAGAAAAAGGCTCTCTCTTCATTTGGCTATTTGATATTTGTGGATTGCAATTTGGAATAGTGAGAGAGGTTTGTTGCCGTTTGGTTTTGGTTTTGCGGTTTGGTGATTTGCTCTCTCTTGGTCCATTGCAACTTTTGGATTTGATTTGTGGCTCTCTCTTTGATTTGTGGCTCTCTCTTTGGTTTGTGTGCAATTCGTATATGGTATTGGGTATTTGGTATCTGTGAACCATTGGTTCTTTGGTTTGTATTTGGTTCTTTGGTTTTGTATTTATGAGAGAGAGTTATTTGGGTGTATTTGGGATTTGGGTTTGTGAGAGTGCCTCTACACCAATTTGTATTATCCCAAATTTGTTATAGTAAAATTTGTTCGTCGTCTCCCGTAGATGTAGGCTATTGCCGAACCACGTAAATTCTTAGTGTTTTGTGTCTATTATCTTTTGGATTTATTTTTTTCGTTCCTATTGATTAGTTTGGAGATCTTTCTCAAGCCTAAAATATTTTCACAATCAATCTTGGTAATTTGAGCTTCTGCTATTTTACAACATTAGAAACAAGCTTATTTAAACACACAAGCATCAAGAGCCAATGTAGAAAATTTCATTTGAATTATCCAAAAAGAATATAAAATGTAAAGTGTTTATTAAACAGAGTAAGGCTTCCATCTTGTGCACAAGAGACAAGATTGGCCCATAGCTATATTTTATGCTGAGTGTTAGTCCTGTGTCATCTCTAATGTACAAAAAGACTAGAGGAAAGCCAAACTCCATTGAATAAGATGATTTACAAACAAACATAAGAAAATCTAGAATCACAATTTTTTTTTAATCACAACTTTGATGTAGTAATTTATGAATGGTGAAGAAAAAATAATGATAATCCATGTGGAAGTGATAGGCAACAACTCTCAATTTATCATATTAAAATTTTGGCAAAGTTGTAACAAAAAAAAAAAAAAGTTGTGGTCCTACAATTGCTGGACAAGCAGAGACAAAATTAGGATCTTAATTAACTTGTGTAACTTAAATAAAAAATAAAAATAAAAAAGGATAAAAATGCAAAATATCAACAAGAAAATTGTTCAAGCTACTACTAGTTTTACAAAGGGTAAACTTTAGATATAGTTACTTAAGTAATACATATGGTTCATATCATAAATAAATAAATAAAAAGTAATACATATAGTTCCCCAATTAAATTCATACACATAGTTATATTGAAATTAATTGTCTTTGAAAAATATAATGATGTTTGTATTTTATTGATCAATACTTGAGTTTAATCGGGGAACATGCTTAATTTTTGCTCTTTAATAAAAAAAATTACAAATTGATGTGGCAATAAACGTGATTACTACCACATCAATAACATAATAAATAAATTAAAAAAACCAAACCTACTTCCAACTTCATTACAAAATATTTACAAATTAATGTAATAATAAATATAATTGGCGCTACATATAAAATATAATACTTTTTTTTATTATGTTTTAAAAATTGATACATCTTTTTTGTAAATCCTATATATTAAATTTTATAGTAATTGTAGCATTATTCTAAATAAATTTCTTTGACGACCAATCAATTAAAGAAAATACATCCCATAAAAAATAATAAATAAATAAAAGAAAACACACAAAATAACTTTGTGATTATTTGTATTTTTCTTTTGAAAAAGACAAATTTTATAGTTATATTTCCCATAAATTACCAAACAAATAAATTTCTATATATTATCTATTTATATATTTAATAGTTTGGAATTAAAAAACTGATTAATATTACCAAGGATAAATAATTAAAAAGAATCAATTTTTTAACTGTGGATCACAAACAACTTAACAACAAAAGTCATTTGAATAAAGAAAAAAAAAACCGTTTCTAAAAATACCAATGGAAAAAATTAAAAATTAATAATTGAAAACAACACACCTTACTGGCATATTTGGTCTTACAATCAGTCACATAATTGTGACCCCTAACCTTTTTTTTATTGGGTTCTTTCACATATTTTTTGAACAGGAAATTCTTTATACTCTCCTTATTTTTTTTAATTGAATATGAATTTTGAAAATTTAATCATTAGATTGCATATTCTATATGTTCTTAACATGCATGCGAAATTTCGTTTCAATCAAGTGTTATTTATTATTCGATTAATAAACTTATTTTTTATGCATAAATCTTTATCACAAAAGGTTAAAATCTAAATATGACTTTATTGACATAGTTATTGATCTATAATATTTTTGAAATCTTACAAGCAAAAAGAATATAACAAGCACATGTAATCTAACCATAGGGGTTGTTTGGCACCCATTTTTAAACAAGAATTTTCAGTATTTAAATAACAATTTTCAGTATTTAAACAACAATAACATTTTTGATATATATTTCTATAACACTTAAACACATATTTCTACAACACTGAAAACTGAACAATAATACTTAAACACTACTACCAAATATGCCATATTTTCAAAATTCACATTTTATAAAATAAAAAAAAAAGAGGTGTTTAAAAAAAAAAAAAACTTATATATATATATATATATATATTATTTCGGGGAATAACTTTACATTTTTGGGGAATATAAATAATAAATCCTCCCTCGAAAATAAAGAAACAAGAAATTCAAGGGGGGCCATGGGCCCAAGGCCCCTTCGTGTAGCTGTGAGTTCGTCGCTGCAAACAAGCTTGGCCAGTCAACAAGAGACCTTGTAGACAATTGCATGTAAAGTTCTTAAAAGGAAAATAAAGTGAAAACTGTTTGGTTGCACAATGCCAAAAATGGTCAAAAGTTACAATAATGCAAGGCTACTTCATAGATTAAGGTCAATATTGGATCAAATTAAAACAACCTGGATTAATTAGAAGGTATCACAACTTCTAGCTTAGATCAACCCATGAGCTTTTCTCTCTTAATCATTAAGATAAATTAATGGATTAATCGATTAATATATAAAAATAGATTAAAAAAAATATCAAATATAATTCTAAATAATGGCATCCAGCTGGAGGAGTCTGCTAAAGGAGAAAATACTGAAATACACACTGTACTAATTAACAAGAGACAAAGAAATAAAGGAGCAATTTATTGGAAGATGACAATTGACAAGAGATAGATTAGAGCAGAAAGTGTCCCGTGCACGGTGTACTATCAAGAGACAAAGAAATAAATGAGCAATTTCTTGGAAGATGACAAGAGATAGAGCAGAAAGTGTCATGCATCTAGAAGTTGTTGACTCCGGATACACCCAATCTAGAAGTTCTTGATGACTTATTTATTTAACTACGAAAAAAATTAAGGTCTATGGAATTAACCTCTCCTAGTCATACAGCTTGTTAGGCTTGGTTATCACTTTGTGATGTTTGTGATTGGTAAGTGTTTTCACACAATAATTTTCAGTTTTTAAACAATATTACATGTATTTTCACACACTTTTTCATTCACATATATTTCACATATATTTTTATACAACAATTTTTAGTTTAAGTGCATATACTGAACACCCCAAGTTTGGGTCCCGGAATATTTTCAATTACTGTGATGAACTTTCACATTTATTCTAAAATGAGGCTGTATTTTTTTCTCCAATTTTTTTGGATTTTGGCCTTTTTGCATTTCATTCAATTATATTAGGTTTCTCCCTTTCATTAACAGGTATCTGAAAGGGTGCTTATGAATGTCAGGCTAAAATATTTCCAAATAAAAAAAGAGAGAAATGCATCTCTATTGTTGCACACAGAGATACTAATTTCTTACTTGGTTTCCTAGATATTGGAGTATTCTTACTTTTTCTCCCAGTATAAAACAGTGCTCATTATTATAACCTAGGCATTTCATCCAAAAGCATAAGACTTAAAAGCATAATTCAAAGAAGTCTGATTTTTTTTTTTTTTTTTTTTTTGAGATACCAGAAGAAGTCTGATATAGATGCTCTTCAAGGTTGCCAAAAGAAAAATTAAAAATAGCGGCAAGTACATAATACACCTAGCATCTTTCTTGAACCGGAAGTAGATCACAAGCCAAACCATCGTACCTTCCAACTGTCCCGCGGTAGTTGCTTGTGGACCTTTGGGGCTTCATTCATGGACTAATTGTTGACTTGACTTTGTCCACGATCACTACTATTTTTATTCCACACCCACAGCTAAGCAGTACCACTTCTCCCCCAACTTCCAAGTCCAACAAAGAAAGAAAAACACTCAACAATGGCCAAACTCAGCCTACTACTACCACTGCTACTACCTGTACTTCTCACCTTCGTCGCCACTTCTCTCTCTTGCCCTGAACATCAAAAACAAGCCCTTCTCCACTTTAAAGCCTCCATCATCAATGCTACTTCTTTAACAGAAAGCGAATTGTATCGGTTAGACTCATGGAATTCCAGCTCAGATTGTTGCCATTGGGATGGGGTCCTTTGTAGTTCTCGCTTTGGTTCCATGACTGTGCTAGCTCTATATTTGGTCGAAATCTCTCTGGAGACGTTGCCTTCCACCATCTTGACACCGCTCTTTCACATTAGAAGCTTGATGCACCTTGACTTGTCCGGCAATAAAATAGAAGGAGAATTGCCACGTGATGGCTTTGGCAATTTGACCAAATTAGTTTATCTTGATTTGGGTGGTAATATGTTCAATGGCTCCATTCCCTCTCAACTTTTTCACTTGAGGTATCTTCAATATCTTGATTTGAGTTCCAATTTATTCCAGGGAGAATTGCCACGTGATGGCTTTGGCAATTTGACCAAATTAGTTCATCTTGATTTGAACCTTAATCTCCTCATCAATGGCTCCATTCCCTCTCAACTTTTTCACTTGAGGTATCTTCAATATCTTGATTTGAGTTATCATTCATTCCAGGGTACTCTAAGTGAAGAAGTAGCATTTCTTCAAAATTTAAGGGTATTGAATTTAGATTCTATTTTTAATGTGGAAAATAAGATTCCTAAGGGGATATGGAATTTGACAAAGTTACATCAATTGTCTCTTCCTAATAACCACTTCTTTGGTAAAATTCCGTCTTCATCAATTATGAATTTGAAGGGATTGGAGATATTGAAATTGAATGATAATTCATTGTCAATGGAAATTCCTGCTGATATTGGCAATCTATCTAACATAACTTGTTTGGCCTTGAGCAACAACAAGTTGACAGGTAGAATCCCATCATCCATACTGAAATTAACGAAGTTGGAGACACTTCAATTGGACAATAACAAGCTTGTTGGAGAAATTCCATCCGGGTTGTCCAATATCAAGGGCTTGAAGATTCTTATGCTTGGAGGCAATCATCTCGTAGGAGAAATTCCAAATTGGATTTCTGCACAGAAGACTCTCAAAACTTTGGACTTGAGTGAGAACCAACTAGAAGGAACGTTCCCGCAATGGCCTGCTGAAATGGAAGTTGAAATTATAAATCTGTCAAATAACAGTCTCACAGGTTCTCTCCCACCTTTTCTCTTCAACTCTGACAATTTGATTATTCTTTCCTTATCTCATAACAAATTTCATGGAGAACTACCAAGCAACATTGGTAATGCCACTGCACTCACATTTCTTGATTTGGATGACAACAATTTTTCAGGGAAGCTTCCGGCATCCATCGTCAATATTCTGTTTCTCTCAACATTATGTTTGTCAAACAACAAATTTTCTGGCAACACTTTGCCAGATTTTAGGTCAAATGAGTTCCTCCAATTCATTGATTTATCTTCAAATGAATTCTCAGGTGAGATTCCAACAAACTTTTCCAATTTTACTGAAATTCTTGCATTGGGCAAAAATAATTTTTCTGGCAATCTGTCCAGAAACCTTATTAATTTGAGCATGCTTGAATACCTAGACATACGTGACAACAAAATTACTGGTGAATTGCCAAACTTTATCTTCCAAATCTCCACCCTTCGTACCCTAATTTTACGAAACAACTCTCTCCATGGTTCAATCCCTAATTGTATTTCCAATCTTACTAATATCCAAATTCTTGATCTTTCAAACAATTATCTTGTTGGAGAAATCCCTGCTAATTTTGGAAATCTTGTTGCTATGATTGGAACAACCATGGAATCTTTAATTTCTTATTCTGGACATGTTCACAGCCGGAAGCAGTACGGCAACATTGATGATGTGACTGTGATTTGGAAGAAGTCAAAGCAAGATCTATCATTGGGTAGACTCGACATCTACTATTTTTTAGACTTATCAATGAACCAACTTTCTGGTGAAATTCCAGCTTCCTTAGGCACCTTGAAAGCTCTAAAGGTTCTCAACATCTCACACAACAACCTTTATGGGAGGTTACCAACAAGTCTTGGTTGTTTAGAGAACCTAGAGAGTTTGGACTTATCACACAACAATTTATCAGGCTCAATTCCGCAATCACTAGCAAAATTGCAACAACTAACAATTCTGGATGTTAGTAACAACAAGCTCACTGGTAAGATTCCAATTGGCAGCCAAATGGATACAATGGATGATCCAAGTTTTTATGCCAACAACAGTGGTTTGTGCGGAATGCAAATTCGAGTGCCATGTCTAGAAAATTTGTCACCAACAAAACCACCAAGGGTTGAAATTAAGGAAACATGGTTCTCATGGGAAGGAGTGGGAATTGGATATGCAATTGGTTTCTTTGTAACAGTGGGAATTCTATATCTTACTGATAGTTTTGTCCCTACAAAACCTCCAAATTACCGCCGTCAACAAAGAAGGCAAAGAGTATAAATGTCAAGTCTCTTACAAGTTATGCATGCAATGGTCAAAGATCTAAATCTCAGCATTGTAAAGAGCAGCTAGGTTTGCTGTTTTCTCTAGGATCTCTTTTTTCTTCAATAAGGATAATCTTCCCCCTGCCTTGTTGGCTGCTTGTAAGGATGATTATCCCCCTTGTATTTCTAGTTTTTAAGTAATGCATTGCAGATTATCAAAAAAAAAAAAGGCTTCAATCAAGCAAATAGTGACAAGTAGTCATTTATAAGTATCAGCAAGTAAGTTGGCTTGTAACGCTAAAATTTATCATATTTGGAGGGATAAAAAAATAAAAGCATTCTCAATGCTGAAATGAGAGGTGAAGTGGAGTTTATGAAATGTATTACTTCTGTAAGAGCTAGATTAGCAACTAAAACTAAGGTTAAAAACACTGCTCAGTGAAAGATGTTATGCTATTAAGATCCCTGCTATGTTTTTTATTTTTAAATTGTTGTTTTATGTTGTACTTTAGTAGCCAATGAGACTTATTTCTCTTTATATTGGTGTTGTTGCTTTCTAGTTAATTTGATTTTATTTTAGCGAAAAGTTAACAAATGCCTAAGGATATTGGTTTAGGAACTATTTTTAAAATATATATATAAATAAATGTAACTTGCTTTTTTGACTTTTTTTTTTTTATATTTTCTCATGAAAGTGGCGGTATTAAAACTTTTTTAAAATAGTCTATTAGCAAATACTCTAAGGACACCTATTAACAAAATCCTTCTTTTTTCGACAACTTTACTGCTAGTTGATATAGTTTCTATGCGTTTGGCATTCATTACTTGTTTCTTCTTCACCATAGCTACAATAGGCTCTCCTTCACAATCTCGCATGATAACATTTTTTTTTAAACACACAATTATACAATTCCTATTATTTCATATGTTCCAAGCTATAAAAAATAAAAATTAAAATAAATGAAGCCAAGCATTTGAATTTTTTTTTTTTTTTTTTTACTATTTGATTTGTTTGCAATACTGATTACTGGAATTTTGGTTGCTGTGTTTTTGTTTTTAAGTTAATTTTAGCGGAGTATGAATTATTGATCCTATCAGTATCATCTTACATCCATTGCACTAATCTTCAGACCTTGCCCTTTCTTCTTTGCTAAATTACCAATATGTTGGTATAATGATAATGTATTCTTTAGTTTTGGTATAATGATTTCATTTTGTAAATAGGGCCTTGAATTTTTTTTTTTTTTTGGGGTAAACATTTTGAAAATGCATTAAAGAGATCCCTAAGGGTATATTTGGTTGGGGCAAAAACAGGGAGGATAGAAAATATAGAGAAGAAAATATGGTGGAAATTGACATTTTTCACTATTTGGTTGAAAGGGAGAGGGGGAGAGAAAAGTGGTGGGGCCCACCAGTTTTCTCTCCTCTCTCTTCAAAATACAATCTCTCCAAGTTAGAGAGAAAATTGAAGTGAAAAGTAGAAAAAATATTTGGACAAAACTGCCCTACCTATCACAAACATTTCTGGCTTTTTTTTTTTTTTTTTGGTTTTGTGAGATGGTGGGTTCTTCTTCTTTTTTGGTTTTGTCTACTTTCATCTATACACAATTTTTTAAAAAAGTATAATGTATTACTTTTTGTTTTATTTAAGAAGGACATGATGGTAAATTTATACAAATCTTATTTTCAACCAAACCAAAAAGTTTTCCATCTTTTCACTTTTCCACCCTCTCAACCAAACACAAATGAAAAAAACTCAAAACTTTTCTATCCTCCCACTTTTCTATCCTCCCTCTATTTTCTATCCTCTCACTTTTCCATCCTCCCTACCAAATCAACCCTAATATTTGCCACTAATTATTTTCTCTTTTTCCTTTTTCGGTGCCACTAGTTCAAGCAAACGAAAGTACATATAAAACCAATTTGTCCTACCAAAAAGTTTTCAGTAAGATAAAAAAGAACACGTGGCCAAAACCCATTTGTCCAAACATCTCTGAGGATAAGGAAATGGATATGAACCATGAAGGCCTTGTAAACATGCGATCACCATATGCTATTTGCACTTTTATCTAGCAAATAATATTCCTACACTACTCCATATGTAAGATTACTTTGACAACAACAAAGAGAGTGATTAGAGTATCAGACTGCAAAGATGGCTTCCATGACCATGACTGCCTCATTCCTAGCTGGTGCAACCTCAACCGTGACCAAACAACACCCTTCTTCCTCAGCTCGCCGTGGCCTAGTTGTGGCCAAGGCCTCAGAAGGAGAAAAAACCAACTTGGAATTCAACAACAGCAAGGAAGAGAGAAGCAGTAGTGGGAGGAGGGACTTGGTCTTTGCTGCTGCTGCAGCAGCTGCTGCAGCATTCTCTGTTGCAAAGGTTGCTCTTGCTGATGAGCCAAAGAAAGGTTCCCCAGAAGCCAGGAAGAAGTATGCACCTATTTGTGCCACAATGCCTACTGCACGTATCTGTCACAATATCAAGTGATCAGGGTGTTTGTTTTTCTTAGCTATTGTTTATGGTTTGTTTGAGAAAAATGTAAAAGATGTAACTCTATGCTCATGTGTATCCTTGTTATTATCCTTTTGATTTGCCTACTCCAAGCATATGTATTTCAAGCTGTTATCAATGTTTTGAGTGCGCAATATGAATTGAATTCAAAATTTAGAGGAAAAATAGAAGTTCCCAAAAATTCAACTACTTATCAAATTCAAACAAGTTATGCACCCATATCATGTGAGTCCAACGTGATGTCGCTAAAAACCTTCTAACTCAATTGGCACATTTTGATGTTTCCCACTAAACGTCCAAATTCATCTCCCTACCCAACTATGAAATTATAATTTGTTTTTTAAAAATTCTAAAGCCAAAAACAATTTCAAAGCGATGTAAAAACTACACGCAAAAAATGTCAACTAAAAATAGGGTAGGATCAAAAATTCAGAAATGTCATTGGAATTATAAGTAGAAGAGTTAGGATGACACAAAAGGAGGGCCTTGCCATCTGTCTGGGCATGATTTTGACTGGGTTTTAGTGCCAGATTAAACTAACATACACTACAAATTGGAATTCTCTATTGGTTTTTTCCTTGTACCAGGAATTCAATCTCGAGAAAATTGGAATCGATCAAAATTCACTATGCCTCGTATCTGCACCTATGTCCAATTATAATAACCGAGGGTGCTTAAAAAATAAAACCTTTCCAAACATATCGAGGTGAAGTCGTGAAGATAGGACCAGGAAAGCAAGAATTATCTCACTTGTTTGGATCAATTAAAGCCAGTTCAAGGTCGTGCAAAAACTTTTGGTGGGATTTGTGAAATTTGCCTGTCAACCAAAGTTGAGGATTTCTGCGCATCTTTACCCTTTCAACATAATAGCACTTGGAATTCCTAATTGAATGATTGGATGTCTCATCAGAAAACACATCAAACAACAAATTCTGCACAAGTCTTAGAATAGATATTTTCTCATCAATGCATGGAACTGAATTTTATTAAGCAACCACAAATAAAAACTCTCCTAACCAAATGGAAAATGAGATCCAAAATTTAGGGAAATTACACAAATTGTGCGGCAGAAAAACTGAAACACACAAAAATTTCATACAAAACGGTCAATACCAGCATCGTCCACTCCTGCTGTTACCGAAGAGTAACAGACTGGAGAGAGAAGCTCGTTCCACTTTCACCTTAGCCATCCCACAAGGCAGGAAAACAATTGCAGATGACTTCCATGCCTACTCATTCACCCTTTCCATTTTGCTGGGAAGCAACAAAATTTCGGATGACTTCCATGGCTAACTGATGAGCATTCTTGTTCTGCAGTTTTGCAAGTTGGTCCACGGCTTCATACGTCTCCTTATCGGCAAAAAGCTTCAGGTTGTACCTTGATGGTGCCAACACTGGACCTTCCCATTTGTCAACCAGCTCTTGAAGTTTCTCAAATCCCTGACAAAGAACAATTGCATTCCACATCAATCACTTGGCCATTAACCAAAAAAAAAAACCTTTAAATTTACCACAAAAATTTGAGACAACCAGCTAATTTTCCCACAAGTAGCCCAAGAAATAATGAGTACAGAATCTTAGTTGCTTTACTACTTACCATGCGGGTTGTGAAGTCGCCAAATGATTCTTTCGATTGCCTTCTACGTTTCCAATGATAAAACAAAGGTTCCAAAACTTTTTCAAGGTCTTGAAGCTTAACCTTATTCATGAAGGTTCTTGCTAATGAAGTTTGATTGGGGTTTCCACCAAGCCAGATCTGTATTTTAACACATTAGAAATGGAATTGAATAACTTAACAAAAAGACATAATTCAAAGAAAAAAGGGGGTTAAGCACATGATTGTGATACCTGATAGCTGTTAGGACCATCACCAACCAGTCCAAGTTCAGCCATGTATGGTCTAGCGCAACCATTTGGGCAGCCAGTTATCCTTATAACCACAGATTCACTATACTTGAGACCAACCTGAAATCACAAAAGCTTTACCCATTACTATGTCTCCTGACTCCTGATCCCTATATAGACGTAGTATTGACCTTCCACCTGTATTTAGTACTTCTCTGAATTAGTGTATACCTTCTCAAATGTGGCTCGAACCCGCTTAAGGATGTCAGGTATTCCTCGTTCAGCTTCAGTTATTGCAAGTGGGCAAAGTGGGAAGGCTGGGCATGCCATTGCAGTTAAGTTGAGAGGGTCTACATACCTTGGGTGCTGTAGACAACTAAAACTAGTGAATGTATGCTCACATATGAAATAGGGTATGATCCAAAAAAATATATTAAAAATACAAACAAGCTCAAACAAACAAATTCTATAATGAAGAACCAAAAAGGAAAGGCCCGATTAACCATAACAAGTTGCAACTTTGATGAACATTTGAATGCATAAAGTTTAATGGAAAACCTTCGATCAAAGAAAAGGAGGAGGTGGGTGAAGAAGCAGAAAGGAAGCTAATAATCCTTGAAATCTAGTGGGACCTACATGATTTCCCATGCAATGAAAACAACTACATCTTCAAGCAGTTAACAACATTCTATGACTACTGCAAACTTTGAATATGTCAGGGCAATTAATCGAGCATATAATGTTAAGGATTTGAATCAAGTCTAGTGAGCAATATGTGTGTGTGTGTCTCACCAAAAAAAAAAATTGTCCCTCTTTGCACATCAGATCAAACAGGAAGGGCACCTCAGAAAGTTGTTTAAATATATAATTTTCTATCACATTTCCATTATAGCCAGTATTTGGGAGTTCCTGTTTGAGCCATTCAAGATGAAATTCTCATATGCATTTCTGTTTGACCCTAAGTGAATTGCATTCACATACCCTACTTTGGTGAAAATATTTGACTCAATACTAATGGAAATTTTCACAGAACAGAAAGTACATAGCCACAACACCATTTGATATCTACTGAAAATATTGAATATCTTACCAGAAGACCAGCTTGAGCAAGGGCAGTAGTGATGGGACGCTTCCATGAGTTGCGAATATCACACAAGATGATGTTCTGGTTTGGTGTAAGCCGCACACTCAAATCATACTTCTCTATTATCTCTCTTAATGTCGTCTTCATCTTCCCCTTGATACGGCCATTATCAACATGAAGCCCACAAAATAAACTGCCATCACCCTGTGAAAAATATTTATAGTCAGATAAAGGGCATGGATTAGGCACAATTAGAGGCAATGAATTAACATAAAGGTATGATTTGAGAAAGCAATACATAATCAAAGCCTGAAGGCACAACTAATTAACGTGAGTTTGGATTAGCCCTTTTCTTTCTGGCTTTTAGCTTATTTGCTCATATTCTCATTTTCTCTAGGTAAAATTGTACTTTTGTTAACTTTAAAAAAATAAGCAAATCATAAGCTTTCAGCAAAAAGCTAATCCATACCCACACTAAAGACATAAGATAAGATGAAGTCCAGATCAATCAGAACATACCTGCTCATGCCATCCCAAGTAACTTTTAAATTCCCACTCTGGCAATTCACGAAAAGACTCAAATTTTTTTCCATAGTATTGCTCAACAACACTTTTAAACTTTTCAATACCCCAGGAGTCTATCAAATATTTCATTCTACTATACTTCCGATCATCTCTTCTCCCATGTTCTCGTTGTGTAACAACAATAGCCTTCACTGCATACAAAATATCCTCTTTTGGCACAAAACCCAAAGGTTCTCCGAGACGTGGAAAAGTGGTCTCCAGCCTATGTGTTCTTCCCATACCACCACCAACCTGAAACAGAAATGTTAATCAACTATCAATTATGAGCCATAGAATTAAACATGGATACTTTTAACATATGCCCATCTTACATATATGTTGAATCCCTGAGGTTCCCCCTCATCATCAGTGACAACAACTACACCAATATCATTTGTAAGAATATCAACTGAGTTGTCTGTTGGCACAGTGACTGCAATTTTGAATTTCCTTGGCAAGAACTGAGTCCCATATATAGGCTCGGCTGATTCAGGGAAATTCGTTCCATGAGAATTATCATTGCGAGCCTTCACTACTTCAGGAGGTTCTGCCGTCATCACTTGCTCCCCATCCACCCAAACATCATAGTAGAAACCAGACTGAGGAGTAAGGAGTGCAGCAATATTCTCTGCAGTTTGCTGTGCAAATTGGTAATCTTTTCTTGTAAATGGAGCAGCAGGAGCAAGAACATTCCTGTTGAGATCACCACATGCACCAAGAGTTGAGCCCATGTTTTTAATAAGGGTACTCATAACCGTCTTGAGGTCCTTCTTCAGAACTCCATGGAGCTGAAATGTTTGTCTGGTGGTCAAACGCAGTGTTCCTATTCCAAATTGGTCGGCAAGATCATCCATTGTCAAGTAGAGTCTATTTGACACTTTTCCACAAGGGTTCTTAGTACGAAGCATAAATGAGTAATTCCTTGCACCACGATCATCTCTGTTGTACTGTTGATAGCTCCCATGGAACTTGATCACTTGTGTGGCAGCCTCATTTATGTTTGGAGCATCTGTCAGCAATTCCTCATTAAGAGGGTACCTTATGTAATTACTTTGTTCTTTGATAATTTCAACTTTACTACGCTTAGTTTCAGTAGCAGTGTTGGGCTTTGCTGGCTGTAGAAAAAAGATCACACAAGTTTTCAAAAACAAGTACTTTTTTGCTTGCAAAAAATGGAAACATATCAATCTAGCATTCAGCATCCTCCAAAAGGAGTTACATTTGAGCATATCCTTGCTAATAACACATAAGTAATAAATTGAACTAAATTATGAAATAGTCACGTATGCTAATTTGAGGGAAATTTTCTTATTTCTTGTTTAAACCATTTTTCTTTTCTAGCAATAACAGAAAAATAGGAAAAAGACAGGAAATGAAATAATTAGAAAAATACATATTCTGTTAAAAAAAGTAGTTTTATGTAGAGTAACCAACCATAAAATGATTTACCTATCACAAAGAAACATTCACCCATCAACAGGCCATACAAAGCCAATAAATTGCACAAAGATTAGTACCCTTTTTTCAGCTTCACACAAAAGACAGTACATGAACTAATGAAGTCTAGCATTGCAGTACCAATTCTCTCGACCATCCACACATGATTACTACCAATCTGAATAAACATAAACTACTTTGGATTCTTAAAAAAAAAAAAAAATCTCTTTTTAAGGAATTTGATTAAATAAAAAACCTTGATTTGGTTCTTAGAACAAGTAAAGGTCGTATCCAATGCACAAAACTCCCACTTAGGGAGAGGTCATTAGCAGGCAGCCTTGCCCCCCAATTTTTCGCCTTGATTCTTAGAACAAATGAAAGAAAAATATACAGCCTACTACAAAGGATGTTAGAAACTTTATGAGCTAGAAAAATTCAAATTTTTTTCTTTTCCATTTTCAAATCAGAGATTTTGAAAATAATTTTCACAGCCCACACTTTCTCGGCATGCAAACAGCACTATCTAAACAACAAAATTTATTTTTTTTATAAAAAAAAAATAAAAAGGGGCCTAATTTATTGAGCATTTAGCTTCCATTTCCTGCACTTTCTCGGCATCCAAACAAATCACTAAAACAGGAACAGAATCGAAAACTCAAGAGAATTCAAATTTCAGAAACAAATAAAAAATAAAAATAAAAAATCGAACCGTGGAGACAGCTCTGATAACATGCGAAGAAGAGCTGGAAGAGGAGAGCAGGTGGGTGTGTCGTCTTCTTCTTGTTGTTATCGTCGTCGTCAGAGCAAGCGAATTGGAAGACGGCCTGAGAAGGCCGCCATGAACGAAGCTCGGAATCTGAAGCTTCGGGTCCTTTAGCAGAGCCGTATTCGCAGCTCCAAACGACGTCGTCATGAGGCCTCTCGCTCAGCAAAGAACAAAAAAAAAAAAAAAAAAGCACTGTGAGTGTGTATGAGAGAGTGAATGAATGTGATGGGTTTGAGAAGAAAGAGAGAGAGAGAGAGAGAGAGAGAGAGAGAGATTGTTGTTGAGTTGAAATTGAATGGCTGGTATGAGGAAAAGCGAAGTGGTGCTTTGAAATTCTTTTTTATATATAAATCTTTTAGGTAGCTGGTAGTGGTATAGGCTAACGTGCGCTTGTCACGTGCCTGTCACGCGCTTCTTTTTTTTTTTTTAAATATATATCTATGAGGATAGGCTATAGCCTCCACGCGCCGTATTCAATGTGGTTGCTCCAAAAGGCGGCTTTTTTTTTTAAAAGATATGAATTTTGAGAATTTTTTTTTTTTTTTTTTTTTTGGTAAACAAAAATAGGGGTGCTTATGGTTGTATTAAACCCCCGGACAGGGCGCCGCGGTTTTTTGATTATTTGTTCCGCGTGTGAGGGTCACCTCATTGCTGAGAACACCCCTCACTAAGGATGTCCACCAACGAAAGGCCGTTGGCAGGACTCGAACCCAAGCCTTTCAAGCAGGGAAGCGAGTGCCTGACCAACTCAGCCAACCCCCCGTTGGCAAATTTTGAGAATTGAGATAATATTTTTCTCTACTCACATATATTGTATAGTCCACTTTTAGTCTCTTATCAATAACCCAAAACAAAATAAAACAAAAAAAAAAAAGGGTCTATTTTTAGTGATGGAATGCAAGAGGTATCTGCTACATGAACCATTTATATGAACCATTTCTCTCCCGCTATATTAATTTTACAATTGCATAAGTAACACGTGTGATGTTAGTGATGTTTTACAATGTATTAAATATATTAGATATTGACTACTGCACATCCTTGATATGATAGTTATTTTACAAATATAAAGTTCTTGTGGTAAGAAAGTAAGGACTATAATTCAAGTCTTTAAGAAAGAATTTTACACACATATACACTGAAAAATTATATTAAAGTCTTATTGTTTTATCAATATGTTTTTTTCTTATAGATTTATAATCAATGGTTAAGAATTAAGATCTATTTTTGAAATTAAATGAACTTACATAGTTTTTTAAACTTTTATAAATTAATGGCATGTTATTTTTTGAATTATTCGATCTTTAAAGTTGTTTAACGTGATCTCATGAGGTTTAATTAATTGCTTAAATAAATAAGAATTTCTCAACAAAAAAAAAACAAATTTTGATTAATAAAATTTTGGGCACAAACCCATAGAACCAGACGCCAATACGGAGGGGGGGGTAAAAGCGCGTGGAGCAATCAATATTTAACATTAAAGAGCGACAGACATGCAAAAAACAAATTTGGATACCTTAGTACATTGAACCTGGACAGAAACAACCACGTTTTACTTTGGTCCAATATCTTTAGATTAGATTTTACAGTAGTATTTTACCGAGGTCTGGTCAGGTAGATTTTTCAAAGACCTTATGTAGACTCTAATTTAATCTAAAGTGGAGATATTCAAATTCAGTTTGTGTTTGCCGTACTTGCAACTTGCTAGAAGGCCTGTTTGTTTGTTTAGTCATTGCGAAAGGGACAAGGAGTTGAAGTAGGAGAGTACAAGTAGGACTCACCCACTTATTATTATTATTATTATTCACTTTTTTCCAAGGGAAATGTTTATTATATCACAATAACCAATAAAAGGTTTTCAAAATACATTAAACTTATGGCTTCAAAGGAAAAAAAAATGTTAACAAAAAATAACAAATTAAACCATCTAAAAAAAAAATTTCATTCCATTTAAATAGAGCCACAATTGTTTATTACAATGTTTAATTTGTTTTATTTTAAGATTTAATTTTTTTTTGTACTTTTAAAATTACATGATTTAATTTGTTTCACTCATCAATTATAAGGTTTATTTATTTTATAAAATGTAATTCTATGGTCTTTTTATATCACTTTAGAAAAATAACCAACTCTGCTTTTTGGTTGTTAACCATGTCAATTTATAATCTTAAATAGCTTTAACTAGAGATATGCAATCAAACTGGCAAAACTGATTCAATCCAACTCAACTTGTCAAGTTGGATCAATTTTTTGGGTTGATGGATTGAGTTAGGTTGTGAAATTTTTTTCTTATAACAAGTCGGGTTCGATTCGGGCCATGAGATTCACAAATCTCCCTAATCCAACCCAGCCCACATATATTTTAAAATATATTATACAATTTTGATATTTACTTTTTTGCCTATCTCTTTCTGACTAAAATTCAAACCCTAAAATTTCCTCGTATAGTGTGGTGTTATGTTCATGAATCGTGACTATTTGATTATAAATATGTTCTTATTTGTAGTGGTGTTATTCTAATGCTTAATTAATTTATTAATAATAATAATAATTAAAAAAAATTTCCAACCCGATCCAATTCAATCTACGCGGGTTGGGTTGAACATTGTGATGGGTTGGATTAAGTTGGACACCTGTGATGAGTTGGATTTTTTTTTAATCCCACTATAGTGGGTTGAGTTGAAAAAACCTCTCAACATGACTCAAGCACACTTCTAGCTCCAATATCAAGATTCTAAAATTTGTGATAGATTGAGCATGTGTGTTTGGACGAGCATATTTTCTTTCTTATTTGCTTAGAAGATTAACCGGATAAAAACGAGTATTACCTAAAAAATAATAATGCTTTAAATATTTGTACATTAACCAAATAAGTTCATCCAAACCGATAGTGGAATTTCTACCCTAAATAACTTCCTATTTTGAGTTAGTCTTTTAAAATTAAATTAGCAGCAAAACAAAACTTTAAAGTCTTAAACCCAATCATAAACCTCGTTGACCTAAAGTCGTGAAAACAACTTGCTCGGTAGTCCTATAGGAAAATTGATCTTATCTTTTTCTCAATCTTAAAAACAGTATTTTTGGAACATTGATTTAACTTCAAGACAAAAATAGTTTCCCAGAACCTTTTGCTTTTGATTCATATGCCCATGCTTTCCCTAGCCTGAATGAGGGGAAGAATAAAAAAGATATAAAGTATCAATTTGATAACTTCTTTGTCGCTAAAAATCAAAACAAGGGGAAAAAGATAGTTTCTATAACTTCTAAGTAGCAGCAGTCAAATTTTTTTGCCCCCAAATTCAATCAGTACCCAACTAATATTTATTAAGGTTCAGCTGTATCACACCTTGTGCACCTTGGACTCTAAAATCCCACTGATCCCCCATATAAGGGTGAATGAGCCCTTCATTCTAAAATTTCAGAACCACTGAAAAGAGATTGTCCCACCAAAATAGATGGCATCTAGATAAATTCTAACCTGGCAATTCAGGCTAAGAAGGCTGATGCAGAATTGATTAACATGTACTATGGCTTAAATGGTAACAATGGAAATAGAACAAATAACATCAAAACATGTCAAACAAGAGGCAGCTAGCAAAGCAATGGTTCCATTACACACTAAGCTTTTTCGACTTTCAAGTCCAAGGATATGCGAAGCTAGTTGCAAGGTTTTGAGCTATCTGGCCAGAGATCCTTTTAGTTCAACTCAACTCCATAGAGTTTTGCCAATAACCCATCAAGTTGAAAAAATCAAGCTTAAGAACACACCAAAATATAAAGCATGACCATGTAAATAATAAAAGCACTAAAGTTCTTATAGATAACTCAGAGGACATGCTCTGAATAAAAGGTTCACATAGTTTCTACTTCTCTAATTAGAAAGAGACGGGGCAAAAGAAGAAAGAAAAAACTAAGAAAAGAAATAAAAAAGAAAGCATTTTCCCATGTTTGCCATCAATTTCCATGAAGATTGAAGTCGCCAATCAAGCTCGGATGCGAAGCATTCTTGCAGTCAAAAGCTGGCTTCAACCTCAAAACACCAGATAATTACCTGTAATAATTAGAAGGCAAAGGTATCATAATCATGTTTCATCAGGACCAAAAATTTTCTAAAAAAAATAGAGCATTGTGCTGAAATTACAGCGCAATAAAGATGGGGACAGCCAAATAATGGTGCATGTAACTATCGCAGTTTTATATTCAGGAGTAATCAGGACACATTTTGTTTAAGAGACAGAAAGAAACTTCTGTTGGACTCTTTGGTAAATAAAATACAAAACTTGCTTTTCCGGCCAGTTGTCTAGAACTGTAAGCAGTGATCAGTAGACAGGATTTTGAGGGGAAATATGCCTAAGAGCAGAACAAATTGAGCTCTCAGAATTTCATTAGGTAACCAAAGTCACATTGGCATTTTGAATAAACAAACAACAAAGAGGATTTGAGGTAGGTATCATAGAAAGTAAGGGACCAATAGAACTGCCAGAAATCAACCTTTTGACATTTCTCATCTTTGCCAAACTAAACCTCAATAACTCATTGACAGAAAGGAACTGAGTCACATGTAAAATATTCATCCATGGGAAGCGATAACATATATACATACTAAGTAACAATTAAAGGAAACATACGAGTTTGTTGAAAAGCACTAATAGACTAAAAAACAAAAATGTAAGAAATAAATATTATGTGGCCAGTATAAATTTATACTATTACAGCATAACAAACATCAATTACAAAGTCAAGGCTGGAGGATACTTTTGGTATACAAAACTGATGCATTCCCACTGATCACATAACATTTCACCTAATTGCATCAAAACAAACTTTAAAATGGAAAGTTCAAGCCTACTTAGCATTGATACAACTATTTGGATATGGTAATGCTTAAAAAATTAAGATATATGGGTGTAGAGAGAGAGTGAGAGAGAGAGGGGGGGGGGGGAACCAATGGATGTTTTCTTCAGCATGCTAATTATTGTCAATCTAGTATCAATTACCAAAATCACCTTGAAGAAAATAAATAAATAAAAATGATGTAAGGTCCATTTATTGACTTCAAACCAAAAACACCTCAACTTTCTCACACCTTCCAAAGCATTTTTGCCAACCCAGACTCAACTGCTTCTTCGGTTTTATCTCTTTAGTGTCCTGCCAAAATCGTCTCCAATTTATTTAAAGAAAAGGATTAAAGATGAAGACAAAAATGCTCAGGATTTATTATCTTTTGTAACGGTTACATACAATGCCCCTCTCATATGAGTTTGGGTTGTGGAACCAAAATTAACTTTTTTACTTTCATGGATAAATTATAAGGAACCTTAGATGAGAAAGGAAAAATGGGCATTAAATTAAAGAAAGGTGAAAATCTGGTTCTCTAATCAATGAAATTGAGTTGGGAAAAAGAATAAAATAAAATCCTTATCAGCCAAACAAAGCTTGAAGCAAGTACAAACTCAATGGTACCAAACCTGGTGTTGGGTTTCTTCTTGTTCAAGTCATCTCACTCCCTGTGTCTCTGCCACTGTGGATCTCTTTATGTCTTCTTTGATTTTAGCCAAAACAGCAAGAGAGGAACAAAGAGGAGCAAGAAGATATGGAAAGAGAGGAAAGAGAGAATGAGCCATAGGCCCTTCTCTCTCTCCCTCCCTCCCTCTATCTGACTCTCTCTTTGATACAATCAAGGTAATACCTCAAAAGAGAGAAAAACAAGAAGAGAAGTACAGAGGAGGAAGAAAGAGAGTGCTAGCTCCTTTTATATAGTTGTGTGCTTTTTAGAAATTAACCATCAACTCCCAAACATTTTCTATTAACATTTTTACCCCTTCGGTATCCCCCACATATCCTTTGACATTTCCCTAGTGTCATATATCTGGCATATACCTTATTATTTTCACACAAATCATACTTAGGTACAGTTACCTTTGCGGCTTTGCCAAATGTTTCTAATAAAAACATTACCATATATCTGGCATATCCCTCATATGTCAGGGCCCCTTTATAAGAAGTATTTGTTTTATATTGTTTATAGCTTATACAAAAAAGGACCAAACCAATCTCTTAACCTCAGTTCTGATTGCTAAACTAGCTTTTGCAATTGTGGAAACTAAAATAACACCAAATAACCAAAAATACTCATGCATCGGCCCAAGGAGAGGGAGATTCTAAACAGTTCATCACCATATATAAACAATCTAACAAACTACGCAGACAGCTACTACTGTTCATTTTATGGGCAAAAACTTAATCTAATTCTGAATACGAATTCCTGTCCTACAAGCAGGTTGACAATGCATTCACAAAGCAACTAATCCATGTCTATAAATGCAGACCAATCTCCTACAAACTAAAAGCAACCAATTGAGAATGCACAATGAACAGTGAGTGGAGCCTCTTTATAGGAAAATAATGCAAAGATGACATTTTCAAACCACACAGACAATGCATGCTCAGGCACATAGAGCATAAAAAGGTTCCCAAATAATAGAGAAGATATCTGCATGAAACAAACATGTAATGAGGTCATAAAGCCCATCCTTTGCACCAAATGTAAACCAGAGAGCAACATGTTTATTAAGCAAGAGATATGAAAGCATGTATGTTCAATTCCATTTCCAATGAAAGACTCATCAGGAAATAAAAAATGATACCCACTATGTTAGAACTATGGCTTTCTCCCTTCTGACAGGTTTGGTTAGGCTTCTTTGTTATCCTTAGCCTTCTGGCCGGTCAAGTTTCCCTCCTCACATATGCCTTTTTCAATGTTCCCTACTTCCAGTTTAACCTTCAGAGTTTCAGGATCTTCCTCTCCAAGATTTTTTGGAAACATATGCAGTGCACCATCAGATGACTCACAGGCCCCTTCACTTGCTGCTTTCAGAAGAATTTCTGTCCCATCGCAACTTTTCACAGTATCAGCATCCCTGGGCCCTTCAACATTGATTTGTTTCCCTGTCACTTTCTCTTCAACTTTATTAGGAAGACCAGGGACTTCTGCATTTGCTGCCAGCTCGTCCATATCATTTTTCACACCTTGAGGATTTGAGCTTAAACTCAAACTAGTTATAGCATCTTTGGAGGCCATTATATCTTCTATCTCAGTCTGCTTTTCTACTTGATCATCTTCTTTCTTCTTGACATTGAAGTCCGGTTTCTTACATTGGGCTTCAGCCAACATTCCACATTCTTCTTCACATGCTTCCCTTGCAAGAGAATCAATCTCCTCATCCCCCTCTTGATTATTAATTTCCACAGATTTGTCAAAATCAATATCACCGTGCATTATATTGTTCTTAGTTTCATCATGTTGTGAAACAATTTCCTTATTTGCATCAAGGTCCTCCTCTTTGCCTTTTCTCCTGCTCTGTGACTTGGACCTTTTCTTCTTAACACCTATGGGAGCCATTCTATCCTTTGGCTCTGATTGCTTTTCCACTTTCTGAGCATCCACCATTTCAATATTTCCACACCAAGTTTCAGTACTGCCCTTGTTACCATCCAGGCCATTGACTTTCTTTCCAGAACTGGGTTTGGTTTTCAACTTGAAACCATCAGCAGGCTTAATTTCAAGCTCAAACAACTCATTCTTCAAATCCACAATCTCGTCTTCATCATCTTCATACCGAATCTTATGCAACCTGTTCTTTTTATCAAAAGCTTTGATGCATCCAGTGAACCATTTTCGTGACCCTGACCAATAAACCTTAACTCTTTTGCCAACGATCCTTTCATTGTCATCATCAACCAAATCTACCATCCGAAAAGCAGGCACCTCCTTTCTTGGGCGAAGCCTAGATGAACTTATCACCGGGGACGACCAAAACGCCTGCGCTATCTCCCCATCTGCTCCCCTCTTTCGCTTCACTGGAGTAGCCATGTCCTGTTTACTCTCTTCCATCATGATAGTATCTGTGTCAATTTTTTCCGCAATAAGTTTGACCCCACCAGCCTCACTTTTTCTTGCTGCAGACTTCTCTCCCTTCAACTCACCACCAGAAACCTGTCCAATTACTTCATTCTTCACAGCCCCTACCTTCAGATTATCATCTACATCACAGTCTTTCAAGTTGCTGCTTTGTTTGGCCACAGATATCTCTCCCTTGGACTTATCTCCAGCGACCTTCCCCCTTACTTCATTCTCCAAGGCCCCCATTATCAGATCATCATCTACAGTAACATCATTTGATTTTCTATCCTGTTTGGCTACAGATTTCTCTACCTTAGGCTTGCTAACAGCAGCCTTTCTCATTACTTCGTCCTTCAGAGCCCTTATTGTCATATTATCTACAGAAGCATCATCTGATTTGCTCTTACCTCTGGTATTTTTTCGAGCTACAGATCCTGATTCCTTTTTGTTCCCTTTCCTAGCCATATCGAAAAATCAGATTGCAGAAACAGCAAACCTCCTAATACAAAGGATTGTCAAGTCGGCCCCAGCAATGAAGCACTGGATTAAATATAAATCCTTCAAAAAATCAAGGAGTAATCAGAAGATTGTTACAAACAGTTTAAAGATGAGAAAATTGTACCAAAGTTTCAGAATGGGAGGCAGGAAGTTGAAAGATGTAATAACAAGAGTAAAATAAAAATATATAAATTGCAACAGATGAGACACATACATGAGAGATGAAAGTGTACTTTCCATCTGAAATGTTTACGCCCAAAGAAAACCCCAAAATACTAGCAACCTTATTTGTCATTTGCAGCCAGTTTAGCACAAAGTTCATGAATTTATGTACGGTAGAAAAGCCTTGCAGTTGCAGCTCAGATAATTTACATTGATTTTTAAAAGTCAGAATTGTTAATCTTATTTATTTCAAACAAAATCTATGTGTCCACCATGAAAAAAGAAGCCTTGAGAGACTACTTCTCCCATTACCCATTTCAGCCTCCAGTTCAAGAGATTCCAAACCCCAGAATGCATTAATAACAGATAAGTTTCAGTCCCTACCTCATTAGATTTAGAACTTCCTAGATTGATATTATGTCCAAGAATCATCAAATCACCATTCATATGAAATTAGAACTTGTCAAGCTATATGCCACCCACTAATCTAATCTGCCTCTGTAATCCCATTTCGTAACTTTCCTTCTCATTTTGTGTGCTTTAGGGAATGAGTATTGAGTTTCAGAATAGTTGGTTGGTGGGTGGTTGCATTTTGTGCTAATTGACAATTTGTGCTGGATTCATTTGTATGACAAAATTCAATAAGAGCACTAAAATGAAAGCATTCAAAAAGATTCCCAGACACAAACAAGCACCAACTCATCCCAATTGAAAGACTTCCAATTAATTAGTTGCACCATGTTAGCTGCTACAATTAACCCAGAATTGTAACTATCTTATCTCATGTCAGCTGAGAAAACCCAAATAGGTAAATGATAAACAAAATACAGCAACCAAGCCTTAATCCCAAAATTTGGGGCAGCCACATATATTCTTTTCCACCCTTCTATTCTATTTGAAGCCATACTCCCAGTTACCATAAGCTAAGAAATTGTGAAACCTTGGTGACATCAAAGCATCAAGATAAATTTTTGATAATTCAATAATTGGGGGTGGGGGGATTTAAACCCTAGATGTCTTTGTTGGAAACATCACAAGGTGTCAGTTAAGCCACCAAGCTCATGGCCAAAGCATTCAAGAGAAATTGAGAAGCCAAATTGAACAACTTGAATACCAACATTGGAAAACCTAAATTCATCACAACAGAACCCTAGCAAACTATATGCAACCTCAACTATAGTGAGAAAACACCACATATGAAGAATCATCAATTGGTAAAATCAAAAGATTTAAGAAAAACCCATACACCAAAACTTCAATATTGATATCAAAATAACAAAATTCATCACCAAAGAACAACCAAATTCATCATATTCTCAGTTACCACAAATTTTGAAATTGAAAAACCTAAATTGGTGACATCAAAGCATCAAGAGAAATTTTTGATATTTCAATAATATTGGGGGTGGGGGGATTTGAACCTTGGATGGTGCCAGTTGAGCCACAAAGCTCTTGGCCAAAGCATTCAAGAGAATTTGAGAAACCAAATCTAACAATACTGACATTGGAAACCTAAATTCATCACAATAGAATACTAGCAAACTATATGCAACCTCAACTATAGTGAGAAAACACCATATATGAAGAATCATAAATTGGCAAAATTAAAAGATTTAAGAGAAACCCATACACCAACACTTCAATACTGATGTAAAAGTAACCAAATTCATCATAATTGAAGCCTAAAAATATGCCTGCAACCCAAAATCATAAGAAAGCCATGGATATGCCGGAGCAACCAAAGGTCAAATGGAAGTCACATAATAATATATAGCAGGAAACAGAAATGAGTAAGGATTGCTTTTAAGGGTTTAATTGGGATACCTCTTTTGTGCTTTTTTCTTGGGGCTACTGCCACAGACTGTCAGAAACAAGCTCAACCAAAAGACCCGTTGTTGCCAAGAAGAAACTTGTGCCAAGCTCAACTGTTTCTAAACACTTTACTAATTATGATAGAGAATTCTATGCAGGGAAACCCAATTGCTGAACTGAGCTTGCAAATGAACCATGGTTTTCTTTCCTTGAGAGAGACTCCTTAAATAGTGCTCTCCATGGTCCATCCACCTCACCTAGAAAATGGAAAGTAAATAATGAATTTGCCAATTTCTAACCCAGATACCAAAGTAATTATGCCTCTTGAAGAAATTGTCAAGTAATTCAATTGAATACTACCAAAACACATTCAAATTTATAATCTGGCACCAGAAACCCCAGATATGAAAAATTTTGAGAAAGAAAGTCAAATTGAGGCATGCAATAACGTCTAAATTCCCCCAATAACGCCTAAAATTTGAAAAGGGAAAACATGAAAACCCCCAAAAGCCAAAGTGGACCTTCCAGAAAGAACCAAACTTGAAATGCTGACACAAAACTAAGCAGAAAAAGTTCTTAAATTTGTTACACAAGTGGACCAAATAGACCATTATATATCACCCAAAAGTAAAACAAAATGAAAAAAATAGCCTAATTTTGGAGCTACTTGGGGCCTTACAAGAAAAAAAGAAAAAAAAAGAACCAAACTTGAAATGCTGGCACAAAATTAACCAAAACCAAGTTCCTAAATTTGCTAAACAAGTGGACCAAATAGACCTTTATGTAATTACCCAACAACAAAAAATTGAAAAAAAAGAGCCTAAAATTGGAGCTACTTGGGCATCAAGAAAAACAAAGAGGGCCAAAAATTAAATTAGAAATAGCAAGGAAAGAGTGTATAATTGTACCTTAACCCAGAAAAGAACCCAAGTCAGGCCAACTAGTCTCTGTGTGTGTGTACTTGTTGTGGCCCTGAGTGGCTGAGTGTCACGGTGGCAGTGATGTGCTGTGTTGGGCATTGATGGTAAGAGCATGTAGAGCTGCAGTATAGCAAATCACAGCACTGACTATATGCCATGTCAGCTTCAGAATGAGCGGGAGATATTCCTGGGAGTGACACGTGGCTGCATTAGGTTGGATGCTGTGGCAGCTCACCCCTCCCTGGGGTACTAGTGGAAGTGTGACTTGTGTGGCTACTGGTTAAGCTAATATATGCAAAATTCAACTTTGTGACAAATATGAAATATTAAACAAAAAGAGTGCCTTTTTTTTTAAGGATTAAAGAAAAAAGTTTAAACATGTGGTATTGAAACTTGCAACAAGTAATCATATAATCTATTTTATTAATAAATTTTAGCTAGTACTAGGAATTGACCACCAAAACTCATCCAATTTGTGATCGGGTTTTGGTGTGATAATAAGAACTTTTTGTCCAAAACCATGTATCATGGGTTCAAATCAATGACATTTTTCAGACTCCATATAATTAGACAAAACGATATTGTATATGTAATCATCCCCTCACATAGTTGCGGAGTGGACCCTATAAATATGGAACTACCCTTATGTAAGAGAATCGTTATATCATATACTTTATTGTATAAGACTTTGTTAGTGCATAAAAGTTCTAGTTAAAAAAAAGTATAACTAAGACTTTTATGCACTAAATTGTAACCAAAATAAAGTTTTGATAAAATTATATTTTACAAAACAAAGAGAAATAATGGAGAGTGGCTACTTTTAATATACACATTATTGATAAACATACATGTTAATACCTTAAATTACTATGATTCTATTTAGAAAACATGCACATTTTTTCATAAAGAATACCTTGAATTGGTATGATTCTTTCACTTTAAAGAATAGTAGAAACAAAAGGCTTGGGAGAATCAATTCTATCTAGTTCCTGTGCACAAGAACCCGAATTTAGAATTTAAAATGAATAAGAAGGGGATTGTTCCCCGCCTAACTACACTGCAAATTCCACCCCAGTATAGTAACTTTGTGAACCAAAAAATTGATGTCTTTAGAAACATGGGCAGCAGACCAGCAAGAAAACCAAAACAAAACATTTCTTATGTCACAAATTGATATGATTGTCTTTTTTTTTTATTGTTATGTCATATAAATAATAAAATAGTCTTTTAATTAACATCGATTCTTTACAATGGAAGAAAGATAATTTACATTTTGAATGTCTATAGAGAAACATTAGAAGATTCCAATTAAATTACAATTTATAAAGCTCTTGGTTACATATCCTAAAATTATGCCTTGAAGCATTCATTAACTTTTTTCATTATTTAAAGGTGACTCCGAGATCTAAGTTAACATTTTCAAATTCAACACCTCCTGGTGAATATCTTGAGATTTGAAGAATTCTACAATGGTATATTTGGATGGCGGGATTTGAATTTGGATGATTAAAATCCAAATACCTTATTTGAATCATTTACGAGTAGTTAAGAATTTATATTTGATAAATCCATCAAGAATTTAAAATCTTAAAATTGTTGAATTTGAAATAGCTTCTACACTTATAAAATTTTAAAAATTCATACAACATTTAAATATTTATGAATTTTGAATTAAAGTATTTTAAATTGATCACTTTAAAATTTAAATCCAAATTCAAGTGCAGCATTGAGGTTACATATGTGTCTATTTGAGAACAAATTATTTAATTGAAATTAAAAAAATTTTACTTAAAATACTATAAATAAAGTTAAAAAAATAATTGAAATAATATAATAAATCACATAAATAATATAAAATAATACAATAAAACTCATAAATAATAATAAAAATAAATTAAATAATAAAAAAACACAAAATTTTTAATCTGTGCCCAACTAACAAAAAAGTAAAAACACACATTTTGTGTACCACGTATAATAAAGGTTGGAATAGCAACACAAAGAGACCACCACTTTTTGCATTGGTGAATGGTCCTGGTGGCTCTTTGTTTTGGGTGTTTCAAGGCCAAAAGTCCCTCTGTTTCCCTGCAAACAAGTCACATCATTGGGTTCTTGAATCTCTGATCCATTAACCACCACAACCAACGTCAATATCCATTGAAAAAACTATATATATATATATATATATATATATATATCAAATTATTATTAAATGTGACCAAGAAAAAAAACAGTTAAATTTAGAAAGCACGTGCACTAGCCCCACAGTTTAATTTTAAAATATTTGTTGGACACAGACATTCTAAAATTGACAACGTTAAAGTATGAACCATGAACAATAGCCCCACACTTCTTCTTCATGCAAAGATTTGGTATTTAGTTTACCGGGAAATGAAAAAAAATAATACAATTAAATCATCCTTTAAAAGATTGAATTTTCACACTGGGAAATGAAAACATTTTCCCCGTTATGCATAATACAATACAATAAAATCAATTTTTTTTATAAGAAAGAGAGAAAGGTTCATGGTACATACCAGACCCAAAAAGCCACGTTCCACATCTTCAGGGAACTTCTTTTCTTCTTTATTTTCCTTCTCATCAAGTTTGGATTGAATGCTATGAGCTGAAAATCCTCTCTTTTTGTTCCTCACGTTTCTTCATATCCAAGTAGCTCCAATTGAGGGTTTTTTTTTTTTTTTTTTCTTTATATGTATACCCTAATACAATATGCAATTCTCTAATTCTCGTCCGATTTTTTTCCGCTCTATAAGTAGATAGTGGAAGGTAAAAAGTGAGGTTCAAATCACCGAAAATGATATCATATTATTACTCAACTGTTCAAATTACCCTTTTTTTTTTTCTCTTTATATAAAAATACGCAACTCATAATATTACTCTCTTCTAATTTTTTTTTTAATTTAAAAAAAAAACTCATATTATTACTGAACTCACCTAAGGGAGTGCATGCAACTACTAATTCCCATCAAGGTCTTTGAGACATTGATTTCTCAATGATTAGAGGAGCTAGTATGGTTATGTTCAAATAGGGTACACAGCTTAATGTCCCCTTCACTCTTTTTTATTCGACAAGAAAAAAAAAAAGTACACAACTTATGCCTTAATGGATTATATGAAATTGGTATTTCTAAGTGTGTGTTTGGGTAAAGGTTAAAAGTTAAAATTATTTCACTATTCAATTTATTTTTAATACTATTAATGGGTCTCATTACACTTTTTAGCATTATTTATGGGTTTCATTGTACTATTTCAACTAACTTTTATTTTTATTTACAGTACTTTCAACAATAATTTTTTTGTTTTAGCAAAATATGTGTTGTCCAAACACACCCTTAATCACAAAATTGTAAAAAATGTGTGATCAATTATGTTAATTTAAATATTACACCACTTCAATATGTGTGTGTGTGTGGATGCATGTATGTATGCATGCATGCTAGATTCTATTTAAGCTAATCATTACACCACTTTGAATAATTTTTTTTGTGATTTCAAAATCAAATCCTTCATTATGAGGAGCTTATTATTCAGATATAAAATTGGGCAAAAGTATATGCAAAAATCAAAAGAAGGTGTTTTGGGAAAAAAAATCAAGAGGGGGATTTTCAATTGTCATAAATCAAAACAATGGATCAACTTGATTTACTAATAAAACTATAGAGTTTTAAATTAAAAGAAACAAAATTATTAATATATTACAATTAAGAATTTTTTTTTTTTTGCCTAATTAGATCTAATCAATAGATCAAAATAATTATGTTTTTTGTTGAGTTGTTTAGACTCCTTAAAGCACAATTGGATTAACCTAGTTAATAAACCAAGTTATTACTTAGTCCAAATTCCAAATCTAGGTTAACACAATCATATAATCATATCAATGTAAAGTGTGGAATATAAAACACAAAGATATGATGACCCAGGAAAACCAAACCGGTAAAAAACCTGGAGAGGATTTAACCTAGCTATCCTCAAGGTAAACCTGAATCCACTATGAAAGAATTGAAGTTTGTACAATAGCGACTTATACCACTAACATCCTATTGCTACCCACCAGTAGAAAACTTACTGACACGACCATGTGCAAGCTTCGAGACCATGGACTCATTCTTTCTTGGATTCTCTAGCAAGTACAAGCACTCCCACTTGTATATCTTTAAGCTCTTATGGCAGCAACTGAATGATCATCAAGTTCTTGAAGTAATCTCCTTCTTGATAATCCTAAACTTGTGTGAAGGCAAGCACCTCTCAGATTTCACAAGCGATTCACACAAACGGCAATATGAGCAATCACAAAAACATGGCTAGGGTTTTCCTTTTATACCTAGAGCAAAACATAAAACCCTACACGTCATATGGGCTTAGGGCTAAGTTGGAAATTCTGCAGAAAAAACAATCTGCACGACTTTCGATCAGTCAAGTCTAATTCTCGATCAATTGAGCTAGGCAGAAATGCATGGTAACTTTTGCAGTTAACTCGATTCCAACTTTACATGAATGACATACTTTGAGCAAGTCTAAAATAAGACTAAACTCCTGTTTTGATCATGGTTTGCCAACAATACACATTAGAGTTTTAATACATTAATTTCTAAGTACTTAGAACCTAACATTTTTGTTTAACATGTACAAAAGATAAAATATTTTATTGTGACCATGATAATTTGATTAATCATTCACTGAAATCAATGTCTTGCAAAAGGAAGGAAAATGTCTTGCAAAAGGAAGGAAAATTGTAAAATAAAAAAGACACTACGGCAATTATAATGAAGATATCTCAACAAAAAAAAAAGTCTTGCAAAAGGAAGGAAAATTGTAAAATAAAAAAGACACTACGACAATTATAATGAAGATATCAAATATTGATCTTTAGAATTTCACCATGATTAATTCATACTCAAGAGGAAAAAAAAGGGTGATAATAGGAGAAAAATAATGATGAACATATCATGATCGGGAGAAGAAACAATCGAATTGATGAGGGTAGACAATACTTATCAGTGAGAAAGAGACATCGAGGAGCAAAAAAGGCTAACACTGCAACGCCGAATATAAAGTCGCTCATTTCAAGCAAGAGAGAAATATGTGAAATTAGCTAAATTTGCTAAGCAAATATCAAGCTCTCCTTGTTCGGTGAAATATTCGAGTTTTTCTAACGCGCGCGCGCGTGCGTGTGTGTGTGTGTATTAGGGGGTGTGACTTCTGTCCAGTGCCTCTAGTGCACTGAACCCGTTGCGATCATGACACATGTCACAGGACACTAGATAGAAGCCACACCCGTTGTGATCATGACACGTGTCATGAACGCAGCAAGTCCAGTATCACAAGATACTGGATAGAAGCCATGTATTAGGGAGACTATCATTACAGTCATATATTAAATACATTGTTTTTGAAAGAGGAAGACATTCATTGCCCGATTTACCAAATCCCATTGCAACAGCTAGATAACAGTAACTTACCAAACGGTGTCGTTTCCTTTATAAATAAACGGCATCGTTTGGATAAGTGAAGACCATGCTCTTTATGAGTCAAGACGTCACTGTTTCTCATTTACTGACACGACGACGTTTTGATTTAATGCTTCAGGCTTGGTCTTCTTTCTTCCGTAGCTCTGCTTCAGTGTTTTGCAGTAGAAGTCATTGTGATCTTTTCTTCTAGATATTTTCTGTAACAAAACAGATATTTATTCCATGAGATTAGGATAGTTTGTTATAGTTAAATATCACGTGTTCAATTATAGGAGCTATATAAATAGAGTTGCATGTAATTTTTCATTAGAGCATCTTGAATACAATTTCTAGAATTCTCCATTACAGTTTTTTTCTCTCAACTTTCGTTTCTTTCTTTCAAGCTTTTCATCTTCCTTTTCATGGTATCAGAGCCACTTTCCATGGCTTCCACAGCTTCCACCACTGCTTCCACATCTAGCACTAGCTCTCCTTCCACAACTCACACTCCATCATTGCAATCTCCACTACTACTCCTCTCTAACATGTCAAACTTGATGTCAATCAAGTTAGACTACACAAATTTTATACCATGGAGGCATCAACTTGTCACCATTCTTGAAGCTTATTCACTGTTTGATCATATTGATGGCACTGTGCCACAGCCATGTCAATTTCTTCTTGATACTCAAGGTTCTTCCACTGTGAATGTGAATCCTGAGTACTCAGCTTGGAAAATTAAAGATAAGGCCTTACTTTCTTTGATCAATTCCACACTGACTCCACAAGTGTTCTCTCTTGTGGTTGGGATTACAAGCTCTCGAGAGGCTTGGAATACTTTGGAACAAAGATTCACATCTACTTCAAGAGCTAACATTCTGAATTTGAAGCTTGAGCTACAAAGCCTCAAGAAAGGAAATGATACTGTGAATGTGTTCTTGCAAAAGATCAAGATTGCAAGAGACAAGCTTCTTGCTGTAGGTGTTGTGGTTGATAATGAAGAACTGATTTGTATTGTTCTTCGAGGCTTGCCTAAAGACTTTGCTCACTTTTGCTCAGCTATTCGCACTAGGAGTGATCCAATCACGTATGAGCAACTCTCCATTATGTTACAGAGTGAAGAACAGGCTATGGTTGAGAATCTTGAGTCTATTCCTCCATCTCTGGCCATGTTTGCCTCTAATTCTAGACCTAATGGAAGCAACACTCAAAATCAAGGGTCTAGTAGAGGTAGGGGCCGCAATGGCTCTAATAGAGGAAGAGGTGGTGGCAGATATAACAACAACAATGGTGGTTTTTCTCATCAGAATTTTTCTCCTGGTGGTTCTTCTCATCAGAATTTTTCTCCACATCAGAACCAATATAATGCTCAATTTGGAAATCAGTCCTATAGAGCTGATTCTGGTCGTCCTGTGTGTCAGATTTGTGGAAAAACAGGACATTCAGGACTGGATTGCTATCACAGAATGGATTTTGCTTATCAAGGCAAAAATCCTCCAACCAAACTTGCAGCTATGGCTAGTGTCTCCAATGCTGCTATCACTGGCAATCAAGATCCATGGTTGGCTGATTCTGGTACTTCTGATCACCTTACAGCTAACTTGAACAATATTACCAATCCTTCTCAGTATAAGGGTGCTGAACAAGTCACTGTAGGTAATGGTCAAGCCCTTCCAATCAACAATATAGGTAATTCTTCTATTCATACCAAAAATCACAAGTTTATACTAAAAAATGTTTTACATGTCCCTAAAGTAGCCATGAATCTTTTATCAGTGCACAAGTTTTGTTTACACAATAATTGCTCTTGTCATTTTGATGCTAATGAGCTCAAAATCCAGGATATTCCTACGGGGAGACTCCTCTACAGGGGCTTGAGTGAGAATGGTGTCTATCCTATCTACTCAAACCTTCAAGTCAAGCCTTCTTCATTCACCCATCCTTCATTCAATTCTGCTCCTTCAGCTTCACCTTCAGCTTTTAATATTAGCAGGTTTAATAAATGGTTGCTATGGCACCATAGACTAGGTCATCCTAGTGATAATGTTTTACATTCTGCCATTTCTGTTCTTGAACATTCTGATGTTTTCAAGCTCAATTCTGATGTTGTAACACATTGTAAGCATTGCCTTAGTGGCAAAATGCATCGACTTCCCTTTGTTAAGTCTAATAATCAATCTACAGCACCGCTTGCTCTTATTCATGATGATGTATGGGGTCCTACTCCTATTATTTCTGAGAATGGTTTCAAATATTATCTTGTTCTTGTTGATGACTATACTAAATTCACATGGGTTTACTTGCTTAAACTCAAATCAGATGTTTTTAATATCTTTAAGCATTTCAAAACCACTGTTGAATCTCAACTTAATCTGAAAGTTAAGACTTTTAGGTCAAATGGTGGTGGAGAATTTTCCTCTAAAGCCTTTACTGAGTTTTGTTCCTCTCAAGGCATTATCCATCAATTTTCTTGTCCTCACACTCCACAGCAAAATGGTGTTGCTGAGAGAAAACACCGACATCTTATTGAGTGCTCACTCACTATGTTATCTCTTTCAAAGCTACCTCTCTCATACTGGTCTTATGCAGTTGCCACTGCAACTCATATCATTAATCGGCTTCCTACACCCAATCTGCATAACAGGTCTCCTTGGGAACTTTTGTTCAATTCTGTTCCAGACCTCACACACCTTCGGGTCTTTGGTTGTACATGCTTCCCTTTCCTTAAACCCTATAATACTCACAAGTTACAGCCCCGTACTAAGCCTTGTGTCTTTCTTGGCTACCCTGCCTATTCTAAAGGTTACATCTGTTATGAACCCTCTTCTCATAAAATATATCTTTCTCGGCATGTATTGTTTAATGAGAATGAATTCTTGGGTTCTGAGGTCTCTTCTTTATCCATTGGTCTCTCAAATTCGGCTGCTACTTCTCAGTTTTCCACTTTTCCTGCCTGGCTGTCCTATCTCTTACATACCTCTCCACCATCTATTCACACATCCTATCCCACTGCTCCTGTCCTTGCACCACTGTTGTCACAATCCTCTGATTCACTACTAACACAGTCCATTACTCCTGCTCCAGTATCACAATTATCCTCACCTAATGCACAAATATCACCCACTAGCAATACACCTCTTGCAGAAATGCCACATACCATTCCTCCTTCCATTGCTCCCATTATTACTGAGTCTTTGTCTACTGCATCCCGGTCACCAGATATTGTTCCACCAGTTGTCGTTCCTACCACTAATACCCATCCTATGGTTACTAGATCTAAGACTGGCATTTCCAAACCAAAAGCCTATGCTGCCAAACCTACCTCCATTGACTATACCCTTACTGAGCCTCCTACATACAAGGTTGCCGCTCAATTTCCTCAATGGTGTTCTGCCATGGATGAGGAGTTTGAGGCCTTACAAAGGCAGGGTACTTGGAGTTTGGTTCCTCCATCACCCTCTCAAAATGTTGTTGGTTGCAAATGGGTGTTTAAGCTCAAACACAACAGTGATGGTTCTATTAGTAGGTATAAAGCTCATCTGGTTGCTAAGGGGTTTCATCAACAGTATGGTGTGGATTTTGAGGAAACATTCAGTCCTGTCATCAAACCTCCTACAGTAAGGATTATTCTCTCTTTGGCTGTCCACTTCAATTGGCCTCTACGGCAGCTTGATGTCAGGAATGCTTTCCTTCATGGTCTACTTAAAGAGGAGGTTCACATGGTTCAACCTCCAGGGTACATTGATCCCATCCACCCTAACTATGTTTGCAAGCTCCATAAATCACTCTATGGCCTCAAGCAGGCCCCTCGTGCCTGGTTTGACAGATTCTCCACTCAGTTGCTTCATCTGGGATTTCATGCCTCACTTGCTGATTCCTCTCTTTTCATTTTTGGACAAGGCAAAATTCTGGTTTATCTTCTTGTCTATGTGGATGATATTGTTCTTACTGGCAACAACCCTTCCTTTCTCAATGCTCTTATTCAGCAACTTAGACACGCTTTTGAGCTCAAGGACCTTGGTGATCTTCACTACTTTTTGGGTCTTCAGATCACAAGAACTGCTAAAGGATTGTTTTTGAATCAAGCCAAGTATGCTCATGATCTTCTTGCACGGCACAATATGCTTACTTCTAAGCCTGTCAGTACTCCTTGTGCTCCTCACATGAGACTTGTGCCTAATGAAGGTTCATTGCTAGCAGATCCCCATCCTTATCGTAGCTTGGTGGGTTCGTTGCATTACTTGACATTTACTCGCCCTGATCTCAGCTTCGCTGTGCATCAAGTTTGCCAGTTTATGTCCAAACCCACTGATGTGCATCTCATTGCTGCTAAGCGTATTCTCAGGTATCTCAATGGCACTATGGACTATGGCATCTTCCTCCAACCTGGTCCTTTGTCTCTTTCCGCCTTTTCTGACTCGGATTGGGCTGGTGATCCCTATGATAGGCGTTCAACCACGGGTTACTTGGTCTATTTGGGGTACAACCCTATTACTTGGAGTGCTAAGAAGCAACTCACTGTATCTCGTTCTTCAACTGAGTCGGAATATCGTGCACTTGCTTCCACCGCTGTTGAACTTTGTTGGCTTCGTCAATTATTGAAGGATTTGGGAATTTTCCTTTCTTCTCCTCCCAAGCTTTGGTGTGATAACATCTCTGCCCTTGCCATAGCTTCTAATCCTGTCTTTCACGCCAGAACGAAGCATATTGAAGTGGATTATCACTTCATTCGTGATCGTGTGCTTCGCAAAGACCTTCAGGTCAAGTTCATCGTCACGGCTGATCAACTTGCAGATGTGTTTACTAAGAGTCTTCCTACTGCTCGATTTCAGTTCTTGCGCTCCAAAATCATGGTGTCTCTTGCCCCCTTGATTTTGAGGGGGGATGAAAGAGGAAGACATTCATTGCCCGATTTACCAAATCCCATTGCAACAGCTAGATAACAGTAACTTACCAAACGGTGTCGTTTCCTTTATAAATAAACGGCATCGTTTGGATAAGTGAAGACCATGCTCTTTATGAGTCAAGACGTCACTGTTTCTCATTTACTGACACGACGACGTTTTGATTTAATGCTTCAGGCTTGGTCTTCTTTCTTCCGTAGCTCTGCTTCAGTGTTCTGCAGTAGAAGTCATTGTGATCTTTTCTTCTAGATATTTTCTGTAACAAAACAGATATTTATTCCGTGAGATTAGGATAGTTTGTTATAGTTAAATATCACGTGTTCAATTATAGGAGCTATATAAATAGAGTTGCATGTAATTTTTCATTAGAGCATCTTGAATACAATTTCTAGAATTCTCCATTACAGTTTTTTTCTCTCAACTTCCGTTTCTTTCTTTCAAGCTTTTCATCTTCCTTTTCAATTTTCACCAGTATAGTAATTAAAAAAAAAAAAAAAACTTTAGACTAAATCTTGGTTAAAATTCATTGAACCCAAAATCCAGTTACTAGCACCCCCTTAACACCCCCCCCCCCTCTCCCAAAAAAAAAGAAGTGCTAAGCAAATATCAAATTGTCCTTCTTGGCGAAATATTCGAGGTTTCATGTCGTTATATATTAGAAGGAAGAAAAAAAAGGCATCATTAAATCACACATTGTTTTTTCCAGCATATGATCATTAAAAAAAAATCCTTGCAAATCACAACACTTTGTTAAAATTCATTCAACATCTAACAATTACCATCACCCCCCCCCCCCCCCCAAAAAGAAAAAGGCAATAAAAATGGAATCCTAGAGACTTAGCTATGATTTTAGCGTTTAACCTTCTCAATACTTTTTTTTTCCCTTTACAAAGAAGACCTAAGGGATTACAACTTGTTAATTAGTCAAGCAATGTGAACTTTAATCTTAAGAAAATATAACTATGAAAGTCATGTTGATAAAAGAATTACTCTCATTATTATAGGCGTGTTGTCAAATTGTAATATTACTAAAGGGGAGGAGGTAGGGAGATTTGAACCCTGGATATTTTCATTGAAAATAGCAGAAAATGTTAATCAAGCTACAAGACTCATGACAACTTAGACCTATATTTCTATAGTTATAAAAATATAATTATTATTGAGTTAGAGTGCATATGAAAATTTATAATTAATGATCAAAACTAAAGCAAATAGAGATTTTGTTGAAATTAATAAATGTCCATAACAAATTGTATTACATAATCTCAATTGAGTACCATATTATGGAAGGAAAGTAAATGTTAAATTACATAGTATAAAAATGACTTAATTACAATTTTGACACATGCAAGACAAAGAGAGAGAGAGAGAGAATGCCAAAAATAAATTAAATGAGAGGAGAGGAGAGAAATTATTCAACAAAAGGACTACATCAATAATGTCCCGTGACATTTCCATCCAATAATATTATGTATGCAACATCTCTCATTTGAAAGTGTATCCCATACTTGTAGGGGTCTAAACCCATGTAAAATGATGTTACATGAGTACATGTAGCATGTTACACAAAATGATAAATCTCACACCACTAGTTGCCACTGTTGTTACTACCATCACTTCTTGTCATCAGTGTTACTACCTCCATTGACCACCATTGATACTAGTGTAGGGTATGCATAATAATTTACTTTTAGGGTGTGTTTGTTTGGAAGTGGAATAGGGTGGATATAAAACTTTAGAAAGAAAATAGGAGAAAAAATAGGTTTGTGTGTTGTTTGGTTAGGAGGGGGGAAAGAAAACTTTTGTGTGGGACCCAAACATTTTCCATTCGAACCCACACAAAACTTTTATTTCCAAAATAGAGAGAAAATAAAGAAAAAAACACTGAAACCTACTATGTGACAAAAATACCCTCACTTTTTATTACTCTCACCTGTCCCTCTCAAGTTTGCCCAGTGGCCCAGTTGATTTAAAAGGGCAAGTTTGCCCAGTTTACGAAACAATGGCCATTTTAAAAAGGTTCTTCGTTTAACCCTTTTCTTTGCAAAAAAAAAAAAAGTTGATGCTAGGGTCCGTATTGGGCAAATGACTAGGGTCTTATCATAGGTTTTAATTCTTCTAATAGTAGCTTCTGCATGTATAGGAATCATTAACACTTATCACAATATTCTTGAACATAGTCTTATGCATCTTTTTGCCCAGTTGCCCACAGCAAAGATTTTTTTTTTTTTTTTTTTGGAGAAAATGTCTTCCCAGTTAATGCATAATCAATTTTTGTTACTCATAAATTTTAAATTATATATAAGAATAAAGAAAAGTAATATAAATTTATATGTATTTGTATTAATTTTTATATTATTTAATGAGTGTAAATATATCTATTTTTTAACATATTATATAACAATAACATAATAGTCAATTTATATAAATTATATTATCTATCCTCTTACTTTTCTCTTCAACCAAACACATATGAGAGAAAACCAAATCTTTTCTATCCTCCTATTTTTCCACTCTTTCAACCAAATAGACCCTTAATGAATCTATGAACAAGAACAACAAACAAAATAAAGCCTATTAAATGCATAATAATGACTAATAATTAATATACTCACAAAGCAAATGAATGCAAAGTTAATACAAAATTTATCAAGGCTAGTGTTTGACACTATCTTCTTAAAATATATTTCACCCCTCACGCTATCTCCTTAGTAATGTTTTGAGACTCGTAGGCATTTGCATCCTAGAATGTAGACATTTGCATCCTAGAATATAATGATCAACCACACACGAAAGAAGCACAAACAATCTCTCTGCATATCAAACAAAACCATGTGTCTCTCTTTGAATGATTTCATGAATTAATGCAAAAATATGACTAAATGAAATGAGTGACTCCCAATTTATATACACACTTGCACTAATTCATAAAAGGTGCAACAATGAACAACCATAATATTCTATTGCATTACACATACTCGCAAACTTTTAATAAAACATAATAGTTGTGGTCAGATTTGAACATTGGAAGCACCAAGAGATACCATTTGAGTTGCAAGGATCTCAGATGCTTCTTGAAACTTAAAATTACTAATTTGCTTCTAAAGTGTGTTTACACTAATCATAGGTAATTGGGTTGGGCCACAAGTTTTGATTTGCAATTAACAAGACAAAGCCTAGAGGCCATTTTAAAGGGAGTTTGCTGATCCGGGCTTTTATAAAAATGTTGATAAGGGGAGGGCTGGTTTGGATATAACAAAGAATGCTCGAATCCCAACAAAACTAAAGTTTTTTTTGGACACAGACCAAGTAAGCCCATTCACCGTCCAAAATATCAACCTATTCTATTTACCATCCTAAGAAGTTACTTTATCAATTTATACAATACCATTTTACAATACTCCAGCATCTCAACTCTTATTTTACAATATAATACATTAAAATAATATAAATTATACAATAAAAAAATAATATAAAATTATCTCCCTCTTTCCTTTATCCCTAATTTCGATCACTTTTCCTCATTGCATCTCTCTCTCTCTCAGCCACACCGCCACCAACAATAGGCACCACCACACCAAAACCCATTATTTAACCACCAACAACTCAGCCAAGATTTTTCTCAAAAGAAAAGGAAAAAAAAACCCAGCCAAGAACAAAGCAACAAATCCACCAAATCACCCAAAAATAATCACTGCCACTTCCATCAATCCAAACATAAACACTATTTAGTGGGTCTAGCCATGGGTGGCTCTGGTGATGGTGTTCATGTGCATGGGTTTTGGGTTCTTTGAAAATAGGTTCTTTGAAAATGGGTTTTGGTTTTGAAGAAAATGGGTTATGTGTTTTGTGTTAATGGTTTGAAGAAAACCATCGTTGCTGCCAAAGTTTATGGTTTTGTGTTGATGGTTCTGTGTTGATAGTTCTGGCTATCCATTTTTTGTTGTGGATTTGGCTGATTTTGATTTTGATCTTAACCCAAACACAAAAGCCCTTGAGAATCTTAGTTTGAAGAAAGAGTGATAGAGAGAGGGGATGAGAGAGAAGAGAGAGGCTTGGTCTAAAAGAGCTTCAGCGATGGGTGAGGGTGAATCGGCAATGATGGCAAGAGAGAGGGGATGAGAGAGAAGCAAGAGGCTTGGTGTGTGAAAGAGCAATGGAGAGAGAGAGATGAAAGACCGTGGAGAGAGAAAGGTCTGATATTTACGCATAAAATATTAATATATGTTTTACAATTGAGCTACAGTGCAATTCTAAATGTAGAATCGCACTGTAGCACAATCCCAATTTTTTTACAATTGGCACATTTTGCAAGTTGGGCTAATATGAGCATTTTGGGCCTGAATGTTAAAAAACCATTACATTTGGCATTTACACTTTCCGCTATTGATGCTCTAATGGGTTAACTTGAATTTAATAAACCCAAACCTAATATATATATATATATATATATATATATATATGAAAGCTCGGATTTGTGTTAAAAACACAAAAGCTGTTTAGACCCCAAATTAAAAAAATTACGGTTCAATTGCTTTTACTCTAACTTATCTAAGTGTAGAAACAAGAGTAAATGAAGCACAAACAATCGATAATACTCTAGTGCACAAACAATCGATAATACTCTAGTGCACAAACATGAATAACAAACAATAAAAGTAAAGCACAAGAGTAAGGGAAGAATGATGCAAACACAAGATAATACGCTGATGTGTTATCAAAAAGGAAATCGAAGAACTCGATAAAAAACCTCTTTGCCACCCTCCAAGCAGTAAATTGATCTAGTAAAGACTAAAGTTGGAGTATACGAATAACAAAAGACCCTCCAAGTCTAGTCTACTCAATGTACTTGAACCCTCCAAGCTCCTGCTACCAACGGACTTCACGGAGTCATGTCTTCTCTAGCTTTCCGGATCCCACAATATGCCCAATTGCATCCGCCAAGCCTCATCGGTTTCTTTTGGCAAATCCCTAAAACTTCCCAATCTCCAAAACACTTTCTACACTCTGAAAATGTGTGGGTTGTGTTTGGGTACAAATCTCCTTTCAAGGTATGGTAATGGGAAAGGGAAGGAGAAGAGGCTACAATGATTTCTCACTAAGGATGGGTAGCTCTCTCTCTAAAAGATGGGTGTGTGTGTTGTAAAAAACTTATCTAAGGTTTTTCTCTCTGAATAACTCCTTTACACATTTATGGGTAATGAGGGTATATATAGTATAAGTGAAAAGTAAGAAAGCCACACTTAAAAATCCTCCAAGCAAAGAGTTTCACGGGTATTTCGTGAGAATGCCTTACCCGCGAGACACTCGCGAAATTGACAGTCTAGCACGACTCTTCAGCTTCCAGTCATGTGCTTTTCACATGCCCTTTTCGCGAGATACTCTTCTTGCAAGCTACTCACAAGCCAATCGCGAAAATGTACTGATTCTTCATTTCAAGCTTGATTCTTCGCCAACTTAATACTAAATCCAATACAATAAAATCCCACAAAATACAAGAAACAAATTAAAGCACATACAACATTTTTTGTCATGGAATAGAGCCAAATAAAACATAGTTGTAAATTACAACTTTACAATATATATATATATATATATATATATATATATATATATATATAACCGAAATTTCTAAAACTCTCATAATTTTCTACGTTAGCACAATATTTAAATAAAATTATTATTTTATTTAAATAAAATTATTTTTGTTTAGTCCAAACTTAACAAGTAGTGAAATTCTATTTCTCTAACAGGTCCAACTTAAACTCAAACTCATCATTTTTTTAAACAAAATTATTTTTGTTTAATCCAAACTTAACTAAGAGTGAAACTCTATCTCTCTAGCAAGTCCAACTTAAACTCAAACTCAAACGTTATTATTATTATTATTATTATTATTATTATTATTATTATTATTATTATTATTATCTTTCTATTTCATTAACATGATATTTTATGATAGGGTGCAAACTTATAGCCATGGATTATTCTTTTGAATATAACTCAATCTTTTTCTTATATTTTTCTATTTTTTAGTCATATATATATTTTTTTGTTCAATAATTTCTTATTCGTGAATCATTTGATTCTTTAATATTTTTTATCTTTCAAAAATTTTAATATCTGAATTTTTAAGTTATTTTTTGCAGTATCTGAAATTGTCTCAGAAATTTTTTGTAAGTCATTGCACGTTCAAGCATGACTTCTTCATCAAATTGTAACACAAATTAAAGTCATACAAGAGCAAATCATATACTGGTGTAATTTCTTAATCAATTTAAGATTTTATAAAATTATTTTAGTTTACCTTACAAATAAGTAGGTTCCCGTGCATAACACAGGTTAACGCTAGTAAATTTTATAGGTGAGGTCCAATTCCTTATAAAAACACAGTTCAATACTTTTACAACAGCAACCAAAAAAACTTTTACAACAAAAAACTCTCCTAAAGAAAAATAAATTTATTTTTCGTGGCCCAAATAACAATCAACACAAATTAACTCCATGCTTCATCACATAATAAAACTCTTGCTCGCATTTGTTGTAAATATTATTATAATTATAACGTCAGTTGATTCATATATCATTACATGGCCTAGTTTTTAGGCTACAACGCCACAAAATTAAAGATTTCTACTTGTTTGAGTTGTCGTAGTAAATTTAAATAATAATTTTGTGTTCATTAAATATTCAATCATACATTAAATTTATCTTACTAATAATTACTCTCAACACTTGTAGGTGTTTCATGCCTTCCAGCAACATATATAACGTAACTTAACCCAGGGGGTTGGCTGAGTTGGTAGGGCTCTCAGTCTCAAGGTGCTTGTACTGGGCTCGACTGGGTGTGCTCCCTAGTTCGAGTCCTGCTACCTGCACTTTGAAAAGAATTTCCTGGGCCAGCGCTTTACTCCTTCGTGGGCCCTCCCGGCGTGAGCAGTGATTAGTGTCTAGTTGACAACTTTGAAGATACACTGTGGGCAACCAAAAAAAAAACATATATAACGTAACTTTCGAACTTGTCCATAGTTAAACTTGAACCATTTCGCCCTATCCATAGAGCTAAATAATATAATAATAAAAAATTCCTAAAAAATATTAAATTAAGTGACGGCTTCTTAGTTTTCCAAAACAACTAATTTCCAAATAAAATCCAAATCCTCTCTTTCATTGAACCTTGAAGGTGTCATGTGACAATGCCAGGTTTTTTATTTTAAGTGATGGAAACATGCTTTAAAAACACTATTAAAAAAATGCCACAATTATATATATATATAATTTTTAGAAAAGTGCTTCGTCATGTTAAGGTTAAGTTTTAAGATATAGAATGTTTATATTTTTGGGCAAAATTTAAGTACAGTACTTAGATGCTATTTTTTAAGTTTCCCTCTTAAAATTCAACTATGTGGTAGAACATAATTAAAAATACATTTTCATCACATGAGAAAAAAACTATATGGCTGAATTTTAAGAGAAAGAGAGGAATCTAAAGAACAACATATAAGTAATGTACCTAAATTTTGTCCTATATTTTATATTTAAAAAAAAAAAAAGTTACAAGGCTTGCCAAATGGCTTAAAAATTTAAGAAAAACTAGAGAGTGAAATATTGAGTTTTGATTTCATCTCTCCAACTCATATATTTTTACATATTAGATACAACTGAGTTAAAGTACAAATACAAAAATCTTCACTTCAAAAGATTGACATGTCAAAGTCATTATGGAGTGGACAGCCAAATTCTATAGAATAAAATTCTATTGTATATCTATATAATAATAAAAAGATTGATAGACCAGTACAAGGAAGACCAGTTATATAACCTCCAACTGATTAGTAATACTATATAAGTTATTTATATATATATATATATATATATATATATATATATATATATATATATTATTTTTTTTTACTAAGGGTCGGGACCATGGGGTGCACTTAATTAACAAAGATTGTTCACTGTCACGGTTAGCTAAGCTAAGCTTTTGGGTTGGAAAATTTTCATTCCAGTACCTTACTGAAAGTTATAGCTGCACAACAAAATGAAGAATCCATTGAGCTAAGACTGTGCTATAGCTTATTTTTTTAATGTATAAAAAATAGAGAATAGAAAAGTGGAAAGAAAACTGATTTTATGGGTGTTTTGGTTGGAGAGATGGGGGATGAAAATTTGGTGGGGTCAGGTGTTTTTTCCCTAAGCGCACCAAAATTCTCACTCCCCAATGAGGAAGAAAATAAATGGAAGATGAATACTCCTCTTACGTTAACCTACTTCTTGTTTTTTCACTTTTTTTTGGTTTCCTAGGCGTGGACTTTTTCACTATTTTTTTGGCGTAAAGTTTTATTCCTCTCATTTTCTTTTTCTTTTATTTTTGGATTTTAAAAAAAAAAATTTAAATTTCGGTGGTTGTTTTTTATTTTTTAATCGAGCATCATTTTTTAATAAGGACATATAAGCAAATTTGTACACTTATTCTTTCTATCCCTCCACTTTTTTTATCTCCAACCAAATACAAACGAGAGAAATTAAAATTTCTTCTATTCTTCTACTTTTCTATCCCTTCTTTATTTTCTATCCTTCCAATCAATCAGACTTAGAGTTGGACCATTTCACCATACATTTCCTAAATCCTTATCCATCTCTTTTAAATAAATATTCTTTATTACCATTTTAACATTTATACAAGGAAAAATCTTGTTACAGACTTGTTGCACACTCCATATACACTCATTTTAAAACACTCCATATACACTCATTTTAAAATGGTGTTTTCAAAACACGATCTTAGCTTACGTGACAGTGTATGTATGGTAAGTGTATCATTACACTTCATATAAATTACTCGATTCACTTATTTCAAAATATATGGATAAGACCTATATAAATTACAAATTATTAGTGATGATGTGATATAAATCTACTTCAAAATAGAAATAAATGGATGGATAAGAGCTGTTAGAAACTATTGGTGGAAGAATAAAACCAAGGATATAGTAAGTGTATGGTGCAACAAATCACAGATGTATTTAGGACAAGATGACACCATTTATAGTAACATAAAAAATGATGATTTAGAGCATCTTTAGTTAGGGTACCACCAAACAAAAAAGGTCCACAGCTAAATTAACGGGGTTGTGCAATTGGTGTAAATATCTAAGTAATAATTAAAGCAACTCTAGCTAAAAACAAAACCTTTCTAAATCCCCATGGGGAAAAAGCAAAATCCAAAGATTCCTCCAATGTAAGAATTAGGGGATAATAAATTGTGTCATCGACAACAATACATGGGAAGCATTTAAACAACAAATTGGAAATTATATCTCTAATGAAAAGGGCCTACAGGCCTCATTAACATATTTACAACCCCAAATTTCACAAGAACAACTTAACCAAATTCTGCCTAACACTAAAACTTTCTTCTTTCTCCTCCATCTACCTCCAACCAAACAAATCCTAAAGATGGCTATTTCAAAAGACACTTAAGACCCCTCTTCTTGCTGATCTACCTATCCCAAGGTCTCATGAGGAAATAAAATAAAAAAATGACAATGACTGCATAAACCCAAGAAAAAAAATGCTTTTTTTTTTTCCCTGTTTCACAAGCATAGGTTGTTTTCTAATGATTGTTGGTTCATCTACCCTCATTGGGTTGCTGTAATGACCCATCCCTCATCAACTTCAAGCTGAGGCTGTTGAATCTTTCCCTTGAATACTGCCTAGATGCTTTTCTCCAATCTGTACCAGCCTTCATCATTGCAGCAAACTCCTCATAGCTTATGCGCCCATCCTGCAAGGTTATACGAGAAATTCACAAGGTTTAAATAAGATTTATCTAAGGAGTGTTAAGTTATAATGAAAATTAATGGCCTGGTGGTGCACAAAATCATTGGCCAATAACTGCACAGGAGGAATCATATCTGTAACACTGCCCAATGATCTATTGCACAGGAGGACATGGAAAAAAAGTGTAGTAAAATATGATACTAGTAAAATAGCTCAAGAGGATGGGAAATTCTAGTGTTTAGAAATTGGGGACTTTATGCATAGCTAAATGGAGATTTCATGAGAAATCATACATGAAAAGGTCATGCTTCACATAAAGGAACGTGCAGGGAAATAAAAAATTAAAAAATAAAAAGCAAATGAGCAGTTCAAGTAAAACTCAAACATAACAATTCCAGAAAATCAATATGTAGCATCAACAGGTGGTAAGGTATGGAATGTCCTAACATGATACGGTCATTCACAAAAGTAACATGACTGACCAGTGAATAGCAATACAAATGTAATTTTGAAGCCTTAGAATAGCCACAAGAAAGAAAAGGCGATTTAAGCTAGTGGAAGCATATGATGAATTTTAGTAAATCATACAGTAAGTTTATTCCTGTGAAGTTTCTCTCAAGTAAAAATGCCATAGTTACTGAACACGATTTTAAGTCTACATTTTGACTTCAATACTTACCTTGTCTGTGTCCACATCATGCATAATGGCACTAATAACTTCCTCACTGTTGGTGTCTGATTCATCATTTAAAGCATCCCGCAGCTCTTCAATCTCTATGTAATTACTCTGGTTTTTATCAAAGAATGCAAAAGCTCTGTGTATATGCTCATCATTGCCCATCTTTTTAAGGTGAACTGAAACTGCAACAAACTCCCCATAATTTAGAGCTCCATCACCATCAACATCAGCCTGTAAAAAATAGGTTTCAATTATTCACTTAAAACATACTTTTTTAAAAATTTATTTATAAATAATTCACTCTAACATACTTTCATCATATATAGGAGACAGGTCATGTTAATCTTTTTTTTCCCCCTCTTTGGGAAGGGGTTGCAGGAGTAGAGAAGAAAGTAGATAACTCTACACAGCTTCTGAAAAAATATCCCCACAAACTAGGTGCTCAATATTTCCAGATTCTTACATTATTATTTGGAGCTAAATTGTCAGTGAATATACACTTCAAATGTGGGAAAGGAGGGGTGCAGAGATTATGGAGGATAAGTAATTTATAAGAAACAAAATATGATGCTTACAGCGTCCATTAGGATTTGCAGATCTGCTTCAGGAATATGTTGGCCAACCTTTTGCAACCCAGCACGAAGCTCCTCAATATTTATCTTGCCTCTTTTGCCGGTGTCCATCATATCAAAGGCATCCTTTATGCCAGCCACTTCCTCCACTGACAAATGCTCAGCAATCACCTATTGATAAAAACTCAAAGTTCAAACATCAAATAATGAAGTCATAAATATTACACAGACAATATTCTAGAAAGAACACAAGTGGACCTTAGATTCTTGCATAAGAAGTGTACAATATATATCAAGAAATCCAGATAATTACCCTTAGAGCTCTTTTTTTGAGCTTGTTCATCACCGAAAACTGTTTGAGCCTTGCTCTCACAGTCTCACCCAGGTTAACATTTGGAGCCTTCTTGGCATTTTGTAGCCAAGGATGATCTGCAAGTGACAGCATTCGGATAATTGTTTAATATTTATGAATAAACTCAGCACATATGAAACACATTAAGCTTATGAAGGAGAACATTACCAAGCACTTCTTGAGCTGTAAGCCGCCTTCTAGGATCAGGGTCAAGCATTTTCTTCACAAGGTCCTTTGCATTATCAGAGACTTTAGGCCAAGGGTCCCTCTTAAAATCAATGACAGAGCGAATAATTGCCTGTGCTACCCCTTGTTCAGTTTCTGATTGAAAAAACAAAATGTACTTCATGAGGATACAACCCAAGAAATAAAGTAAGAAGCTACACTCTTGAACACACGTGATATGATATCAACCAATAGTAGAAAATTAGAAACAATTTAATAGGGTCATTTTACACTCACCCTTAACTTTACACATAGGCACTCAAACCTAACATGTACATACATACATATATACATAAAATCGTAAAAAAAATAGAACAGTCAATAATAGAAACAAACCTGCCCAGAATGGTGGAACACCACAGAGTAAAATATACAAAATAACTCCAGCACTCCAGACATCAACCTCAGGGCCATAATTGCGTTTCAGAACCTCCGGAGCCATGTAATAGGGACTTCCTACAATCTCATTAAATCGCTCACCTGTAGAAAATAAAATCCTTCATGTCCAGTAGTATATAACATAAAAAGATACAAAGATGATAATAACACTTAAATATGGAAGTCCGTAAGGAGAAGGGGGGGGGGGGGGAGATTCATAAAACTGATTGACTATATAAAGTACTATACCAGGTTTGAAGAATACTGACAACCCAAAATCGATTGCCTTCAAGGGAGAAGTTTCCTTCTTGTTTGCAAATAGAAAGTTCTCTGGTTTGAGATCACGATGCATCACTCCATGCTTATGACACATCTACAAAGAAAATGCATATAAAGATACCAGATTACTGAACATGAAGTAGAACAAAAACAAGAGAATAATTATCCAACAACAGCAAGTACATAGAAATCTTTAAAAGCAGTACAACCCAAGCCAGAAAATAATTTGGTTCACAGTAGGCCCATAGAGGGAAACACACACACACAAACACAAAGGCAGGGAGAGGGAAAGTAGATGGCAAGGAAAATATATGCAAAAACAGAAAATCTAAGATTCATAAAGTAAAAGCCAATTCATTGCATATTCAACCAATCAGCCTGCAGTACTAAAATGCACCAGTTCATAAAGAAGTTAGAAACCAAATACACTTTAGAAGACAGTGAAACAGTTAAGAAATGTTTTCTGGCAAGAGGAATAATGTTTTAAGGACAAATGTGAGAGGAATTATGGACAAAATGACAGAATGGTAATTAAACGTTGTAACCTGGTTTTAGCCATATAATCATATAACTCTCTAGACAATTAATCAAAGTGACCAATTAACAAAGACAGACATGTGACAGTGCTAGACCTGAAAATAGAAAGGGGGGATTTATAGAAAACAGGGAAAACAATCAATTAGACAAACTTTTTTTTTTTTTGAAACTATGAAATCAAAAGGCTAAATGAACAAGAATATGCAGACATATCAAGTTCAAAATCAACAGCAGGATGAAAACCATAAATGTTATAACACTAGCACATTGTAAAACTGATTCAGGTCAGGTGGTACCATAGAAACAAAGCCCAAAATTTAACATGCTACTAAAAGTCAGTGCAATATCATAAGCATCAAAATCCATGACAATATCTAACCAAACCAACACAACAAAAAATGATATAAATTCAACCTGAACAACTTCAACAATGGTCTTCATAACAGCTGCAGCTGCACGTTCAGTGTAATGCCCTCTAGCCACAATCCGGTCGAAAAGCTCGCCACCCTCACACAATTCCATCACAATGTGAACAGCCTGGTCATCCTCATAGCTATCCTTCAAGGTCACAATATTGGGGTGCTTAGGCAAATGCCTCATAATCTGCACCTCCCTCCTCACATCCTCAATATCCACAGCAGTCCTAAGCTTCTTCTTGGATATGGATTTGCAGGCATACTTTTCACCATTGGACTCATCAGTACACAAGTAAGTGACCCCAAATTCGCCTCGGCCTAGCTCACGGCCAAGGTCGTAATCAGCTGAGATATCATGGCCTGTTGGATCTTTCAGGACCCAGAGCTTGTTCCCACCTCCAGTTCCATTGATCGCAGCATAGTCAGCAGAAAATGGATTGGGTTTGTTTTTTTGCTTCCCATTTTGCTTCTGGGAAGTAGTACTAGGCGTTGCACAGCAATTTCCCATGGATCAAAAGCTTCTCAAACTTTCAAATACTCCTCAAGTTTAATTTTTTTTTTTTTTTAATTTTTGTTCTTTTATGAGATTTCAAGGAGTCCCAATAGAGCATAAAGGCATAGCAACCAGAATCTGAGCAGGAAAGTAAAAGAGAATCTGAGAATCATACAAATCATATGGTAAATTCACAAATCACAATCTCAGCCTAAAAAAAAAAAGTAAACTCTCCAAATATTTAGGAAACTATTTTCAAATTTACTAGAAAACCCATGAATCTTTGATTCTCAGAACATCCACATAATTTTCAACAACAAAAAAAAAGAATTTTACAAGAGATCCCCCAAATCTATTGAAGATACTAGAATTTCTAAAAAAAGAATCTTTTTTTGTTTTATTCAAAAAGAAAGAGAGTTACCTGTAACAAAGAGCAAGAAACAATTTTTGCTTCCAATAATCTACAACGCCCAGATGAAGATTAGGCCAGAATATTAGAGAAGCAAAATCCAGCTAGAAATCATGAGAGATTTCTAAGGTCAAGAGAAGAACAAGATAGATGTTTTTTTTCTTGAGGCTTTTAAGGCCAAAGACTGACTTTGAATAATAAAAACAGGGAAGAGGAAGAAAAATGAAAAGGGTTTGGTAAAGAGCAGAGAATGTGATAGGATCAATTTCAAGGTGTGAATGAGAGAGAGAGAGAGAGAGAGAGAGAGAGAGATAGTCAAAGGCTCAAAGCTCTGTTTTTTTTTTTTTTGGTTTTGGGCTCAGACTTTCTCTCTCTAAAACCCTCTTTCTTTTTCTTTTTTTCTTTTTTTCTCTCTCTATCTCTTAATGATCTGAATTATAAATTTTCTTTCTTTTCTTTTGGATTCAACAATGGAACAAAACAGACAGAAGAACCCTTTTCTCTCTAAGGCCCTTTCCTTTTCTTTTTTTTTTTTTTCTTTTTTTTTTGTTTTTTTCCTTTTTCTACTTCCCCAAAAATATTCAAGCAATCCAGGGCTTTCTTTATTTTGCTTTGCTTTTTTATATGTGTTCATTTTTTTTTCTGATTTTCCTATTTATTTATTTATTTTTTAATTTTTTTTTTACGTGTGCTTTTGTTTTTCTTTGACAGCAAGAAAGAAAGTTCATGTAAATTTTTGTTTTCTGAAATTAGAAAAAAGAAAACTATATTTTGGTTATTTGCTAGATCATTTCTAAGGTGATTTTTCGGTTAGTAGTTAAAATTTACAATCATTGCAATCTCAAAATTAGAATTTAAAAAAAAAAAAACTAATTCTAGAATGCTTAAATATCACGTGCCTGACTTTTTTTTAATTTTTTTAATTATTTTTAGTATTTAGTCATGTAGTGCTTAAATTCAAATTCTATTCATTGACTTTTAAACAAAATATATATTGTGGGTGAAAATAATAATAAAAAAAGAGGTTGCTTACACATCCCATCACCAACCCACATTAATTGAGTGGTTCGTAGCTATAAGATAATTAAGTTCATGCACATATAGATCTATCACTATTTCAACCTTTTTTTTACCTACAAGTAGTTGGAGATTAATCCAAACCAAAAAGTGTATAGGCTCATTTTTGCCTTTATTGCTAGTTTGTCAAATTTGCTTTTTAGTTTATTCAATTTAATTGTTGTTCATAGTTATATTCTATATTGATTTTATTCATCAAAAAAAAAATATATATATATATACACATTGTTTTTATTTATTATTTGTTCTTTCAGTTTTTTTTTTTTTTATAAAATTTTTTTTTGTGGGGCTTACCGCTTACCTTGTTCACCTTTATTATGTGATATTTAGCCATTTTAATTCATGCATTTGTTTATTGTAATTTGTAACTGACCTTTCTATTTAAGGCACAAAATCAATTTTCTTTCATTTATTGTACACTATATTGTCCTTATAATCAATCATCTGTTATGGTTCAAGAAAAAAACCAATACCATGAATCTAGATTTAAAACAAGGTCTATAATATTTAAATCGAAATCCAGGTCAAGATTCTCATGGATTTCAATATGATTAAATATACTAAAAATACAAATTTCATGCTAATCTTGGGTTGGATGGCACATAATTTGTCATTGCTTTCATGCTTTGCTGGTATTTCTTATAAGATTCATGATATTGTGAAAGTAAGACCTGAAGAAAATGTTAATCAAATAATTCCTTGTGCAGTTTCTAGTGGTAAATGTCATGGATAGTATAGATAGGCCTTCTTTCTATATAAAAATAAATAAAAATGACAAATCTTTAAAAAAAAAACACTTTCCTTTTATATATATATATATATATATATATATATATATATATATATAAAAGGAGCTTATGTTTTTTATTATATATATATATAAACACTTTCCTTCTTACTATGTTTTTTATTATGCCCCTACAAAACCCAACTCCTTTAAACGAAAAAAAAAAATTTGTTGAAAACTTTGTTCAAGTGTAATTTTCGAAATTTCTATCTTTTTAATTGAGAGATAGGATAATAAATGATAAATCCCTTAAAAGTTTTTTTTTTTTTTGAGAAGGAATTCTTTTAAAAAGTTTGGTTTTCTAAATATGATCAACAATTTGGGACAGAACTCATGGTGGTAATATATTTTATACATCAATAATTGGGATAGAGAATCCTTTTTTTTTTATTAGTAAAAGGGGGGACAGGGGCAACCATGTGCAATTCACCCCCTTGAGCATGACCATAGGGGCACTCTCTACTAGAGAATATTAGATCAAGTCATAACTACTATGACTGGTGTGCCACAGACCTTACTCTAGCACCCCAAGAGAGCTAACAGTAAGGCACAATGCATGAGTGTTCTCACCTCTCAACCTTGGTATCCACCAAGGTTCGAACAAGGGATCATTGCGCATGCGTACGGGATCTTTACCGCTAGGCCACCCTTTTTAGAGCACGAATAGAGAAATTTGAACCTTCAATATCTCATCTAAAAAATAAAAATAAAAATAGATGTGCCAACGAATTACAAGAATCTTTCATATTAATTATCACTAACACCAAGTATATGACAAAATAATCATTATATACCACCTAACACAGTTTGGTCAAATATTTTGTGTACATTGTTAAAACTCAGGACAATTGGGATAAAGTACACCTAAGAGCCGTCAAAGAGAGTAGTATAGTTATAACTTATGAGTACATCATCCGAGGGATATATCATCAAAAATAAGATATCAACTCCTTGGAAAAGTGCCTGCTGAACCAGAAAAGTGTATGCTGAGCCAGAGCATCAATGCACTTGTTGGCTTTCTGGTAGGAATGGCATAATTGGCTTTTTGGGTAAAAAAGCTCATCAGAAGGAACATGCTTGCGTTCATAATTACACCAAGAAATAAGTTACCATTATTATGGGCATGAAGATTGTTGAAACTTTGTCCAAGGACAAAAGAATTTCAATTCTTTACAATTATTCATGCATGTGGCTTGCAAAACAAAGGAACATAGGGTCAAGAACTAATGGACCTTCATCAAATTCTTCATACTGGATCTGACAGCTTCAAATAGTTACCAAGAGAGTGGCTCCTTTGTTTGAAGCTAAAGCAAAAAAATACATTATCCAACTTTGAACATTGTCAGTTTATCACTGATATCCTTAAAGATCTTCTTCATCTTCATGATTTATTGTCATAATTATCTAATGCTCTTTAGATGAAAGGATTAGACACCAATAGATTGGTAACACATGTGATGAGTAGCCCCATCAATTTGTCAAAAAATAAAAATTCAATATGACACATATAAAAGAGGAGGCAAGGTTTAGACAAAAAAGAAGAAGAAGGGGGGGGGGGGTTTATTTTCTTCCATCTAAAAGACCAAATGCTAATAATGTTAAAAAATAAAAATAAATAAAGAAACAAAAATGTTACTTGTATTACAAGGGTAGTTGTCACGAGTATACATTGACATGTGAAACCTATATCAATTTTTTTGTATTGTCATTTTTAAGACTTTCAAATTGGTCCACCAATAATTTCGTATATATTTCAAAGTTTGTTCATTTCCCAAATTTTGTTTACAATATTTCTGATAATGTTGCTTGCATTTTTGCAATATATGCATCAATATATTTTGGAAAGATATGTTGGAATATATTTGCCAAATTCACGCATATGTGCAAGGTCGGCAGGGCAAAGCAACAACACATGACACGCGTTGTAACTTGCAACTTCCAGGCAGCACAATTTGCCTCATAAGAAAACACATTGGAGGTGGTCAGTACCGACCTACATTTTGACCTTGGAATTATTTCAGATTAGTATTTCATTGACCAAGCAAGGTTGCTCCTAAAGATGTTCACAGCTTCTCCATCTTTGGCGAGAAACAATAGACTCACTCACAGGCATGATTCATGCACTATAATCTTAGTTTAAAAAAATAAAAATAAAAAATAGCATCAAGCACCAAATCAACATGTGCTAGATGACAATTTGAGCTCTTGTCAAGATGGTACCTCCAACTCTTTGCATATGGAGAAATTATAAAGTTCTTATGGTGGACCACGTCACTTGTCTACTCTTTTATTAAAAGATTCTTATTTATTTAAAATTGTTGAGTCAGTAATTAGTTTCTATAAAAAAAATTTTGCTAACTTAACAATTTTAAACAGGTGAGAGTTTTATAGTGGAATAGTGGACCGCATCGCTTGTCTACCATGAGGACTTATAATTTCTCCTGCACATGGGTAATCGTTCAAATGTGAAATATATTTGAATACTACTTGATCCAAAAGTTGTAACGATTAAACTTACATGTATTGAGTCTATTGACCAAATTATATTATATTAATTTCTCAAATTAAATTATTTTTGTTTAAAATTGATGAGTTAATAATCAATTCTTATATAAAAAATTTTGCTAACTCAGTAATTTTAAACAGGTGAGAGTCTTTTAGTAGAATGGTGGACTACGTCACTTGTCCACCATGAGAACCTTATAATTTCTCCTGCATATGGGTAATCGTTCAAATGTGAAATATATTTGAATACTAATTAATTCAAAAGTTTTAATGATTAAACTTACACGTATTGAGTCTATTGACCAAATTATATTATGTTAATTTATCAAATTATTATTAATTTATCAAATTATATTATTTTTATTTAAAATTGCTAAGTCAGTAATCAATTTTTGTATAAAAAATTTTGCTAACTCACCAATTTTAAACAAGTGAGAGCCTTTTAGTAAAATGGTAGACCACGTCACTTGTCTATCATGAGGACCTTATAATTTCTTGTGCACATGGATAATCGTGCAAATGTGCAATGTATTTGAATACTACTTAATTCAAAAGTTGTAACGATTAAACTTACACATATTGAGTCTATTGACCAAATTTTATTATGTTAATTTCTCAAATTATATTATTTTTGTTTAAAATTGTTGAATCAATAATTAGTTTTTGTATAAAATTTTTTTGTTAACTTAGCACTTTTAAACAGGTAAGAGTCTTTTAGTAGAATGGTGGACTACGTCACTTGTTCATCATGAAAACTTTATAATTTCTCCTACACATGGGTAATCATTCAAATGTGGAATATATTTGAATACTACTTAATTCAAAAGTTTTAACAATTACATTTACACATATTAAGTCTATTGACCAAATTATATTATGTTAATTTCTCAAATTATTATTATTTTTGTTGTCGTACTTTCTTTTTTTTTATGATAAATTTGTTGTCGTTCTTTTGCTCATATGTGTATACCTTTTTTTGTGCTAACCAGCTCATATGTGTATACTACTAAAGTAAGAGATCACAACTTTTAGTTGGATGGACTATCTAGCCCATAAGCCCAATTTTGGGATTGATTAAAGCAGACCTATGAGCATAGAAATAGGCATATATGCTGAACTTGAAAGCATTCCCCCTTGAGAAGTTTAGTGCAACCAGTAACCTAATCATATTGGGTGGTTAGGTATGACAGATGAAGCCTCACCAATCACGAGAGCCTCAATTCACTGGAGAGATATCATCAAGCATCTATCGGAAGGCCTATCCAACATTAACAAGTTAGAATTTACCTTGAAATCGTTAGGCAAAAATTATATGGGAGCATCACATTATTGAGATTGCGGGCATTGGTACTTCAACCACTCCCCTCAATGTTGCATTTAATGTGTTTCAACTATCATCAAGTCGCATTAAATACTACTTGATATCTATTTTAACTTAGTTCCCCACCTGATTTTAGGGGATGTGATGTCACCCCATATTTTCCCTTTCTTAAAAATACCAAAAAAGATGACAATGGTCTGACATTTAAACATGATTAACAAGTTAAGAATAGGAAAAAGGACCAACATGCTCTCGGAGTAATCACTTTAAACAAAGAAGGGTTTAATCAACAAAAGTATGAAAAATCATAAAATCTCTTATTTTTACTTCTTTGATCTAACTTTGCCAACGGAGTATTCCTCTATTAACCCCACTTGTTGATCCAAGGACATAGTAAATAGGCTTCTTCCTTGGTTTGTTTCAAAAGCTTTACTTATTTCCCAAGGTTAGCAAAATCACTTGAGACCCGGGTCCCATTGTGACCCCTATATAGAAAATCTGCCGGTTGCCAAGTTGAACATCATATGATATAGAAGTGTGTTTCAATTTTCAATCATTGCCAATGTGGCAATATTCCACTCCAAATATATATATATATATATATATATATATCTTTTAGTAAACAAAAAATAAATAGAATACAGCTAGTGGTATTGTGGTGTACATATAGTATTCTGAAGTCAATATCAATATAAAAAGTTGCAGGCGAAGATCCCCAATATATACATATATAGTTTATTTAAGGTAAGCTTCCAAAGAGCGATGGCCCAAGCTTGGCTGGCTGAGGATAATCATTGGCAGATTAAGCTTGGCCCATTTGATTTTTTTTCCCCAAAATAAGCTTATTTGAATAATTTTCTTTCTATTTTAACCCCAAAAAAAGCCTAAAGGAAATGGTACAATTAATTAAATGACTTTTGTAGAAACCTAAATTCAATTTCTGTGTTATAATTGAATACTCTATTTTTTATCGATTAGTTCAAACTTAAATGACGCATTCTCTTTTTTAAAAGTAATTACTAAATAAGATCATGTATTCAAGACCTACTGGACACATGTTTAACTTATAAATGAGTCAAAAGAAGAAGAAGAAGAATATTTTATTGCTCAAATAAACTCATGTACTATAAGAGAATCAAGTAATTCATTTGACATGACATAATATGATATGAAAGTTATTTAACCATATACCTATTATGCTACTATCAAATTCACATAACTATTGATTAGCAAAAAAAAGTCACATAACTATTCATGCAGTAGTTTAGGCATTGCTCACACTTAAAAAACAACTAGTGACAAATCAACAAAGCTTTGTATTTGAGTACTCCTTTCAGGAAATCAAAACTGCATGGTTGAATAGAAACCTCTGGTACTGAATTTCAGTGGCAGTAACTCCAAAATTACTACTGATGAAGCTTTTTAGTTACTTATTTGGTCTTTGGAAGCTTCTACTACAGTAGTAGTAGCTGGAACAACTCTGTCTGGACCATCTATGGCTGGTTTTATTACAGTAATAAACAGTACATTGTAGAAAATGGTGAAAAGAAAGAGAGCAACAGCTGAATTTGCTAGAAAAGACTCTGAAATTTCTGGCATTTCTTCAGTCATTTGAACCTCCTTAAGATCTACATCTGAAGCTGCAAGATGTTAAAAACAAAAATAAAAGATATGTTACCATAAAATCCTAATTCCAAATCCCAGACCCTATGAAATTGAAAAGCACTTCATTTTGCCTCTTTAGTCCAATTTAACTCCATAGACTCAACAGCTGCAATTGAATTTCTATCCAAATTGACAAGAACATACTTTCCTTGATAATTGAAAATAGTGCTACTGTGGTGGCCTTCTACAAATAATTCACTCTGCTCCTATTCATTTTCTTTCACTTTAAGGAAGCCTTTAACTTCACTCCAATTAAAACCCAACTATGTAACTTCTATCATGTAAAAGCTACTTTTGTTCCAATTTTAAGCACTCTTTAGCTAGAGGGAGAGGATCAGCGGACGGCCATGTGGTCCTCCCAAGTCCCAACCAATAAAAATAGCCTATTTTTCATCAACTATTGATTTCAAGGAGGGCACATAATCATTGAGATCCAAAATGGTTTAACTGTATTGACTGGGAGGACCATGTGGCTGCCCTCCCATTGTATTGAATAATTTCTCAGAAGACTATTCTGGCTGCATTATGAGGACCTGAAAGAAACAGTGATTCTTCAACTTCAACAAACTATGCAGTGTAAACAAAATAAACTCTGCAGTAGTCTTCTTAGCTAAATAAATTTCTGCACTAGTCACTCCTAAAATTGTGTATTACCGAATTCGGGGAAAATTCTGTTAGTCATGCTAAAGAACAGTAGATATCTGTTGTTAGTAAAAGTCAAGACCAACAAGAGCAAATTTTGACTGGCAATGTGATTTGAGTGCTTAAGCACGTAACTTAGAATTGTGTGGTTAAATGATTAAATTTACCATCTCTTTCTTGTTCATTCTACCTCCCATTTAAAATCTCATGTGTTGGGTCTCATCTTTTAAAAGATAGTTTCTAGAAATGTGTAATTTCTTGATGCACATGTACCACACAATTACCAGTATAAATATCTTAAACTGAACACGAAAGTCGTTAATGTTGAAGTTCGAGCTTGCAACATTGCCTTTTGAGGTGACAAGGTATGTTTATACTTTTCAGTAACCCTGAACTGCAACTAGTGGTGGAGCTAGGGGACCAGTGTGTGCCATGAGTTTTAGAAATTCCCCTACCCTCTCCTTAAGAGGATTTTTTTTTTAATTGGGCATAAAACCCAGATAACACCTAAATATGAGGAATCATGGTTCAGGAAAATTTCCATATTCTAGTAGTCTTGAGGATTACTTAGCCAGAAATGGGTGGTTGTGTGGAAAAAAAAGGCATACCTTTAGTCTGGCTTAATTATCTTATTGTTTTTGGTGAAATTTCAACGAATGACTTGAGTGATTTTTAAGAAATTTGGCAAATGGTGGATGGAATCATTATATATTTTGTAAATTCCAAGCAGGCAAATATAGTAAAATAACTCATAAAGTATTGAAACAATTTTGAAACATGGCAGCTAATAGGAATTTTAGTTTATAACTTACAAACTTACAAGTCACTAAAAAGTTTTTTTTTAAAAATTAATATTATTTATCATGTTATTGAAGGGACACTAATCAAATTTATTATCATATCAGTTTATAAGCATTTTGTAGTAATATTAATAGTTATTTTAGTATTTTCACTAAATTAATTATCCATAAGTTACTTGTCCAAGAAATCTCTATTTTTTTTTCTTGTTGAGTACAAGCAATCTCTATTTAAAGCACTGATAACTACCTCTCATATTATGTTAGTCCATGACTCTATAGTCCAAAAGGGCTACCGACTAAACGCAAAAGTCCAGATATTCCTTAATAAACGCCAAAGTTGCTATTGTATCGAAGTCCAAAAGAACGAAAAAAGCAATTTCAACAAACTCATGAATCATCAAAGTCACATCATTTGCATCAAACCAAGAAAGCAGGGATAAGGGGAACAATAAGTCTAGAAGCGCAACATTTTTCCGGACTAATGACATGATTTATTGTGATTTGTGTATAACAAAAGTAATGTTATTAGTGAGTACAATTGAAAGTGATATTACACTGATTACAACAAATCATATCAACATTTCACCAAAAAAATCGTGAAAAATGATGTATCTCTCACATTACTCGCTCAAAGAACAATAACAGTAAGAGAGAGAAAAATAGATAGTACCCCTTATCTTTGGAGGCTTGATTTGTTTCTGGGACAGGGATTGGAGCTGCTGGTCAAGCTTTTGGAGGGCTTCTCTGGCCTTATCTGGGTCTACCTCAAAGTGTTGTGAATCTTTTTCCACTGCATGTACAATACAAGAAGAAAAAGAAGCTGGGTGTGACCACCTTTTCTTGAAAGCATCATCAGTATGTACTAGCGAGTGAGAAAAAAGTGTATTAGGCTTGTTATAGAGAGGTATTGGGGGAAGTGATGCTGGTGGATTGTTATGAAATGAGAGAATTTGCAGAGAAAGCATTTGATTGTGGGAAATGCAACCACAGCCACTTACTACAACACTTTAACGATAAAAACTGCAGGGACAAACAATCAGTCAGGGTCTTTGTCAGTGTTGCACGGATCTTTGAGAGATGCCAATATAAGGGCTTTTTGGTATTTTACTTATCATACATGGTATTTTATTTCTTATTTTCTATAGTACATGAATAAAATTATTAGGTGATTTTATTCATAACAAAAATAAGCATTAATTTTTTTAGGTTTAAATTATATTGTTTATATTAAATTGTTGTATTAGGTGACATGTTTTTATTGCTGTAAAAATTGGATGTAATGTCATGGTTAACCCTTTTTGTCCCTTGTCATAGGGTATATCTATCTCATATAAATTGGATCATTAGGATTCATAGTTCTTCCAAACATATTACCATAAAAAAAATTTTAAAAAAAAAGTTCTTCCAAATTTCCTGTGCAAATGAGTAACATAAAAACATTTATTTAATAGCCATTCAAACTAATTCCAAAATAAAGATATTAGCGTATGAGGTTTCAAGTTTGAAATAAAAAAACATTGCAAAAGTGTGATCAAGTGCATAATAAAGAATGCAGACTTTTGGATACCAATGGTGAGCTTAGAGAGATTTCATGTTCTGACCATTCCGAATTGATAAAAATATAAATTTGGAATAGTTTATTTTGAACAAATTATTTTTAAAAAGTAGAGTAGTTTTAAGACTAAAGCAAAAAGACATTGATTTTTCATAACAATTAATGTGACAAGTTGTTATTGTGACAGTAACAATTTTATATGAGTCTTTATTGATATTATTTTTATTAGTAACAACCATAACATGTCACTTTCCCAATTGTGGGAAAAAAAAAGTTATGAAAAATTTTGTGTCTTTTAACTTATTATTATTTTAGGGTAAGATGCAAATTATACCCTTAAAGTTTGGAAATGTTTGAATTTTATATCCTAAAATTTTAAAATTTGGATTTCACCCCTGAAGTTTGGGGTATTTAGATTTTATATCCTAACATTTCAGAATTTGGATTTTACCCCTTAAATTTTAATGGTGTTTGGATTATACTCCCTAATATTTGGGGATATTTGAAATTTACACCCTAAAGTTTCAGAATTTATGATATAAAATCCAAACACCCCTAAACTTTAGGGGGTAAAATTCAAATTCTGAAATGTCAAGGTATAAAACCTAAACACCCCCAAACTTTATTAGGTAAATTCTGAATTTTGAAATTTTAGAATAAAAAATCTAAACACCTCTAAACTTTAGGGGTGCAATTTGCAATTTACCCATTATTTTAATAGCAAACAAGTTAATAAAATGTATTTGCAAAAGATAAGACTTTAAAAAAAGTATACCTAAGCTAGCCAAAAAATCATAACAAATGGCTACTAACTCGAGTGAAATAACAAAGAGCTACCAATAGTGGCGGCACCACGTTAAGGGTAGGGTGGTCCTAGGACCACACAGACTTGTAAATTTTTTTTATATATAATATAAAAAATTTTATTTGAATACCCTTTAAAAAAAATTTGGGAACACCCTCTAATTTTTTTATGCCAATAAAATTAAATTTTAATCCATTATTTGTTCTACTTTCAAGCAAAAAGAAAAAGTCCAAAAATTTTTTTAACCAAAAAAAAAAAAAAAAAAATTTAACATAGCAAGCCCACTCTAGGGGGAAAAAGCCCAACATCAATCCTAAACAAAACTAACCCAAACAGGTTCTCAAACAAATTTTAGTTAAATTTTTATTAACTAAATATGGCCCAACCCAAATGGATTCTCAAAAAAAAAAAAAAAAAAACAACCAAAACCCAAATTACCAATATGCATCCACTGATTGATCAAAATCATTAAATGGTATAGCAAATTAGCAAAACTGAAATCAGAACTGAACTCCTAACCTAAATGAAAAAAACCTCATCAACAATCAAGCTTTAAGCACATCAGCGGCGCCTTTACCTGGACCACCTCAAACTCGAGCAACAGCGACGGCGAGATCGGAGATCTAATCAAAGATTGCTTGGCTTGCCTCATTGCCTCGACCCTTGTCCCTCAAGTCCTCGCCTCGACGTGCTACCACGACACCACCCCTCAGGCCTCAAGGTATTTCAGTTCTTTACTTCTCTCTCTTTTACTCTATCAGTCTATCCCATCTAAATCTCACATCTTTGACTTTGCTAATTGCTATATTTAGATCTGAGAGTGACTTAGTGAGAGCGGAGCTCTCTCTTTCTTTCTCTTTGAACTGAAATGAGATTCTCTTTATCTCTATGTCTAAATGTCTAATTGCCTTTACTTTATAACTTTATTTGGGTAGAATATGTGGGTCATGGGGCTATAGGGTGGGATATTTGAATTGGGGAAGTGGACAGGTAGAGGCAGTAAAGGTTGAAGGCATGCAGATGCAGTATAAAAGACAAAAAATTAAATTATGTTAGGCACTAGGCAGTGGATTGAGCCGTAGATAATGCACATAGGGTGTGTGCTAGACTGCTAGTAATCAGTAAAAAAAAATAATGAAGCAACTAAACAATAATGATTAATAATTTAATTAGCTAATACATTATAAAAGACAAACAAATTAAATTATGTTAAACAGTAAGTTGAGCTGTGGATAATATACAGTAAATGATGTAATTTATCATTCTTAAAGAATACCTCTTAGAAAAATTCATGGAGTGCCCCCTGCCTACAAACTCAAGTGAAAAAGAGGTCATTTAGTTTAAACCTTCTCTGTCCTTTGGCTATGATGGAGCATTGATAAAAATCAGCTTATAAATTAAAAAAAAAAAAATGATAAATTTGGATCAATGAATAATTTCGTTCACATCAATGATCAATGTACTATTTTAGTCAAAGTTGATAGCACCGGAAAAACTTCAGAAAAGGCATTCTGAGAATGATGCAGAAAGCAGAAATTGTACTGTGACCCATCAAGACAAAGAGTAAAACGACAAGAAGAGAAATTTTACCTTGCTCTCAATCATGGACTATAAAGCCATAACATTTTAGTCGGCATTTCCTTAATGTTCATTCGTCACTCACCTCAACTGTTCCTTTCAACATATTTATGTTTTAGATTGTTAAAAATTAGAATGCCAACAACATAAGAAGGTACATTTTGCAACTTTAGTGGTTGGCATTGATGTATTCAGTATTTAGCAAGGAAAAAAACACACAATGAATGATTGAACCACCAAACCGATGAAATAGTTTAGCTTTATCATATCATAAATGGGATACAAGTGACTCCTTTTCACTATTAATTGCTTGAAGCTACAGTGTCCTTATCCCCAAGTCTAAATATGTCGACTTAACATATTTAAGAAAAAAAAATTGTAAAATAATATCATTTTATGATAATTGTTTAAATTATCACTATTTTGATATTATTTACGATTATTTTTTAATCGAATTTCCAAGGCACAATTTAAATGTTAAAATCATGTTTACAAATGAAGACACAATTTCTCTTAAAAACCTAGCATTTGAAGTAAAATCGTGTTTTGAAAGTACTATTCAAAGTGTTGAAATTGTGTTATTCGCATTACCCTAGTTCCTTAATCCAAATAGTCATAGGAGAAGTTCAACTAACTAACCTAAGTACATAGCTAAAGTCTTCAAACAAGAGTTTCATTCTCCTTACTCATACCATCTAAATTAAAGCATGAAGCACGAGAGAGTGGCCTACTTGTAGAGGTTTGAAAAAACGATTTTAAGGTGGGTGAGGGGGCGGGGGGATGTCCTACAAATAACCTCAAAACAATACTAATGTAAATAATTATTATTAGGAGAATATTATTTGCCAAATTACCCAATATAATTGAGTAACAGTGAGTATAATTGGATTAATCAAAATTCATGTTTATAATAGTTGCTAACTTATGCAATACATGACTAAGTTTAACGAAATATATATATACCACACACATGATACATGTTTAATTAATGAATATTAGTAAATAAAAAGTAAAACAAGAAATTTTGTAATGAAAGAATTTCATAATTTAATTACAATTTATTTAGAAAAATCGAACTTAAGTTAATCAACATTTGTTTAGTTTTTGATTAGAAAAGACGGTTAATTGTATTTAGCTTATACTAATATAGTTAAGAATTATTATACCTCCAAAATTCAAAAAAGAAAAAAGAAAAAAAGAACGATGAAGTGGAAACATATGGACTTTTGAAAGGTTAATTGTAACTCTTAAACCAAATTAAAAAATTATATTAGAATGGCGATGTTACAAAATATGGGCTTTTAAAGACTTATTGGACAATATTAAAATAAATTTACAAAAATTCAAAAGTTTCTATATATATATATATATATATATATATGTATGTATGTACATACATATATTTGCAAGAGATATTATTATTGAATGTTTTTAAAAAGGACCAAAATAGAGAATAAAGGACGAAATCTATAAACAAACTCTAATGCCCACCTTAAAAAAAATACTAATACTCAAAATATCTTAGACACTTTAAGTTATCATTGATCTCGAGGTTAAATTTCTCTTATTTCATTTATAAATTATTTGTATTAACCCTCTAAGAAGCCAAATGAAATGTTATAAGTTCATACTTTATCATTTGTCTCAAGCTGAAATCTTATTGATTATTACATTACATGTAAATTCATTATTATGACCCTTTAAAAAGCCAAAAGAAAATAAAGAAAATTTTATAATTTAGTGAATGTTGTACATGGCTAAATAAAAAAAGAAAAAAGAAAATTATGTTCCAAATTCTACAATTTAGGAAAGATTTCAAATCAAATCATGTAATTTTATAAATTGCAAATTAAATTAAATCTAAAACTAACCCTTTCAATGGGTATCAAAGAAAGTGAGAGAAGATGGTTTGAATCAATTTTTTTTTATAAAAATTTTAATGTTACCATAATGTTTAATTTGTAATATACTAAACTATAAAAATTTTATTTGAAATCCAATAACTATAAGTTATAAATTTTATAATACACCAAATATTTTTATTTTTTGATAATATATAATACAACAATATTACCCAAAACAAGAAACCTGTCTGTCTGTCATGAAATGTTAGGGCCCAACAACGTTATAAACTGACGTGTCAAGTGTTGATTGGTCCAAAAAGAAACTGTATTTAGTAAATAAGAGTTTTACCAGCATTAGACTTCATAAATGTTCTGTTCTCTAAAATCTAATTTTCAATATAGTACCTAAATTGTTCATAACACAAACACATACACAGAAAAAAAACACAGAGACACACACATACACAGAGACAGAGACAGAGAGAGAGAGAGAGAGAGTGAGATATGAAGAAATCTGGAGGTGCAGAGAAGAAAAGGGTCCGAAGATCTTCAGCTGCCATCCAAAACGGTTCCAGAGATCCCAACTCCGATACCCCACCTAGGGTTTTCCTTCTTTCTCTCTTGTCTCTGATCTAGGGTTTCATTCATGTATAATTTGTATGTGTTTATACTGTGTGTATGTGAAACAAGCAAAATGTGTAAATGGGTGTTTTTTATTTTTGTTTTTTGATAACTGCAAATGGGTGTTTTTTGTTTTTGCTTTTTGGTTAGTGTAAATGGGTGTTTTTTTTTAATTTATTGTGGCATATATTGTGAATGTAAGTGTTTTTGACACTTGGATTTTGTTTGTGCATACATTTATGTATGAGCAGACATTCGTGGATGTTAAAGTTCGTGTGTGTGTGTGTGTGTAAATGCGGTTTGGAATTGTCAATTGGTGTGCTTTACATGTAAAGGAGTTAAATTGTGTCTAAGGTTTGGTTTGGTGGCCGAGAAAGTAGAAATAGGATAGCAATTTAAGTGAATAGTCTTAAATATGAGAACTTGAGAATGAAAAACCCATATAAGGTGCCTAATACGATCGTTGGTCTCAAATGACGAAATAATGGGGTATGAGTAGGTAGTAATGGGGACCAGAATTTTAGTGTCTGTTGTTGAGTGTAAAAGCCAACCCATGTTTCCACTCTATTTTCATTCTGAAGATGTATCGCGTTCAGATCGCGGAATCACACCAACGATATGGAAGTTCTTGGATGGAGTGAAATAAGAGTAGTAGTAGTAGTAGTAGTAGTACCAAAGGCTCCGTGTGATTTGATAATAAAAAATGGAAAATTGGTATGGAGGTTCTGTGAAGTTAGAAATTCATATGGACGTGAAGGGGTTCATTAGGAAACTTGTTTAGATCCAATTTGTTCTTGGTATAGAGAACTGAAAGTACATAACTGATTTTTGAATTGAAGTGAATTGTAATGCGCATTATATTGTGCTGGAGTAAGAGTGAGAATGCTTAGGGTGCTGGGAAGCCTTATATTAATTGGTTTTCATATGTGGTTGTATTTTGTTTATCTTGTCCTAGGGTTCCCCCTCTCTATCTCTGATCTGGGGTTTCATTCACACACACACACACTCACACACACACACATGTATATGATGTGAATGAAAATGTTTGAGACTTGAGAGGATTTTGACACTTGAATGTTATTGTGCAATGATACATATGTGAATAGACATTCATGGATGTTTACGTTTATGTGTATGTGTACGAGTGGAAATCAGGGGTTGGAATTGTCAATTGGTGTGTACATTAAGTTTAAAGGTGTTAATTTGTCTCTAATGTTTGGTTTGGTGGCTGAAAAGGTAGGAATAGGGTAGGAATTGAATTGACCGGTTAAAAGATGATAACTTGAGATTGAAAAACCCATTGAACTGCCTAATACAATTGTCATTTTGAAACAATGAGATAATGGCAACTGAGTATGATGTAATGTGGCCAGAAATTTAGTGTTTATTGTTGTTGTTAGGTTCGTTAGCAGCCAAACAGCATAAATGATTACCCAATAGGAGAGAACTGTGAGTAAGTAATTGATTTCCAAATTTGTGAGAATGACTCAATGACCACATGTATTATAGTGTGATGGACTAAGAGTGAGGTTGCTTAGGGTGCAGGGATGCCTTGTGTTAATGGTTTTAATTTATGTTCATTTATCTGGTTTGTGAGGGGCTTTTGAAAGTGCATTCTCTGTTTATTGTTCTATTATGTTGTTGCAGTGTTTTTTATCTTGTAGGCTTGATGCTAGTTTCTATCCGGTGTATTTTGGTACCTATTTTTTCAGGAAGGATGTGCATTGCTGAGTATATCTGACTTCTGATAATAATATATAGGTTTGCATGTCATTTCATTTTTTCTGAGAGTATATTTTTCTTTTCAGAAACAAGCTGCTCAGAAGGATGTGTATCAGCTGTTTGCCGAGAAGGTTAGAGACCATAAGGATTTGGTGTCTAGATGGGCTGTTTTACAGGAGACTCGTGTTGAGTACTTTAGAGGGAAAGATTTTGTTAGCTTTTTGAGAAATCATCCAGAGGTCAAAGATATTCTAGAATCAGATAAGAATCTAGAAGCTGATGATATTGCTAATGCTTTGTTAAGAAAGAATCTTTTAGCCCGTTGTGATCGTGTGGTGAAAACTGTTCGTCCTGGGAAGAAAAAATTGTCTACATGGCCAGCACATTTAGAGATTTTCTCGGTATGTTATTTTGATTTACATGTAAGATTTAAATATTTTGATATGTATCTCTTTTTTCTTTTTTAGGGTGGGGGGGGGTGGGGTGGGGTGGGGGGGGGGGTGTTAATAAAATAGCTTCAATAAAATGTGATAGGAGCTACTTCTGAATAATTACAATCACAAATTCAAATGATATAAAATATAAAAAGACAAAATAGTCATCCATTCATAGATCTTGAAAAGACATAATTGCCCAAAGATTCTCAAGTCTCAACACCATCAAAAGTCCTAATCTTGAAATTGTCCACATTGTACATGGTAATGATATTCCAAATCTTTATACAATGAATAGATCATTGCTTTACAACTAGCCTATTGACTTAAGACAAATGGGGGAATTTGTCTGTGTGTGCTTGTGGTGTAGGTTTAAGAGGATTTGTGGATTTATGGTTTAGAGTTGTAGAAGAAAGGGTCAGGGCTTACAATTGTCCAGGGTTTAATGAGTTTTGATGGCAATTTGATAGAGAAAGTATGTGAAGTTTTTAGGTCTTTGATGGGTATGAGGAGGGGCTTGATTTGGGATTGTAAGGAAGAAGGAAAAGAGAGAAATATATGGTGTTAAGGTGCTGTATGAACAGTAGCACCAGGAAGAGGAGAGAGAACCGTAAGACCAATGCCTAGAGCCTTGTAGGTAAAGGAAGGACTTGATTTGGGATTATCGTAAGGAAGAAGAAAAGAGAGAAATCTATGGTGTTTAGGAACTGTATGAACAGTAAAACAAGAAAGAGAAGAGAAAGAGAACAATAAGACCAGCGCCAAGAGCCTTTAGCTCAACTAACAGTTCTTGGTGTTTCCAACAGAGAAATCCAGGTTTCAAATCCCCCCACCCCTGACCATTGAACATCGAAAAAGAAGAGAAAAATAAGACCAACATGCCTCAATACTGAAAAACACTCGATATATTATTAATCAGCTCAATCTCTTCTTTGAGTAAATTGAGCATATGCGTGTGTATATATATATATATATGTATATGGACTCTTTTTTGTACTTTATTAGGACTTCTAGTTTAAATAGTATACTAAAAACCTAATGATAGACTAACTTGGACTCAAAGAAAGTAAAACCTAAGAAATTTGGGAATTAGGATCTCCTAGAATATTCTAGATTAAACTAAACTACCAAAAATATCCTCATGTAGCAAGAATGGTAGTACAGTTTTTCCCTTGAATACAACTTGGCCATAACTTGTAAATAAAACCCAAATTAAAAAATATTTTAACCCTACTATGAATACACTACTACTATCAACATAGTTGGTTGATTCCTTAGAGCTCAGGCCTATTTTGTGCATCAAGTCTTAGTGGTTCTAATAGAATTTCTTTGAGACCATGTAAGGTGACTAGTTGAGTGTTCAGAATACAAGGCCTCTAGAATGTTGGTTGTGTCTATTTTTTTTATGTAAGGACTCTTTCTTCTGTTGTAATTTCTTATCTATTTAATCATCTTGCTTCGCATAGAGATGAAATGTTACACTTGTTGAAAGAAAAAGATTGGTAATTTGATGATAAGTTTGGGGAGAAAATGGGAGGATTACTTGAGCAGACCATCCAGAGTCTTGAATGCATACCTTTTGAATGATATCACCATCATTTTAAAGAGCATTTCATTATGGACTTTACCTTATCTAGGAAGTTAGAACTTAGAACATTTTCTGATTTTTTCTGTAAGTGAAGTTATCAATATTGGACTCTATTTTGCAGGATCATCAAGTATTTTCTGAAGTTGATGCCTTTTTTGCATGGACATTTGTAAAAAGGAGGCCCCTTTGGCAGACTCTTCTCTCATTTTTCTGGCCTGTGTTGACACTAGCAATTTGCTTGTTTCCTGTGTATCCCCATCGGTGCAAGATACTAATACTCTACTCTTGCGCAGGCGTTTTAGCACTTATCCTGTCACTACTTTTGGGTAAGTTCTTTTGCATTTATTTATATTATATTGTTCTCCATGTATTGCAGGTCATTTGTAGAAAGTTGTTACAGTGTTAGGTGCTAGTTTGAAGTAAACCATTATCCTTTTTTATATTTTTGGTGATAGGTAGCCATTACCAGTTTACTTTGCACCAATTTGTCATTATAACTGCTACAAATTGATGATTATGCATGTCTGTCATATTAGGCCACCAGCATACATTTGCAATTTAATTTGTTTTAGGAGGTAGTGTATTATACGTAATAATTATGTTAAATGTGGCCCTACATCAGTGCCATTGTTATGTTGGTAGTGTAACCTGTTGTTCTCCCTGCAAAATACGAAATTTTGAATACCTTGTGGTAGTTTTGGTTTTTATTTTCTTGTTAAATTTTGTTTGGTCATTGGCCCCACTTTCACTGTTGATTCAATTGCAAGAAGTATTTTTACACTTTTTTTTGATTAAAAATGAAAAGCAAAGGTGCAAGTAAGTAATATTTTGTAGCATTAATGCTTTAGTGGACAACTATTGTCAATACTTGGATTTCTTATTTGGCTGTCAAACCTTAAAGGCCAACCATTTAGCCAAGTCCAGTGAGATGCATTGACTTCAATTATTACACTAAATTGGGCATGCCTCCTTAGTGCTCACTCTGAATAATCTTCCTTCTTGACCAATATTTGTGTTTGCTGTATAAATAAAAGTACCACTTTTTGATGGCTTAGTATGAGTTACTGTTTCATCTGAAATAGTTACTTATTTGATAGAGGTCACTTTTAGCGCAAGGTGCTGCTCTAAAAGAAAGTTTTGACAGCATTATTTTGGATTTTTTTTGGTTCTCTAATTTTGTAATTTGAGACCAATTGATTAAGAGAGCCGTTTCTGAAGAAACGATGGTACATATTGTAGGGAGGCATTTAGCATCGATAGATTTGTGGGTCTGTTGGTGGTGGTTCTCTTTGAAATGCTTTGAATTGTGATTGGGAATTGCTGTACAGTGTAGATTTTGGGTTCCAATTCGTATAATTATCCTTTTCGTTGGTATTGATGCCACCCATTACTCCTATCTGGATTTGTGGATATCTTTTGACTTTGGCCCTCACCTTTTGGTTTTTCAATGGTTTATTTAAGAGGTTAATATGTACTTTCTTATCATTGATGAATTTTATTGTTGCCCCGCAGTGCAGTCACCTAAGTACAGATTTTATGACTATATATATATATATATGTATATATGCATCCCCTCTTGCAGCATGTTCTTTTTCCAGAAGTCATTAAATTTTTATCAATTCGTCTGATGTCTTAGGAAACCATTTCTCTATATGGTGTCATGAAATCTAAGAAAGCATTTTTGAAGTATTTATCATATCAGTATGCTGCGTATAAGAGGAAGATTGCAACTATTTGTGTCATCGTACTCTAAAGCTTCATGTTTTGTGGTTTATGTTTATCTTGTTCACTTGACTCTAAGGTTGGATAAAACCATTTATACACTTTTCTGTTTTCTTTACTTGATGTAAAATTATCATTCTGACAGTTTTCATCCATTTATTTATTTTTTTTCTACTGGGATTTTATTGTGATTTCTTTTTAACTTGCAGTGAGAGCTACTGTCTTTGGTGCTCTTTACATCGTTCTTGGAAAACGTGTTTGGTTTTTCCCTAACATCCTTGCTGAGGAAGCAACATTGCGAGAATTATTCCGTTTCTGGCCCAAGAAAGATGAGGAGGAGCGACCCAAGTGGACGACAAGGCTTTTCTATGCAGTAGTAGCTGTTCTGGTCATATTGCTACTGAGGCACCATGCTCCTGATGAGGCTGCTAGAGCAAGGTTAGTTCTTTATATATGAAAGTTTCTCTTAAAGGAACACTACTTTTCTGCCTTTCTTCTGTGAATGGACCTGAAGTGTCAATTTAATCAATTTTGCAGGTATCAAAAGCGGGTATCAAACATAATTGATGATGTTCTCGAGTGGTCTCCTAGATTGGCTCTGTCTGGGATGATGGAGAAGCAGCCAACTGTGATTAACGCCACAGAGCAAGATGACAGTTTTTCAGATGCTGGCAAAACGAGTCCAGAGGAAGGGGTTCCACCCAGCAGCAAAGTTGAAGAAACCGACACAGAACAGTATGAGGCAGACGTTATTGAAAATGTAGAAGATGCTGAACAACATAAACATGATGATCACATATGATATATAGACTATATGCTTTTTTTTCTTCCCTTTTGGTTTTTTGTTTTATGATTTTGAGTGTAAAACCTTGTATCAAACGGTTACAATAATGTAGTTGGTTTCAAATATGAGCCTTTTAATAGTGTTTATAGATACTGATTATACTTTTAATTTAGGTTGCTTTATATATCAGTACGCTATTATGTTCTTGCTTTATGCTCAGCGGACCCACTGAATTACTTTTTTGATGTGTAGAAGCCCTCCCATTTGCATTGGGAAACTCATTTTGTAGATTTAACTGTAAACAGTAGGAAATTCTAATACATTTGACAACTTTCTTTAGAGGACGAGAGAACAGGTTTAACAGTTTCCGGACTGCATCAGGATTATGGATTTTTGTTACGAACTTGAGAGTTGAGAGTGGAATCTCCAATTCTATGAATTCAGTGATTTAAATATACTCTGCTTAGGGAGATGAATTTAACCATTCTATTGACTGTTATGGCTGCTTTGAGACAGGATATATATGTTTCCAGATACCAATATGATTAAGATGGCTGCTTTGAGACAGGATACGTATATTTCCATAGACCAATATGATTAAAGACAAAACATTTGACTATTATGATGGCTTTGAGGCAGGATACGTATATTTCCAGAGACCAATATGATTAAGACAAAACTTAAGTACAATTCTTTAGGTTTAATTCCTTCAATTCATTTGATTAGATTTAACGATTTGATCGATGATGAATCACATGGTTGAACTTTATTATCCTTAGAGCATTCCCATTAAGGATGCTAAAAGTGGTATATGCTATTTTACCATCAAAACACAAAAAAACCACTCCATCAAAGATTTCAAATGGAAATTTTTTTGATACACACTACAGTGAACTTGTATCAATACAAGCTCATTGTAGAATAAATCTTAAATGAAAAATTATATTTTATTCCCGGTCACTTTTTCCTTTATTTTTTATTTCTCTTCTTTCTTCTCTTTCCTCTTCTCTCTTTCCCCGTAGCTTTTGTTTCTCTCAATTTCATAGTTTGAGCTCCTCCCCTCCAAGATTTATTGGTCAAAACTTCAAAGCCCAATCGTCACTGGACAATAAATGCTCTTCACATGGAGGTAGAGCTTGACGGCAGGGTGATTTGATTTTGTGGGTCTGGGTTCATAGATCTCTAACCGGCGTGGGCATCGACGTTGAGGGTAGATCGGTGTGGGTCATCAACTAAGAGTTCGGCGTGGGTCTCTATCGGTGATTGTTTTTCTTTTTCCTTTTCCGATTGTTGGTGGTGATGAGGTTGTGGGTTTGTAATTTGGTTGTGATTTTGAAGGGTTGTTTTTCTTTTTCTTTTTCCGGTTGTTGGTGGTGAATGGTGATGAGGTTGTGGGTTTGGGTTTGCGATTTGGTTATGATTTTGGTGGTTAGTGGTCATGGTTGTGGGTGGTAGTGACAGTTGTTGTAGCTGTGGTGGCGCTAGCGGGTGGTTTTATTTTTTATTTTTGTTTTCGATGGTGGTGGCTAGCAGCGGCTAGCTGTGGGTGTGGGTTTGCAAAGAAAGTGGTGGGTTTTCAGAGAAAAGGAGAGACAGAGAGAAAGAAACAGAATAAAAATAATAATATTTAAATGAAGTGGTAAAAAAAATAAAATTTTTGACGTATGATGTATTATAAAGTGAGATGTTAAAAGCTAAAAAGTAGTGTTTTGAGGTAGTATATGCTAAAAATTTTACTTCCCTTGATGGGAATGCTCTTAGAGAAGATAACACCTAATTTGATGTATTATTAATGCAACAGCATTATTGAATTCAATTAGAGAACCTAACACAGAATTGTGTACTAAGTTTAGCCCATATAATTAATATTTACCAAATTTGAGCTTTCACAACTTTGAGCTTTCACGCTATCAGTTCATCGGGTCTCTTATTGCTGTGAATCTGACTTGAGGATTCACTACCATAACACAAATTATTACTAGAATGCCAACAACCAAAGTTGTGGATCATTGAAGAATTTCACACAACAGATGTCAAACCCAGATCACCTTCCAATATGATTATATCACTTTTGTGACACATGCAAAGCTTTCCTATACACATTGCATGCATGCATATATGTGCATGCCAGAATGGCTACCAATTTGGCCCATGAGGGTCTTGAACCGCCTACGAGTCAAATGAAAAATCAAAGTTCCAACTCTTCATGTTGAACAATAAACCACAAATCAAATCCTATAAGCAACATAAAAACACAGACAACACAAAGGTCAAGACTACTATCAAACAAGTTGGTTTCTGCATTAACCGAGAGTTAAAGGCAAACTTTGAGTTATCTAATCTTTATCTGTACAAAGAGCAAAAATGGGAAGAAGGAAGGATTGAAGCATCTGGAGATTTTTCTTAGGAAGTCATATCGGCCCATTAACAATCTCCTCCACTATTCATCCATGCCACATGCATAATATAAAAGCCAAGAATGATTTGCCGCCTGACATATAAATTGCCAAGAATGTTTGTCATCAGATAAACAAGGAATACATCCTATTCAAACTGGGTTGGGTCCAATCCACCATCTTGGCACCCAAATCCCCAGAGCACAGGTTTACTGGATGGCAAGACGCCTCTGTGAAGCCTGGTTAGAGGAGATACTTCCCCACTGCTGGCCTGGACGGTCTCCTTCCTCACCTCTTTCGCTAGCATGTAGATATGATGAGGCCTGCAAGCTGTTATGATTCTGGTAGTGAACACTACCATTTACATAATTGTGAGCTTCAGGTGCGTTATGCCTTCCTTCTGGTTGCCCATGGGAGGAATTCCATGTTCCAGCAGAGTCAGTGAGCAAGGGTTCAGAACCAGATGAACTTGCAGACTGTGACGAGAGAGCTGGACCAGAACCTGTGCCCTTTTCTTTGGCTTCATTTGCAGCTTCAGCAGCAGTCTTCTTTGCAAAACGTCCTCCAGTACCCCTTTCCCTTCTCATAGCATGCTGATGCCTAGATTCGTGAAGATATGGCTGCAGAAGATGGGAAATAAACAAGATAACATAGAGATAAGCTCAAATTGCACACACACCTATACACTTAATGCCTAACCATGGAAGCTCATTGCATATATACTAAATAAGTAATTCACAAGACAATCACAACAGTACTTCAAAAAACCTTACACAACAATCCTAGCAGTTTAAGCTGAAAAGATCTCAATAAAGGATTATCACATCACACTGAAAATACCAATTTACATCATTAGGGACAACCAAAATATGCATCTTACATAAGAAAGGCAAAAGTTTAATATCTACACTTCCCCATTATCCCTCACAACAAAATCGGTGTCCCATGTGGAAAGTTAAAAGCTCCAATTATACAAGGATAATTTTGTGAGCACATTTGAAAAACTTGAGTTGCCAAAGAAAATGTTTCTCCTTGCAATGCATTTTCCCTTCTAAATAGAGAAAGTTATTGGAGGCGAAGTAATATCAAGTTATCAACTACAGAAGCAATAATAACCTCAACAAATCATATCAAGCTGCATTTATTAAGACAAATTCAGCACCAAAATTGAAAAACTAAGATAAGGCAATTATTCATCGTACCTTTCTAACTTTTATCAACTTCTTTTCAAGCTCGGCTTTAGCACGTGCCTGTCTCCGCCTCAGAATACCTTGGTACTGTTTAGCATTCACATAAACAGGCTCTTGTGCCATCTCGAGGGGCAAAGGCATTCTGGCATGAGGCATTCCGAGAAAAGGAGGATAACCCTGACCATTACAAAGATATGTTAGACCACTTCATGTTCAAGTAAATTGGTCAAGAGAAAAGATGCATATCATAGATAACAAGTCATGTTATCTACAGAGTACAAATTAATGTTACTATCATTATCAAGCTTATCATTGTTGTTGTCATTGTTGTTTGGTTGTAGCATAAGGGTAATGGCTAAACTGTCCTTGAATAACAGAAAGATTAAATCTACAAACATACTAAACTTCAGAAAACAAAAAAATTTAAGCAGATATATTCTCTTTGCTGCCAAGTCAAGCAAGATGACAGAATAACAAGTGAAAAAGTAAAAAGCCATCCATGAAGGGCGTTCTTGAGCTTCATTCTTCTTCTTTTTTTGGCTTAACTTCATGCATTTTAAGTACTTCAACTGGGGACATTCTTAAATGATGAACTTTATGCAGGCTGAGCACCTCAAAAAACCTATGGAAGAAGTTTCCTCTAACAAGGATGTTACAGGTCCCAAGATTCTTTCCCAACTAACCCAAACCATAAGGAGCAACAACACGAACATGCCACCTTTCCCTACCCAACCCAGTTTTTGGAAATAATATTTATGATAATGTTGATTCTGCATAACAGTTGAGTGCAAAAAAAAAAAATTAAAAAAAAAATAAATGAAGAGATTCCACACACTACTAAATATTTAAATCACATGAATATGAAAAAGGGGAAGGTCTTCGATCTCTTAGGGTCACAGTGGTGAATAAGAAGGTCATCTCCCAACCAAATGTAAGTTATTCCTCTCCCAAACAAATTTATAAAGGAAAAAAGAAGAAGGCAATGAAAGGAAAAGACAAGATACTTAGTATTGGTCAAAAAAGAATTTATCAGAACAAAGTGTTGGCAACTCCAGTAGCCCAGATGATTATTATTTATTAACAGATATGAGTCCTCTAAAAGATGTACCGAATTGAACTGGAAGGCCAAATATTTTATACCAGTGACTGATCTTAAAGTTTTAGATAAGCAAAATTCCAAATAAATGGGTAGCAGTTCAAATGATTTTACATTAACGTTTTGTAGTTTAAAAAGCATGTTGCATTGTTCATTGAAGTTCTCACAAGAGAATATAGTTGTAGACTTGTAGTTAAGTAACCGAGTGCATGATCCCCCCTTGCTCTCTCAAAATTTAATTCTGAAATAAGAGAAGGCAGTAAAATCATGGGGGCATGTTATGAGACCACTCATAATTAGCTAACCTGAGCGCTGCTTAGTGACTCATTATTTGCTTAGTTCGTTTCCCAACAAGAGTTAGAGGTTGCTAAGAACATCATCCATCCTCCATATCCATTGACTGGGAATCTTACCATACCAACAAGACCATATTGCTTCATAACTGAGTATCAAGGTCTATATTCTTATCTCTGAGTAACACCTATAACGATATTCCATAAAAACATTCAACCATGCCTTATGGTTCCTTTCTGCATATGATAAAACATGGTGTATATTGATTCTAATCCAAGATGTAATCAATCCCTCTAAAGTTCCACAAACCCATTAACTGAGAAAGATCCTACCCAGGCCCCAGTTCATGTCCTCCAAACAGCCAAAACACCATCTTACCATTTCACAACAATATATGTAATTGAATAATTGACCCAAAGCTTAAAACTGAAAATTAGCCAACAGAAAACGTATAAGAAAACAAAAAACCAAGGAACATGTTCCTCAAATGTTGCCGAAATAGAATATATATATATATATATATATATATATATATATATATATATATATATATATATATAGGACAGGGTTCATCTCTAAACCAATTTGGAAGAATCTACTCCAACCCACTATTCATGTGTATTGAACAAGTCACATGATTCATTAAAAAAGTCATCATGTGACAAAAACTACACACGGATGATCTTTTCAACTGCCTCATAGTGGGTTGGAGAAAGATTACCTCCAAACCGGTTTGTAGGTAATAATATTTGATTGGGTGTGTGTTTTGACAAATCTATTGTTGGATTACATTTTCTCTTTATACACTTTATGCTTGCAAAATTTTAAGAAAATCAGAAATCAATAACTATCTCCTATAAAATGTTTAAATTTCAAGAGTTCTGTATTTTAAAATCATACACAAAACATGATGGATCAACTAGTAAGTAGAGCCTTTGATTAATATGAAATTTGGTGTGCATGTTAAGAGGAATGAGAATGTGTAATCCTAGTCTAGTAAAAAGTTATTGATTGGCGTAACATTAACAAACAGTTACGCGGTGTAACTTGATATTGTCTCTCATATATCCTTAGTAAGAAAACTAAAGTACAAAATTTCATAAGTTGATACATTGGATGCAACATGTCATAATTGGAATCAACTTCCTAAGAATGTTGTAACCAGGTCACACAACATATACACCTCAGGAGCATTGTTTAATTATTTAGAGTGAAAAAGGGGAAAGACAATCAAGAAGACACTATTAGTCAATCATAAATGACAAAAATAAATGGATCTTACATAAGGCTGATGCCCATAAGCTGCTATCATTCCCCCATAATATTGATCCTGATATGGATTTGATGCGCATGCCTGCAAAAGAATTGCAACAAAGCTAGGAATCCCTTCTGCTCCAAAAGCATGTAAGTACGAGCTTCTAATTTTATACATTAAGCAGAATCTTCAGTCCAACAGTCTTGATCAATTATCATGATTGGACTTTGATGGGGCAAGATTCCTTTTTCGTTTTGGGGGGAGGGGGGAGGATGGTTCTAAAAGAAAACACACTTACAATTGAGTGACCAACAAGTTCAAGCTGGGGAGGTTGTGTGAGGCATTCATCACGCCTAGAAGGAGCATTGGATGCAACATGCTGCACATTCTGTTGTTCTTGTCCATTATTTCCAGCTGAATTAGAAATAAAGTCCTTTTTAGTACCACAAAAATTGCTAAATCTCATAGAAAGAAAGCTCACAGATCAATCAGAACCTCATAGCAAACAGTCTATTTGTAACACTCTTTTGTTAAAATTCTTAGCACAACCATTTTAAGCACCTGAACGTGAAGAAGCAGTATTCTGTGATTCTTTGGTGCCATCGTCATCTTCCCCATTCAGTCTACCGTTTGAATATGATTGACCATCGTTCGACTCTGAACCACCATTTGGGCATTCAAATGAAGACGAATTGGATATATTTCCCCTTGTCATAGCATGATACCAAGGTTCAGGATAGACACTTGTTGGTGGAATGGCATGTGAATCAGGTTCTAGTCGATTTCCATTTTCAGACTTTGACTGCATACCTTCCAAATTCCTTCAAAAAGTACAGGTCTCTGTATTCCTTCTATAACTGTAGAAAGAAAATAACCTGAAGTCAGCAAAATACAGCTCAAGAGTTTTCACATAAACAAGCATAAAGCAGATATACTGGTAACAGGACCTCAATTACTCTAAAATCATGGTCACCCAACTAACTGAAGAAATTAATCATAGATGAAAGTGACATAGATTGCAGCCACAATGTAATGGATAAATGAGACGAACTGGGGGGGAGCTCATTGAGCATGCAAGCAGTCGCAAGCTCACCAAACTCCCCAGCCTTTCAGATTTTTTTTATTGGCACAAGGTGGAGAACCCACACGCTATTTATGCACAGTGCACTCACTAAACATCCTATTCAAAACTCACAAGACTAAATTGGGAAATCCCCAGTATCCTTCCTGGTTTCAACCTCTAAGAAGAAGACTAACTCCTGCAACTCTCAAGACTTGAAACCCAAGTTAGATCTTCATACAACCATTGAGAAGAGGAGCTCCTCTTTCTCAAGGTTTCAATGCCAATCAGAAACTTGCACAATCATTGTGCAGATGGAAACCATTTGACTCAATAAGAAAACCAAATCCTAACCTTTTACTAAGCTGAGACCTAGCAAATCGCAAGTGGATCAGCTTAGTTACAGATGTAATTTGGATGGAAAGAGGAAAGGATGTTGCATAATGTGAGAGAAAACTTGACCAAATTAAGGCTAAAGGTATGCAAGCTGATAACTTACCCAAATTGACCAAATAGCAAAACGACTCACAATCAAAAGAATACATGGGAAACCATGATATATACTACACATAAAGCAAACACCTCTAATATCATACCATCAAGGCCCATCATTCACCAGAATTATCAGTATCTAGTTGTATCAAGCTCAATTAAGTAGATGTTTTTTTCTGGACACCAAACGAATAATTTAAAACAAAAAACTCATGATCTCGATTTCCAATCCATGAATTTCAAAAAACCAAGCCAAGCAGAACAAATAAACTTCACATACAAAGCTCATCTTGAAATCTATTTTCATGCTATCAAATTCAGATTCTTCAAGTCCAACCAAGTAATCCAGAAACCTGATGCATTGATTCCCAGCTATTTCCCAAGTAATTATTGTTATTTTTTCCTTAACTTCTTACACAATTTAACTAATTTAACCACTAAAGCAATTCAAAATCTTACTTACACATTAATTTACCATATTCTCAACAACCAAACAGAACATAACCCAAAACTCCCAACTCCCAATGAAATCAATTTCCACACTATCAAAGTCAAGATTCGTCAACTCCCCATGACAAAAAACTCAAATTTCACCCCCAACTAAAACAAATTTATCAAATTAATCATTTCAAGTCCACAATCACCCTTCTACACCTAGAATTCCCCCAATTCAACACACTTTCACAGCAACCAAACAGAACCCACAACCCCCCCCCTCCCCCCACCCCCCAATTCCCACATGCAAACAACCCAATCACCTAATCCATTCCCAAATCCCCCAAAACCCAAACCAAATCCAACAAAACAACACAGAATTCCCACCCAACACCCAATTTTTCAAAAAACCCAGAACAAAAAACCAAAAAAAAAAAAAAAAAAAAATTCAAACAAACAAACATACCCATAATCCAAAAACACAACCCCACATCAAAAAAATTCACAAAGTCACAATCTTTAACCAAATTAAGTGTAGAGAATCTGAGAACTTACTTTACTCTGTGCAAAAACCAACAGAGAGAGAGAGATAGAGAAGAGAAGCTAACCAAAAACAAAAAACAAAAAACAAAAAAAACCCTAAATTTTTGGTCCTCCTTTGAGAATCTAATAGAATCCAAAAGGGTCAATCTAATTTCTATGCACTTCTTTTTCTCTCTCTCTCTCACACTGTGTGAGAAAGAATTAGAACAGCACTATACTAGATTAAGGAGCTTCTTGTATTGTTTTTTAGAGAGAGAAAGAGAGAGAGACACAGAGAGACAGAGAGACAGAGTAAAAGGTTTTTTGTTTGCGTCACAACCATGCGTCACCAAAAGTGTGGGACCTACTTCGGTTAAACCTGTTTATACGTTCGACACGTGGAGGTTTGGTGACCGGGATCTCGGCTTGTCCGGTTGTTAGGGGGTTTTTTTTGTTTTTTTTTTCCTGTTTGTGATTGGGAATTCGGGAGGTGTGTGTTGGAAATTAGGGGGAAACGGTGATAGCAGGTTCCCGGTTGAAAACTTAGGAATTGAGAAACGTTCGCCTCGGTGAGGTTATCAAAAAATATATATAAAAAAATAAAAAAATGTGTGCCCCACGTGACACGCACTTGACTAGCAAAGTCCGGGAAACGCGTGGCGCGAGTGTGGGGCCCACACTAAGACAGAAATCACAGCATCGTAGGACACGTGTCTCATTTTTTTTAATTATAATTTATTTTAGGTAGAAAAAAATTTGGTTGATTAAATTTTTATTATTATTTTGGTTTAATGAAGTGAGAATGTTTGTGCTTACATGCCGGTGAGGAATGGGTGATTTATGATGATTTATAGTAGTGGTCATTATCTTATTATATATAGTATCATTAGTGATTATTTGTTTTAGTGTTTTTTTTTGCCAATATTCTTGGTGGTCATTATGACTTATTAGGAGAAATGTCAATTCCAAAAGTAATGTCACAATTCATAGGAAGCATGCAATTGTCTTGTGTAGTGGTAATACATCTTTCACGTATGTATGAGTGTAAGTAACTAAGATTTGTGATTAGTTACAAAGTAGAAGCATCTCATTTTGTGATTGAAAGTGATTCTAAAATATGTATAGTTACTATCTCAACTTGTGGGATCATGTTTCATGGTAGTTAATGGTCTATTTAGATACAGTTTATTTGCTGAAAAGTAAAAACTTATTATTGAAAACATTGTAACAGCAAAATAGTTTTTAATATTGAATAGTGTTGTGGGTCGTGAACAGTGTTGCTTATCAACGATTTTGTTGGGTTTTTGGCTGGGCCATAAACAGTGTCATGGGACCTAGCAAAAAACGCAAACGCATAATAATTTCTTACCAAACACAAACGCACAATAATTCCTTACCAAATGCACGCTAAGTAATTTGGTTGAGATTTTGGTTTAATGTATTTTAGATTGAGATGTGCTACGTCCACAATATTTTTACAATATTTTCGCAACAAATCATAGGTGGTTAGCTGTTATTGGTTATAATTTGAACTTACCGTTGAAATTAATCTTTTACCTCACCAATAACAACCCGTAACAACTTGCCACATATGATTTGAAGTAAAAATATTGTGAAAATATTATAGAGATAACATTTCTCTTTTAAATAGGTTTATAGGGAGACTAATTAGGCAATCCATGAATTAGCTATATGGTCTAAAAGTCATGGGTATTTGGTAGTTTTGCTGTGGGTCATTGTCCTCCTAGAGTTGTTAATGTAGTTAAGAAGGAGGCTATACTTGATCATGCTTTGTAATATTTTTTTTCTTCTTCTTTCCTTTGATAAAAGTTTTCAGTTTGTTAACAAAAAAAAAAAAAAAAAGATTTGTGCTTAGACGAATATTTGTCACTTTATAACGCCTGGTTTGTTTTCAGCGATAATGTATTCTAGAAAATGAGTCATTTTTCAAAAAATATTGTTTATAAAACTATCTCACTTTTCTATGTTTGGTAGTAACCTTAAATGAGTTAAAAAATAATCTTCTAACTCCCCTTATTTAGCTTTTTATGAGATAGAGTTGTTTTCCAAAAAAAAAAAATATAGTGGAAAACGATCTCTAAAAATAAGTCATAATTTTTATATTTCTTTGACTCATTTTAAGTGATAATATGCTCTTATCTTTAAAAAAGAAAAGAAAAAGGAAGTGATAAATACAGTATATACTCCATAGCTTTTATCACAAGTTTGTTCTAACTCCTAATCTTTCACTCTAAAATAAAAAAATTCTTTTTTCTCAGCAAAAAAATAATAATAAATAAAAAAGTCTTTGTGATAATAGTCGTTATTATATATATTTTTGAGAATCAGTAGTTGTTATATCTAATTAGCTTAATTTTTTTAGTAGAAATTAAAATCTTTCTAATTAGCTTAATTGATCATGTGGGGTTTAGAAAAATATAAATGTAGGATATAATTATGATACATAAAGATAGAAAAGATGATGTGATGGTATCGTATGAAATCTAATGGGGTTACATCTCTCTCTCTCTCTCTTCCCTTCTTTGGGGTATCTTGGTGATATCTTGTAGTAATTTAAACTATTCCATATATATATATCAAAATTTTCGTGTATGAAAAATAATAAATAAACAATGGGTGATGCATAATGAATTTTATATGCTCTCGTGTTTTATGATTATTTATATGTAATATACAAACTGATTTGGTTCCGCACTTCCATAAATTTTCATGAGGTTCCCTAATTGTTACTTTGTTATTAAAATAAGTTTACACATCACGCCTATCACAATTTATTTAACAACTAATAACTAGCTAGCTAGGTTATGTTCATACTTGATAGAATATTGGAGTGGGCTTCACGAAGTACCACTCACCTTTCATTTTTACATAAACTATTCTTGTATTATATGTTTTATGTTTATATAAGTTATTGTTCAAATTTCTCTCCCAAAAAAAAAATATATATATATATTCTTCAAATATTAGAAGAATATGTTGCTAAAGTCTTGACTGCCTAAAAGAATTACATACATTGCATTGACATCATTGTCGATTTTGTATGATATTTTTTGTGTTTACATAAGTTATTGTTCAAATTTTTCAAAAAAAAAAAGAAAGTATATTCTTCAAATGTTAGAAGAATATATTGCTAAAATTATGACTGCCTAAGATAATTACATACATTGCATTGGCATCATTGTCGATCTTGATCAAGATATCATGTATGATATGTTTTGTGTTTATATAAGTTATTGTTCAAATTTCTCTTTAAAAAAAAAAGAAAAAAAAAAGACACTTCAAATGCCAGAAGAATATATTGCTAAAGTCTTGACTGTCTAAAAGAATTACGTACATACATTGCACTGTCATCATTATCGATAGGCTAAAACTATTAGGTAAAAAAAAAAAAACCATGAATTTTTCACTAAATCGGCTGAAGATGCACCATTATTATTTTTATATAGATACGATATAGTTTTAAATATGTGGCATTCACTTCATAATAATTACTCTTTATTATTAGGTTAAGATACCGATTTTTTTTTTTTTTTTTTTTGTAAACAGGTATGAACGCCAAATCTCTAACATTTTTTGCTCATTATTTTGTTTTTACAAATATTTGTTTTATGGCTTCATTTGGAACTTGAGATTTTAATATAAAGAACTTGAGTTTTCGAAACAAGTTTCAATGGGAACTTAAAAAAAAAAATATCAAAGCAGATTTTTTTTCCATGGAACTTCCAAGTTAGGCTACATAACTAATATTTTTCGATTAAGTTTTTTTATTACACTAACACGCCACAACCAAAACTGCATGCAAAAAAAATGTTTAAATCTCTTATCCAACGAGAATAAACTTTATTAGTTAAGTTAACTGAAACTCCATAAAGATGGGGCAATTTAATTACACAAGTTTCAACTTTTAACATAGAATATAACCTTGTGGGTTATAGTTAGTTCAATTGGTAAAATCTCTGATAGTTGAATAAAAGATCTGGAGTCAATCCCTATGTCTACATCAAAAATTAATTGGTATCTTGATTTGATAAAAAAAGTTATCATTAGAAGCGAACGTCATAGGTTGAAACATTCTTTAAAAAAAACACAGAATATAACCTATCTTTAGATAAATCTCATTCTATGGATAATAAATGTGTAAAAGTCAAAATAGGTAAGTTATTATACTTATATTCACTCACATCATTTAATTAATCAAGTCATTTTTATTAATCAAGTCAATTACTTGTTAAATAGGAATCTTAGAACACTAAGAACGGGACAGCTCAATTTTCAACATAAAGACGTGTAGGGCTTGTATGCGCAACTGAGATTCGCTTGTACGTTTTATTAAAAATTTGCTATCGCCATTGTAGCAACTAATTGGTGACAAGAAAACTATATGGCAATTTAGTAAAGCAAAGGAAAAAAAGTAAATTTATAATAAAAAAAAACATTTTGATTCTTATCGGATAAAACCATGGTTGTTTTCATCCCAAAGAACCAAAAAAAAGAAAAGAAAAAAGAAAAAGTCAATTCACGTTAGTTTCATCAGGAAATTTCTTATATATCAAATATCGATTACATATATGTAAATTACTCTGTGTCAATTTAGTCAACAGAATTCCAAAAATGATTTAACTTTCCTAGACACTCATATGTTATCAAAGTTAATAGTCAAAAGACTCAAAAATCAAAATTTTATAAGGAACTATCAAAATTAATTGTGAATCAACTGTTCAATTTCTAAAATGAAAGAGATTACAATAGTAATTTTGAATCATTTTTAAAAATCTCTCTCACTCTCTCTGAGGGCCGACTCAACAACTTTGGGGACTTTAGGCAAAAATTTTAAGTGGGTTATATATATATATATATTAAAAATGATAATTTAACTAAAAATGAAATTTAAAATATAGAATAATAGAATTTAGTTATTGCAAATTTTCTAAAGTCGTGACCACTTTATACTTTAAAGTCCAAACCTCCAATAATAAAAATTAACTTATTACATGGTTCAATAAATTATTATTAATTAGTGTGATAATTTATAATAATTGATAAAGTAAAAGCTTACATAATATATATATATATATATATATATATATATATATATATATTAATTTGAGTGGGTATACATTGGGTGTGGGTGTGGCCCATGTGGGTGGGTTACTCGGTTAGTGAGTGTTTAGGTGGTGTAGCCGTGTGGGTGGGGGTTAGCTAATAGCTATATGCGGATCTCTTGCACCTACACAATAGCTGAAATTGTTTTCAACTTTTTTAGATTATAAAATATTATATACTTGACAGTAGAGTCATATCAGGTTATCATTCTATCAAGTATCAAGTTGTGTGCAATGTGCGTTATTATTGTGGAGTGTGACAGTGAGTAGACTGTGCAAGTGCAAGAGATGCAAGACCATCGTGTTGTCCTTGTTCTATCAATCAAGTAGATTAAAAAGTATAACTTAAAATATTTATGTTGAATAAAAAGCAAACACTCAATCTTAAATATCACAAAGACGGAGATGGAGAGAGGGGTTACCTCTGTTATGCAAGGCCAACTGAACAAAGAATGAAGCTTAGAGAAAAAGATCAAGAATCAAGATAAAGAAAAGAAAGGTAAAAATATAGATGGAGAGGTGTAGAGCGATAGAGAGATGAGAGATGAGAGATTTTTTTCTTTTATTTTAGAAATTTATAATCTTTATTTTAGCATATTTCAAGACAATTATGTTGTATTATTAATGAACTTGTCTGGTATTAATTTTGATTTTAACAAATTTCAAGAATGAATTAATGAATTTGTCTCCTAAAACTTAATTTTGTTAGCTGAAATTTGACTATTTTTGTTTTTTTTCCTTTTTAATTTTCTGCATTTTAGGATACAATAGAGCCTTTTTAATGCATTTTATTGACCAATAAAATGACTAAAAAACATTTTTTTTTTGTAATTAAAATATATAGATAAATATATATAATTTTTTTTTGCAATAAATATATATAGTATGGGGTAAGTTACAATAAACTTAAGAGGATCAAAACATAACAAAAAGTCTCCCACTAATAATCCGTGCTTTAGCCAACATATCAACATCGAAATTCCATTCCCAATGGGTATGTTGGAGTTGGGCCTCCTCAAAATGCTGGAATAGGAACATTTAGTCATAAAACAAGGGCATAACAAGGTTGGCAACCAAAGTGTGAGTTAGAACATTGCCTGAGTTGAGTGCTAAGATTAGACCAATTTTAGGAGTTCAAAGTTCTGTCATCAACGAGTTTTGTATGACCTATATTTCTAGAGAAGCTCCTAAACTACGATCCTTTTTACAAAATAACTCATCACACCGTGCAAAAGACAATCCAACAGGTTAAGATGTAGAGGAGAGTGGAGACAATAGGAAAAAGACTACACTGTTTTAGTTGAAGTTTGCAACTCTGCAAAGATTATAAAGGAAAATTCAAACGCATAATCTTTCTTGGAGGTTTTTGGATTGCTCTTTTGGGGGAAGCTAAAGCAAATCTTCTAATGGTCCGTTTGGGAATAGTTTATTTAGTTGAAACTGAAAACTTTAAACTGAAAATAATATATATAGATAAAGGTAAAAACTAGCTGAAATACAATGAGACCCATAAATAGTATCAAAAAGTGTAATGAGACCCATGAATAGTACTAATAGCAAAAATGAGCTAAATAGTAAAATAAGTTGAATTTAAACTCTAATCCCAAACGCAATCTATATATCCAAATAGCCTCTCTCTAACCTAGCTTTTTATATTCTCTTTGGGGCGATTGAACCATATTAGTAGATATTATAATTTGTTTGAGCATTCTTGTTGCAACGTTTCTTTTGATTTTATTTTGAATACGAGTAGAGTTTAAATTCATTATTAAATTAGATTACATATTTAGGTTTGATTAATTTTTTTTTTTATCAAACAAACTCGAGTTTGTTTATCAACTACTTAATTTTTACTTTCGATTTATATGCTTTCATCCACCTTCCTACCTCTATTGAACGGATTTTAGCATCTTACTACCTTTTCCCTTACTCAAATTTAGTCAGCTGCAAACTAAACACAAAATAATGTATACAATGTTGCCAAATGTCGAGACGAAGACAGGTGGATGCATGTGCAATAAATATGCATCTAACACGTACACTGTTACTGGACTCACAATTTATTCAACATATATATATTCTCGTATTTGTTTAAGCTCTAAAGAGAGCATAAACAATTAGTATTACACTCCTATACTTAATTAATTAATCACCCTTTAATTAAACTACAGTAATTTATTACCTTTTAAAACTTTATTTTAAAAAATTATTATAGGAGGAACACTTGGATTGTAGTAGAAAATTTTGTTTTGGCCACTAATAAATTAACAGGGTATTTGTTTACCAATGATATTGTTTGCATGTGACTATTACTGTCTCGTAAAGATAAAAAATTTAAGCGTGGGTATGGAAGAGAGTGGAAGGCCATGTTTGGCTTGTCCATATTTGACTCATCTTCTTGCCAACCAAAAATTATAAATTATAGCTGTATAAATAATGAGTTTTACTTGGTTATAGAAATGCCCTGGTATTTAGGTTTTAAGAATACTCCTCCCATTTTTTGGAACTATAAAATATAAAATGATTTTATAAACAAGGAGATTCTTAGGATGGGCTATATAATAATTAATATTGGTTGCTAGGAAAATGATAATATATATTTATTTTATTGTTTTGTTGTTACGATGAAATATTAGCTCTCCCAAAAGTTGAACAAAGTTTCTACCTTCAAACTTTTTGTATATTTTTATATTAAGTGTGAATTTTGAAAATTTAATCGTTGGAATATTGCATGCTCTTATTATATCATTTATGCTTGCAAAATTTTAAGAAAAATTAAAGATTAATTACTATGTCATCAAACAGATGTTAAAATTTCAAGTTTTATGATATAAAATTATATATAAAAAAATAAATTTATTGATCGAATAGTAAATAAAATTCAGTTTGAACGAGATATTCATGTTAAAAACATAAGGAATATAGAATTCAACGGTTGATATTTTCAAAATTCACAAAAAAAGAAGAAATATATGAGAAGTTTGAAAAGTTTCTTTCCAAACTAATTTGGAGAAAAATTTTGTTTCCAAAAGTTTAATTTTGATAAATTGAATTTGGTAAATGATTTTGTTTATTAAATCAGTTTTTTTTTTCTTGAAATTTTTTCTGAAAATAATATATATATATATATATATAGAGAGAGAGAGAGAGAGAGAGAGAAATGATATGTCTACAACATTTTCACAACAAATTCTAAGTGGCAGGTTATTACGGGTTGTTATTGTTGGGGCAAAAAAGTAATCTTCGTGTTAAGTTTAAATTTGAACCAATAACAACTAATCACCTGTGATTTGTTGTGAAAATATTGTAAAAATATTGTGGACGTAGCATCTCTCATATATATATATATATAGTTTTTTTCTTGTATATTGTATTTACCCAAGGTTTTTTTTTTTTTTTTTTTTGGTTAAGAATACTAAATATTTTTAACACACACACAAGGAGAGGGGAGAAGATTTTTAAATAAATTTACAGTGGTATATATTCAAAATGGTTTAACTCTTAAATATACAGCATAGACTTTAAACCTTTTTAACTCACACTCATTTTTCAATGTGAGATTAACTTACTGTTTTTTCTTTTAAAAATACTAAATATTTTTAACATACATGCACAAAGAGGGAGGAGAAGATTTTTAAAGAAACTTACATACACTGTAAGTATTTACCCAGGGTAAAATGTACTTAAGTACCCAATTTTATAGTTTGTAAATTTTGGATATATGATCACCATTGCTGTATTTGTGAATGTCATGTCTATATTCCCCGTCTACACTCCACCCTCCCTTATTGAAATTGTTGTCCCCTCTACCTCTCCAACAAATTAATTACTGACATCAACTCTGCTGGCAAGCAAAAGTTAAGTTTCCATGACGCGAGCTGCGCTTTAAAAGCTTTGTCTAAAGACAACATTAATGCCTTAATGGAGGCCTTTGGTGGTGGCCATCCCTGCAGGGTTTCAATCCTTTAGGGACTTACAGATTATAGAAAATAGAAATAAAAAAGCGATAAATTAAAGCGCTATACAAAAGTTGAATTTGATTCTTCTTTAAAAAAACAAAAGTGTGGTTCAAATTTAGATGGAATGATTCTTTGAATCAAAGATATTGGTCAAGACATCAAATTTGTATGTTGCAGTTTTTGATGAAAAGATAACTAAGAAATTAGAAAAATGAAAAAACAAGCATTGTTTTGTGCCATAAATAAAAAAGATCGATCATCTACAACAATCATGTAAGTACTTGAAGAATCAAATACCCTTCTAGCTAGTAACAAACCATTTTAATTGTAATTTCATAATTATTTACTCCTAATTCATGTCAAGTTTTATTGTTACTCTTGAGTGATTTCATCATAAATAGAGAGTAGTGCCATGTGTTGGGTTCTGACTAATTTATTTTTTTAAGAACTATACTCCTTAAATACTATTAAATAGTTTTTTAATATTAATACAATTGAAATAAAGTTGCAATTTAGGACATTAAACAAGAATAATGATGATCTCCTTGTAAAAATAACAATAAATATTTTTTTTTTTAGTTAAAATCCTTATAACAAGTAAGGCAGGGTCTATTTGGCTAAGATTATTTTTAAAACTACATTTTTTTTAATAAAGTTTTATTTTCATAGGTTGTTTTTTTTTTAAATTATAAAGAATACGTTGCCACAAACTACGACTAATTCTTTTTCTTTGTTCTTAAGTTACAAAAAAAAAAAAAAATCAAGGTGTAGGGAAGTATAACTAACTTGACCTGATTAGTGGTAGAATATTGACATTGATGTAGGTGTATCTAAAAAAAGGTTAGTTAAAAATTAAAATAGAAAAAAAGTTGAGTTTTTTGTGTTCATTTTAAAATTGTGTAAAGATATGAATACACTATAAGCCAAATTTTCTTTTGTAAAGGCTTTTCTTTCCTTGTATTTTTTTCCCTTTTATTGTTGATGGAAGTATAAGAAAGGTTTATATAAAATTAATAATTCTATTTAATAATTATTTTGAATATTTATATTAAATGATCTATTGCACATCCGAAGGCTAATAACTAAATATAATACATACATTTCTATAGGAATATTCAAATCTCTCTCTCTCTCTCTCATATTCATATATATATATATATATATATATATATATATATATATTGTTAGAATCCAAGACTTATCCCAAACCCAAAACCAACTGCACCTTTGCCGGCCGATCAATGCTAAAATAAAGTTATGCAATTTATGCGGATTTATTGACAAAGTAATACTTTTATATAAGCAACTACTATCTCTTGGTCACCGGATATACTAGTACTTTATTTATTAATTCAAAGGATATACTAGTACTTGTTGCTTTTCCTTGACCATTTGCCGTTTGCTTTCAACTATAGACCATTTATTCCGTTTGCTTTTCCTTACTATCAAAGAAACTAGCTAGCTAGATGGTGTTTATCAACAAAAAAAAAAAAACTAGATAATGAAGTTTTTCATGAAACTTCCATGGATATGTATGAAAGTTAAGCATGTTTATAAAAACAATAGTCCATACTCATGAGTCTTAACCACTCTTATTTAACCTAGTCATTGGACATGATCAATAACCCACAAATTAGTCAGTAATAATTAATGATGTTCATCACACTAGGGCATTATTGGTTGTGATAAGAGATTCTTTTATTTAGATAGCTACATAAAGAACTGTAAACCTTTAAAGTTAATCTGCAAGAACGATAGCTGTTTCAGTCTAAAGTGTCATTATTATTGCCAATTATTCTTTCACAAAATCAATCGTGACGTGCTAGAACACAAGACCCCTCCCAAAGCCAAAGCTACCTTCACCTTTGCATTGTCTCCTGATCATGCTAAGATTCCAATAAAGTTATGCAATTTATGCTGATTTATTGACAAAGTAATACTTTCATCTAATTAGCTACGGTCTCTTTGTCAAGGATATACTAGTACTTTTCTTGATCAAAGGATATACTAGTACAAGTACTTGTCTAGTGTTTGCTTCCTTGACTATATTCCATTTGGTTTCAACCATAGGTTACTCTTGATTTTCTTAAGGAACTACACGGTGATTTGTGAAGTTTTTTAAGGAACTTCCATGGAGAATATATCATAAACAATACTCCATATTCAGTCTTAACCACTCTTGTTTAACCTAATCATTGGACATTAATTATCAATGAGCCCCGAATGCAATTAGCTAGAAGTGATGTTCACATGCACATTGGTTGTGGTGAGAGTTCCTTTATTTAGATTGCAACATAAAGAACTAAACCTGTAAAGTTAAGTGCAAGAACGATAGCTATTTCAGTCTAAAGTGTTCATTAGCCAATTCTTTTATAAAATCAATCGTGACATGTTGGGGGGGTTGGTCACTGGTGTCTGGTCTATTAATATTCCTTCTTGCTTTGCTTTGTAGGTGTGGCCTAAGCAAAAGTTAAACAAAAGCTGGCACTGATTTTGTAAATGATCTGTGGGTCTTCTTCTGGGTACGTACACATATTCTTTTTAAAGGGAAGGAAGCCTTTCCACCAAATAAGAAGAAAATTTTGTTATTAACAAAGTAGTTTAAGTTTTATACAGTTGCAACTCAATTGAATTCAGAAAACAAAGTTAAATGTTAGTCTAAATGACTTTAACTTTAGTGATTTCAGATTAGTCTTAAGAGAAGACTATCCTTTGTATTGACATGGGATTTTTCCATGCAGGCATGCACGTGGATATATGTAATTTTGAACGAAAGAGCTTTAATTTGGTCCCAAAGGCAGATGAGAATGATTAGTAGAAACTATCAAAACTAGTGAGTAGGGACATAAATTAGAAGAAACAAAAAAAGAAAAGAAAAAAATGTCCTCATCTTATGTGAAAGAAGAAGATTTGCATGAAGATTTAGTTTCATAAACTTAAGGGTGTAAATAGTGTGATATCATTTCAAATTTAATTCAGCCAAATAAGAAATAATAACCAATTTTTGCCAAATAAGAAATAAGAACCAATTTTATTTTACATGACACTTTGTTTACTTTTATATTTTTTTGACTACTAGATCTTTAATGTGAAATTAGCTCATCTCTATCTCAAAGCAGATAGAGGAAATCCTTTTTGTGGCAATGTGCCCTCACCATTCTTTAAATGTATTGTCCTTGTTTTTCTTTTTAAATTCTAATGATTGTATATGAAAGATGAGACATGACATGGTTTTACCTTAATTTATTACAACATTATTATAATTCTTTATTTATAGATACCATATATTTAACATATAACACCTACACTATGATGATTGCATTTTATCTTAAGAGAAAACACAAATTAGTTATGTATTTATATGCAAGACTTGAACTTGAGTCAATCTTGTATTTAAGAATAAAATATTTTACCAATTGTGCTAAATCTACATACCTTTTTAATACTTGTGCTTTACTTTTAATTAGTCATCCATAAACTTAAAAGTTAAAATTCTAATGATACTCGTTTTGATTTGAAGATAGAAATTGTGCGAAAAAATTTGTAAAAATTAAAATTACAACCAAAAGTATGGAGGGAGGAAAAAAACAAATTAGACATCCAAAGTTCCAAACTGGTTAAAGGAAAGAGCTTACATATCTAGTACACTCTGATTATGAGAGTGGCTTTTTCCCCCTTTTATTCTTTCTTTGGGTCTCAAAGATGAAACTCATGAAGTTTTGAACTTGGGTTATGCATGCAAGAAGATGGAACTGCCTATTTTAATTTAAAGATATTCTATATCTCTTTTGATTCCATTGTTATCAAATACAAACAAAACAAAACAAAACTACAAATGATCAAATGGCTAAAAGTCATTCTTCCATATGTATCAATTGAAGATTTTAATATGTGGATTATATTCACTAAGGTTTATTATTAAGGGTATCAAAATTAGTTTACTTATTTTGGAAATTATTGTACAAGAGATTGGGATCAAACTCTATATCAAAAGAACGTGTAGTTAATTAATTATATCTTCTAAAAAAACAATTAATTAATTACTGCAGTGTCTTAATATTATATACTAATAAAGATTTCAAATCAAATATCGATCAGTTGGTTTTTAGTGATATAATAAAGATTAAGCGATAATTGAAGAAAATTATATCCTAGAGTGTGATTTTTGTAACCATTAAACTGGGCATAAGGAACCTTCAAAACACTAATTAAAAAAGAAAAAAATTTAAAAGTTGCAAGAAAAAGGAAAAGATAAAGAAAAGAAAAAGGTATAGGATCTTTTAGCATCAACAGCCCAATAATCAGTATGTTCCACAGCCCAGCCCACGAGGAGAATCTTTAGGGCTCACAACCACAATTGATCAGAAATAATAGGATAATTATGAACCTTTTTAAGTTTTAAGCATTAACGTACCCCTTTAAAGCAAAGCCTTGGATTCCTCTTTAGGCTTTAGTTAAAAACCTTTTAATATGCTACTCCCAGTTCTGTCGTTTTACTTAACAAAAATAAATAAATGCTACCCTCAGGCCACAAATAATAATAATAAATATATAAAAAATTATTATTATCTTTATTGTTATTATTTTTTTAGGCCAAAAATAATAGAGGAATCTTGTTATTTTGCTTTGGATGGACCCACATCATTGGTTGGATCTAATAGAGCTCCCATTAAATGTCAAGTGTAGGAGGCAACAATAAGGCAAATGTTATATTTTAATTAAAGATGAGTTTTTTTATTTAAATTATATATATATATATATATTTATATATAATAATTAAAGATGAGTTATGCATGAAAGTTTACACGTGGGATTCAAGATGGGTTCATGAATGATTTTATCGAAGAAAGAAGCAAATCATTATTATTATCATTCATCTTCTTCTTTTTTCTCTGGTGAACTAGGTGTCAAAGACTAACTAAGACCTTGTAAATTTCAAAATAATTCCCTAACACATAAAATAAAAAAAATTAGTACATCATATAAATCAAATAATCAAAATTAATGATAGAGCCAAGAGGGTAGTCCAAATTAATAACTGTGGTTAACTAGTTTGACCCAAAAGGTAATTAAAGAAGCTAAGCATCCTCTTGTGAAAGATGTGGGGCAACCTCGGATTCTAGAAAAGTTAGCCAATGTCTATGATCTTAATAAATTTACTTTAACAAATCAAAGTAAAGTCCGTGTTTGATAAGATATTGCATCATTGGAATTGAAAAAGAAGCTCTTTACTTTAGGGAAGAGACATCAATCCATATGCAATTAATTAATTTCTTATAGTAAAATATTAATTAATTTAAAGGGCCACTCAATTCATTTCTATTCTATATCATATTCATTCCTCATTCCAATGTTTCCTCCTCTCTCTCTCTCTGATCTCTCTTTCTCACACACATTTACACTCACGTATGACAGATACACCCTAAAATAGTAAAAAAGTTTTCATGAAGGTGAAGGTTTCCATGTTCTCTCTTAGCAAAAGAAGCTAAATATTAAATAAATGGGTTTGGTTAATGTATGCCCTTAGCCCTTAGAGCACAAATTAATTATCAATTTTAAGAAATTTTTATGAGAAATTGAAAAAACTATAAAAAAAATATAGTAATTTTTTCTTTTTTTTAATAAATTTTTTTTTTTTAAAATGGTTTATTAATATGTGCCCTAAAGGTATACTTTAGTAAAACCCTAAATAAATAAGTACCGCATTGTTTTAATTTTTGGTTAGAAAACAAAATATATTAATACTAAATAAGCTACACGGATTAACTCGAATCTTGTCAATCTCGAATATGCTGTAAAAGATAGACATGACATAGCTTAGTTCAGATACCGTTTTTTCAAATATCCTATAGAAAGAGTAAAAAACAAATTTAGAGAGAATAATTTGTTAGAAAATATTTTTTCACGAGAAAAAGGGTCCATGTGAAGATAACTTTCTCTAATATCATTATGTCTTTCTAAGTTACTGTATAACAATATTCTTTTCCCCCAAAAAAAGAGAGTCATATATAGCAATATTCTTTCTAAGTTACTGTATTATGATTGCATTTCTGTTTATATCTCATTTTATTTATAAGTTGTACAAAATTTTAGTATTATATATTTTTAAAATATGAGATTTCACGCATACACACAATTATAAATATTATTTAACCGATGAGCTAAATAAAATATTGATCCAATATAAGATTATTAAGTAGTTCAAGTTTTGTTAAAATTATTAAACTATGTGTAAAAATTAAAATCTTTGTATAAAGCTCTCTTAGGGATGATAATAAGGCGAAGTAAGACCGAATCATGAGTGTTTCTAAACTTCCAATTAAAATAAATTTTAAATTTTAAATTTTCTAATAGTCATAAACTCATAATGGTAAGTTAATGACCAAAATCCATTCCCATCCTACACTTCTTTGGGACCGTAAAAAAACTTGCTAGAATAGGATAGGTTTGGATGAAATTGCAATTCTAAGCTAGTGAGGTACTAATCATTTTTTTGACTGAAACTAAGCTAGTAATAATGTCAACTAGAAAATAGTAATAATGTCATATATAATAGATAGGGCTCCTTGGATGATTTCTCTCTTTATCTATTTTAATGAAAGCCAAATATCAGTGAACAAGATCTTGCATGGGAAACAGCCGACAGTGCTTAGTTGCTAAGGCCATAAATTGAGGTGTGGACAAAGATTTTGTAGATTTTGCAAAGTGGGTGTATATATAACATCACCATAGCTTTGTAATCAAATTAAATACAACTTCTTTTTGAATTTCAGTAAGCTCAACTGGTAAGATTTTTTATGGTTGAATAAAAGATCTAAGGTTTAATTCAATCAATTGGTGTTTAGGTCTGATGATAAAGAACACAATTATCAGAAGTAGATGCCATAAATTAAAACTCTATAAAATATATATATAAAATACTATTTCTCCTTTTATGTACATTTGTGCACATACACATATGGAGGCATGAACAAAACAAACACTTTGTGTTGCAAGATTATAAACATGTTCAAGAAGGACATGGCCATGAAAGTAACCTGGTTTTAAATATGCGCATGAAGATATAATCATGCCCAACAAAGAAGGGTCCACATTATTGTGAAAAAAAAAAGGTTCTCTTAAGTCTTAGGTGAAAGGGAAACCCATCATCTTAGAAGATAGGACTTCTAATGATGCAAACTGTCCTTCACATATTCTTTCCGCAAATTTATATTCCAAAAGCTCTTAACACATTGAGATATTCAAGCTATTTGCTTTACCCACCACTAATGTCCCTTTCTAAGTCAATTCATAATGTTAGGACTTGTGGATTATCGCACTCCTAATGTGAAAAACACATATAGTTTGGCCAAAAAAAAGGTTATTTTTGGCCGGGACCGAACGTTACAGACAAATTATATAGTGCCTTGTTTCCTAAAAGAACATAATTGAATGGATAAAAAGAAAGAATTAAGCATGAAAAATCCACTAATAACATGGAATCCGAGGAATTTATAAAAAAGTAGTATATTGTGTTCTAATTTCTAACTCATAATTGTAAAAGATTTTAAGAATGTCGGAATTGTAACTAGACCAACTACTGTAGACTTAAAGGTGTATATGTAAGTATGAGCTAATTCAGCTGATTGTGAATAGACTTAAGGGTATATAGAAGATTTTGTTAAAAATACTGGTTATGATTGTCAGTCGGCAGAAAATAAATTGAATCTCATGCTAGAATCCTTCAATCAATCTTGTCTGTGGCCAACCAGTATTAATAATATAAGACTCACAGACATGCATGTAACGATGAAATAAAGCTCATTCTCAAATGTCTTAACTTTTAGTTCAAGTTCAAGCTAACAACTGATAAGGACAAAACAAGGTTTGAATGGGTGTGTGAAAGTCCAGCTGATGTTATTTTCTTTTTCTTTTTTATTAAGTAATAAAAAAATCAAACTTAAAGAGGTCGGTAACAATTTTTAGATTCAAAACTATGTGGCAACTATGTTTGAAACTATTTTTCCTTTAATCAACTATGTGGCAATTAAATAGGCTATTTATGTGTAGTTTTAGTCATACGACATACGACTTAATTAAATAATACACATAGATAGTTTTATAAATTATCACGAAATGAGTTAGTAAAGATAGCTCTAAACTAGTTTAGAGACAAACTTTCTCATTCACAAAATATTTCACAATTATTAAAGTGATGAGTTGTGAATGATAAATAATAAAGTGATGTTAATAATAAATCTAAATTAACGCTAATAATATATCGTCAATTCAATTGTTATGAGAAATGAATTGGACCTTTGACATGACTAAGTCTAAAACTCATAACCATCATGTTGATGTCGCCTTTAAGAGATTTCTCCCTATAAACCTATAAAGGAGGTGGGAAATGGCAGATTACACTCATGTGGGTATGTATTTGATTCTGACCAAGAAAATACAAATGGTGAAAGAAATAATTGAGGATTATCTAATAGTCCATCCATAACACACGAGTGCCCCAATAAATTTCACAAAATTACTAGTATATTGAATGGGGTACAAAGTACCAAAGTCTTGAGAGGAAAAAAAAAATGATGAGAAATTTCTTGAGATTCTCTAATGTGACAATGATCGCAACCCGCACGAGAGTTTCTCATTGGATTCTCTTAAGATGCAGGGCTCTGCTCAGACACACAGACACTCGCAGATCTGACAACATGATCTCACCTCAAACAATACGCATAAAAAAACACAAAACACCCCAAGTCACTTTTGTGTTCCCACTCGGAAAGGAAAAGTTAAACAAAACTCTAATATTTACTACTAAAAAAGCTGTGTCTTTGCAAATTTACACTGAAAAGTTTGTCTTGTGGCCAAAATTCCAAGAGAATTTTAACTGCAAGTAGCATTCCATGTGGGGGAACCCTATAAGGAATTAAGAACTTTTCTGGAAGTCTTTTTTTGGGCAGGAGAAACTGTTTTTTCACATCAAAATTTGGAGTTGATTATCAACTGTTTAAGGGGGCCCTTGGTTTGACAAATATAAGGCACTAATTGAATTTAATTAATTATCTTAGACAAACATTAGTGCTGTCAATGCAATGATTAGGGGTGTTTTATAGGCTCCTCACATCATTAATGTGAAAAAAATAGAGCAAATTGCATTTGATTCAACTGTACAAAACTACATATGCCCAGAAAAAAGAAAAAAAAAAGTGTACAGAACTACACATATTAGAGAATATCTACTGGTAACTTTATCTATATTCTTAACCCCTGCAAGTACATGTTTAGGCTTTACAACATGCTTTAACCGATGGATTCGAATACATCAAACATAATGGATAAAAATTGAAACTACAAACTATTGGCCAACTTAAGAGCAGTCAATATTTGTTAATGTATATAAAGTATAAATTACTTCCAAAGGGATCAAACAGGTCATTGGGTAGACAAAGGATAACAGATATCACCTTAAATCCTCAAGAATATGTTAATTGTACAATTTTTTTTTGTGAAGGGTCGTAAACGAGTTTATTTTATCCACTTTTCGGTACTATCGATTACTCTTGAAAAGTAAGATCTTAAAAAATTATACATAAACAAATAAGTTAATAACCTCATACATGAAAATTAATCCAAAAATACTTCAGTGCGAATTGAAGAAGAGAATGATAATAAAGAAAGATTATGCCTTTACTCTCTCAGGTTGACTTGACAAACAAAAGTTGATATAATAGCAAGCTAAACACACTCACAAATTAACCTCAAATCCACCCATTACATTTCACTCACCAAACTATATAGAGTCAGCAATACATTATAAGATGAAAAAAACAAAAAAGAGAAAAAAAGTAAATATAAGGAAAGTAGACATAAAGGCTAAATTTAGTTGGACAACACCAGCTAAATTTAGTGATTAGTATACCCTACAATTTGAAAAAACAACTAAAACAGTAGCCAAGGGAAATTAAAGCTAACAACTGCTTCCTGAGATCACCCAATCAAAATCCCAAATTCTCACACTATACTTCAATGATCAAAAGGAGAAAAAAAAAAAAAAACACAGATCAAAACTAAAAGAACTTCACAGAGACCATCTCTTAAATTAGTGGAATGATCTTTATATTCTATAAACACACATGTCAAACCGAAATATCTCTTAGTGCAAAGAAGAAGAAGAGCTCTAAGTCTGGAGGAGCAAAGAATGCTATTGGAGACCTTTGCAGTGAGCAATTTGAAACTACCCTTTGCTTCTTGGGTGCTGGTGGGCATGTTAAAATCTCTGGTATTTTGAATCTCTGAGCTTTTGGTGTAGAGCAGCCACTTGAAGAAGTGAGTTCAACTTCAACACCCTCAGAAGTTAAGTCACCAATCTTTGAATTGAAGCTTGTGGTGGTGGAAGAGTTAGAAGGCAAACTCCTTGATGCTTTTTGATTCTTGGGCTGTACAAGCTTCTTCTTGAAATATTTTCTTCTTGGCTTTCTTGTTGGTCTTCTTGTTGTTGCTGTACTACCAGATGGAGCCATTTGAAACAAAATGATGAAGCTTCTGCTAAGTACAAACAAGAAGTGTCCTGAACCCGGAAATTAAGAGTAGTAAGCTAGCTAAAAACCTTTACCAAGTTTTCTAGGAATAAGATTGCTAATAAAACACAAAACTTGCACTAGAGAAAACCCTATTGGAGTACTATAAAGCCACTATTTTTGACTGAAAAGTAGTGGGAAAAAAAAAAAGTGAAGTAACCACCAACCACCCCTTTCGAACCAAACCTTTTCAAGCTCAAAACTACTTGAAAACAAAAACCCCACTATAGATGTTGCACTTTTGAATTTCCAAACCCAGAAGTTTTTATGAAGACACTCATAACAGATTCATGTACATGATGAATCTTGTACCTTGGAACCTACAAAAGATAGCACTACTAGGACTGGTTCTAATGTAAACTACTAAATAAGACCATCACAACTCCAGCTAAACCTTGATAAAGTCATGACTAACATCAATCTTTCAGGAATCCAACAAAAACCCTACTAGAGTTTAAGGAAAATAACAACTAAGAGGCAATGACCCACTTCAGTTTAAGCCCAGAGAAACCCTAATTAAACCCTAGAAGGGACATGGGAGTTAGAGAGAGAGAGAGAGAGAGAGAGAGAGAGAGATTTCATTTTCAGAGTTGATGAGTGCTTTGTTTAGGCCTTATATTAATGAGGGATAATCTGGGCAGGTCTGCCCGCTGCCCTAAGCAATACCTAGAGAGGCTAGAGAAAGAGAGAGAGGGAGAGAGACAGTTCAAATTTCTGTGCAATTCCTACTTCCTAGGGATTATAATTGATGGGAATAATTATGGGTTTTACTTGCCCTCTACCCTAGAGAGAGTTAAAAGTGACTAAGATATTTCCTATTGATTTCACCTCTCTTTTTTAACCCTAGATTTCACACTTTTATGTTAGGGTTTATAAATTGCTTAGTGTTAATAGTGATAATTTGGTCAGGTCTGCCCGCTGCCCTTAACAAAAAGCCAAAAAGAAGGAAGGAGAGAGAGAGTTCAAATTTTCTTGTTTATGATTAAAGTGATTAAGTTTATTGTTTTAAATTTTAAATATATATATATATCAATTTCAAATTTTTATGTGCATTCTAGGGATTATATAGATTAGGAATAATGAGGGCAGGACTGCCTGCTGCCGAGGAACAGATAATAAATTTAGTTAAGATTCTCATAAGTTTATTTACAATTCAATTTTTTTCCTATTCAATTTTTGTTGATTAAAAATTTTAAAAATGGATTTTTAACTAAAATCTAGATGAAAATTTTCTTATAAAAACATTTTTTTTATTCTATTCAATTTTTAACACTTGATAGAAATTTTAAAAATGGGTTTTATATAAAATTTAGATGAAAATTTCCTTATTTAAAAAAAAGAAGAAGAAAGAAGATGAAATTATAAAGATGCTGTTGAAGATGCTCTAGCAGGCTAAAAATAGTGAAGACAAGCAGAACTAAAAGACAGTGAAAGGACACAGTCACACAGGACACTCAAGTGTGCTATCTGCTAGAGTCCTATAGTCTTTTTTTTTTTTGTGTGGATGTTCTAGAGTCCTAGAGTCCTATAGTCTATTTATTAGTTTCGCCTGTTCAGATATATTTATTTAATTAATTCATTCATTTTATGGGTTTTGGTTCTGATATCCTTGTTTTTCTCTTCTTTTATTAACCTTTTGTTTTAAAAACTTTCAGACACTCTTCATGGGATTCCAAAGGGTTTCACTATTTTTGCACGTGGCTCAGTACTCCACAAGTTGACAAATTACATATGACTTTAAAGTCATAGTACTGTACTATTACTTATTTATTTTGATTTGGGTTTGGATAAACATAGGTCAATGGACCTAAAATCTCAGATTTTATTTTGTTTTTTTCTTGTCCTCTTTTTTTTTTATTCTTTTTTAATGTCAGGTGATAGTATAATCTTGCGCCATCAGCTTAATGGACCTAATCTGAGCTTTCTTTTTTTTAATAATTGGACCTAGTTGAACCGCCCATGTTTAAATTTGTCTTATATCTTTTAAAAAAATTATTATTATTTGCATGTTATATATGTGTGCAGTGAATCTTAAATCCACACAATTTATGATGCCACTTGAATTAAAATTCAATGTTGCTTCATTTCAGTTTGGCTGAGGAGTAAATAGTAATTGACTTTAAAGTTCGAAGACATAAAAACCTCTGAATCTTAGACCAGAAAAATAATGGTTGGTTAAAACTGAAAACCTGTATATATTACTTTCAAGCTTATCACTGAAGTTTTTTTTTTTTTGAGAATCACTTATCACTTAAGTTGTGTATATTGCCTTAAAAAAGAGTGTGTTTATATATATAACATGCATTTAAAATATTTTACTTACTACTTGAGTACCTCCCCTAGGCACTTAGGGAGGTGTTATTAGACCATTTAAATGAAAGATGCTTTCAAAAGATCCCACAAATATTAGAAAATAACAAAAACTACTAAAAATATGATCGTGAAACTAAAAGTAATTAGACTTTTTATAAAAAGAGAGTCGACTATATTATAAAATTCTACCCTAACAATTGCACAAAGGCACCCCATCTTCATTGAGCAATTTGAAGTTATCACATCACACATATTTAAAGGCACAATACAATACTTGCTCGCTTCTAACAGATTCTCATCAGGTATGGGATGGGGGCATATGGATTGGTTCCGATCAATATTGAACTATTGCCACTCATCTATATTTAGAGCCTGGTTGATGATAGAAGGCACAACATTATTTTATGCAACTTCAGCGTTCCCTAGCCAACCTAATTTAAATTAGCACTGAATTTAACATAGCTCACCTTTTCAGAATAATAAACAAGTTTGAAGGAGATGCTGAACAGCTGAGTTCAGCAAAATATACTTATATAATGGGAGGAATATAATAATTCCCAGCTATTAAATATTAAATATCCATAATTACTATTATGGATACCAATGTAAAATGAAATATATATTTATAGTCTTCCTCTTGTGAGCCATGAAATTAAGTTGGGATGAAACTATTATGAAGCCAATCAGGTTATGCATGACAGGAATGTATGAACTCTGACTGCAAAATGCATTTCCAGAAAAAAGTAACAGAGTTTGGCCCTGCAGTCTTAAGATGTCAAAAAAGAAGGGCTTACAGGTTGTTCCATAGACTTCAAATTGAAAGCATGGTAACAGATTCAGATTTCAGAACAAAAGACTTCCGCATTCTGCATTAGACAGTTTTTCTCCTAAGAATTTCTGTTGACCCATTACGTGGCAATTTATAAAATCATCTAGAGGTATATTATTTAAACAAATCACATGATGCATTAAATAGGTCATGTAACTAAAAGTATATTTGAATGGTTTTATCAATTACCACATAGTGGCGGGTTGAAGGAATTTTCCTTCAAACCGGTTTGGAGGTAAACTTTTCCCTTTCATATTTTCTCTAGCCAGGTTGAGCACAAAAGCACATAGTTAAAATCTGCTTTGTGCAAACAATAAAAGACAAATCAGCTTAACAATGTCATTGCATACAACAGAACCATTAGTTGAGGAAACAACCAGCCCCTTAAAACTCATTTTAAACATTCACATGATGTACAAATAAACAATGTCGAAGGGCCAAGGTTAGGAAGCGCTTCTTCCTAAATAAAAACTAAAAGAACCTGAACATAGATAGCAAATCCATCTCATGGCTAAACCAATTGGTAGATATATGCTTAGCAAGTCCTTGCAAAGCTCTCAGAAATTCAACAACAATTTGAGTATAGTGCATTTCAAGTCAATCCAAAAATTTGCCAGGCCATTGTCAAAAACTAGTCAACAAGCACAACTGAAATAGATGATACAATCTAAGTACGCATAACTTCTTATAATTAATTCCAAACATAATTTGAAAATACTTTTCTCAAACAACAATGGTAAGTTATGTTTTGACCTAAAAAAGTGAAAACTAGTAAAGCAAAATTCATACAAAGTAAGACAACCTTAAGATAATAAAAGTACAAAGTAGCAAATTAAAGAAAAAGGCACAATAAGAAGTCACCGCCCTCTAGAAACTGCTTCTTCCAACTCTTCGTTTGAGGATGGAAACAGTTCTATATATCGACTCCCAAGTGTCATCCTATCTTTAACCATTGCTGCTTTCGAATCTTCTGCACTTGCAAACTCCACAAATGCTTCCCCTGTAGGCCTCCCCTCCGAGTTCAATGTGATATTAATTGCATCTTCTGACAACACAAAATCTTTAAAGAACTCCATTATGTCATCCTTGCCAGCAGAAAATGGCAATCCCCTCAACCGCAATACCCCAGTGTGTTCAGCTGAGTCCTTTGCCTCGTCATAAGATTTAGCCCTTGGGGCCCTTCGGTGTGGTGAACCACCACGAGCATCTGAAACCTCCCTTGCTATCGCTTTATAGTACTCCTGCCTCTTACTTCTGAAAACCTCAATGTATCTCCTGCCCAAGTTCTGCCTATTCCTTTGAAGGGCAAAATCAACTTGGAGAGGATACCCCAAAACACAAAATGCTTCCCCAGAGAACTTGCCATTGTTATGGACAAAAAGAATATCAACTATGTCCAGACCATGGAAGAACTCAGCCACATCAGTTTCCGTGCAATCAAATGGAAGACCACGTACTCGGACAACAGGGAAAGGTGGAGGCTGGTTAACATAGGCCGTATAAGGAGCTGGATTGTACATAAAACTTGAAGCAGGGGAAGTCCCATAGAATGAGGGTCCCTGATCAACAACCCGTTGACGTTTCGCGCCCATTTCACGCCCATCACCACCATCAATAAATTTACTGCTGTTTCCAACATCCATGTAGACAACAGAAGTCAATGTTTCAAAAGTCCATGTAAAAACTTCAAACAAATCAACATTACTTTATTCAACTGTATCGCCAATGGGCTATAATGGAACTTGCAGTCCCATGAAAACAGGGTAATGGTAAGAGGCTGCAGGTTCTAATCCTAATGGGTGTGAGTTAAATAAACAAAAAATAATAATAAAAACCATTCAACTGCATTACTAACTGTTTCTAATTTTAGTTATTCTTTAGGCATCTATAAAAATAAAAATGAAAAAATGAAAAGGGTTGGATACTCGAAGACTCGTCTATTCTCATAAATAAAAATGCATCATCTGGAACGGGAACTTAGAAGAAAACTATATTAGACATCCGGACTGATAGTATATAAGTTCAAATTTAGGATTTATTAGAAGCCGCTATTTCAATTTTTCACAATCATTTGCATTAATAACTACACATATTCTATATTTGACCCAACGATGATGATGGCTTGGTGCATAAACTCAACAAGAAATCTTGAGGCAATCTTAATATCCCACAAGACATCCCACGTCCCCGGATAATTTGTTGGGGAGAGGTGGGGAATGCACATAGAAAATATTCAATTATTTAGGCTTCACCCAAGTAAGCATTTTCCTAATGCCTCATCTTCCTGAGAACCAGCTAAAGCCTACAGTTTGAACTTTATCTAAACCCATGACCACTCTTCACTAAAGATGGCCATTTTGAGTTTTCCCAGCCACCAACTAATTACTAGCTCACCCTACATATATTAAATATCTGGACAATGGAATTTCCAAGCGAGTGTGTATGTATCTCCATGCTAATTTAGTAGAGTTAAATTAACACCACTCTCTTCTATGCAAGTTGAGGTCTAAGCAACCATGGGACAGTGTAAGATGCTGCATTTTTAGTAGTTACTTCTAAACCTTAACTGCATGCATTCATAGTAGTTAGGTTTACCCTTTGCTCGTTATCTTCGCCCATACTCTAGATATTAGTCATCTATGCCATTACCATGAAAACCTGTTTCAACGTCTTTTTAAAGTCCACAAGGAAACTACAGATTCAAATCTCAATTTGTTGGGTGAATATTTTATTACTGTCTTTGGATGTGAGTAGACTTCCAACGAATTTATGATTTTTTTTTAAATTTGTTTGGATAATTTGATAATTTGGGGTGGGGGAATTTGAACTCTATTCATCTTGGTTGGGAACACCAAGAAGTGTTAGTTGAGCTACAAGGCTCCTGGCTGATTTATGATTTTATTGTCTCATTATATTTGTAATTTGTTTTAAGGAACATTTGGTTATACATCCAGTATGCAGTAAACTAGATTGGTTCCCTAAGCATAATTCTTTCTTGTTTAATACAACTGTTTATTATCTATGATTAGTGCACCAGAAAAATAAGTTATAGTAACTCTTCAGTAAGGATAGAATAGATGAATGTGAAGTTAGGTCTGTAATTAATATGTTATTAGACAACAGCTAGGAGAAAAGAAAAGATGAAAAACATGACCAAGATGGAGTACTTCTCAGGGTTAACCAACCACAGCATTCTCATAAATTAAGAAAAATTGAGACTTGAATTTTCAAAGGCCTATATGCAAAAACACCCCCTAGGGTTTCATTTTTTCCTTATGACTCCCTAAGGTTTCCATGTCAGCCAAATTGACCCTTGCGACTGACTTTTGTTAGCTCTTATGGACGAAAAAATCACATGACCATTCCTTGATCAATGACGTAAATCAGTTGGTGAATCTTCTTAATGTGACCATATGAAAGAACTAACAGGGGTCAATTTGGCAGAATGGAAACCTCAGGGAGTTAAAGAAGAATTGAAACCCTAGGGGGTGTTTTCGCATTTTGTCCATTTTCAAAACCTACCTAAAAATCACAGTTTACAGGATGAAACAGCTGAATATCATGGATATATTTGAAAACATAAGCTAAATCAAATCTGATTCAATCCCAATCTTCATAAATACTCATATGGAAGGATCTATCACAATACACCATATTGCACTCCTCCAAATCATATTTCCAATTTTAGCTTTTTTTCTGGCATGCCACAAAAACAGTTTAATACTCCCACAAAATATTGTGCTCCCTACTCACTTACATCTGGGTCATTGTGCATTCTTATCACCGCCGCCCTCCCTTCCCCAAAAATAGGCCATTTATAACAGATCTAATTTCATATTTGCAATATAGGATTACTACCTAAAGACTAGCCATATAGAGCACTGAAGTCAATTGTAAAATATGTCCTCACATCTTGTCATAGAAGGTAAAAAAATTTACTTATTGAAGATTTGGTTATTTGGGTTGCACAGGCTAAAAGGGTTTAATATCTAGCAGGCTCTTTGGGGGTATTAGTACTAGTATCTAATACTAATATAATCATGTCAATTAATATCTATTTAGATTCATCTGTCAAAGTTACATAAAAGCATATCATTTTTTGAGTACCAAAACCTATCCTTCAGTAGATTCCTAGTCTTTTTTCCATATTATGAAAGACTTCAAGAAAAGAGCTATTGTACAAATAGCAGCAATCCAACGTATGCCAACCTATCACCAAAGAAAATTGAAGAGGTGTGTAAGCATTGCTTTCCCCCAAAATTAACTTTTTTGGGGCAAACGAAACCCACAAACCTACATGGTATAGATATAGAACCCATGACCTCACCTTCCACATTTGTTGGGGGAAGATGCCATTTTGGTTTGTAAACCATTGGCTTCCTCCAAATATAACTGAATTTTTTAATCCTATGATAAGCAGAGATGAACATGATTTTCAGCTTTTGACACATACATGGTGTCAAAAACAGTAATTTCCAAAAATCTAGACATGAAGAATGACTCTGCAATATCTTAATGAACTTAAACTACTTAACAAATATGAATTCATCTACACTTTGTGGCATGCATAAGAACCACAATAATCACAAACATAATAAGTACGCGTACGTTTCAACAACATAATTCCGCACTATCCTAACGTAAATCAAACTGAAATTACTTCATAGAAACATAAAATAGTTATTATGCCAAGAGCCCTTTTAGCTCAACTGGCAGTTCATGGTGTTTCCAATGTAGAGGTCTAGGTTTCAAATCCCCCTCCCTCATTGTTATAACTATTGAATTATCCATAAAATAAAATAAAAGAACTAACATTTTTAACAATCAGAACACGTCACCTTCAGTATAATTTTATCAATTAAACCTTTTTTTTTTTTTTTTTAATCTTGAATACAAGAAAGCAAAACAAAAACAAACAAGACTTTGACACTAAAGCAGCCCTTTTGAAAGAAATTTTATTAAAGTACCTTTGCATTGTTTTAATTCCCATCCTAAGAAGAAAAAACTAGTTATCAATTCTGCTAGACATACCTGTTTTCATCTGAATCTATCGCCTCACCCAAAAAAAATTCTTGGTATTTATCTGGTTAATTATAACATTTTACACAGTCCATTTTCATTGTTACGAATTTAAGCATTTTTTCCCATGCTCTAAACAAGTCAAGTTGAATTATGCCTCAGGTTCTCATTCACGTCTAGAATTGAATTCGAGCAAAACTCTAACCTCAAGGGGGAACACAATCGGTGGCACCACGCCTCATAAAGCGGAGGCCACCAGTTTGAATCTCCCTTTCCCCCCTCTCCTTGGCGCTAAAAATCACTTATCAAAAAAAAATTACGTTCAAGCAAAACTCAAGCTTACCATTGAGCTCAAATATATGTGCTAAGCTTAGCATGTTCACCTTCACACAAGAGCTTATGAAGGTGCTTGAATAGTTGCTGTTTGGAACAGTTTGAATTGTTTTACAGCCTACTCTCCACCCCCACAATCCAATAACCCAAATAAAACAAAAGTAAAATAAACAAATAGACATTGTTTGAGGACACAAAACCAATCTTTGTCCCTAAATGGTTTATTTCTTTCTAATTAACCTTCCTCAAAACCCAAACAAAGCAACCCCAGAACCCAAAATAGAGAATTTCTCTCTGGGTATATCGCAGCAGTTAAAAACTTAATACCCCAGTTGTTCCTTTTACAAAATTGTCAGCACCAAACAGATACCCAGTTGAGAAAAACAAACATATAATTTCAGATACACATAAAATCAGAACTGATAACATAAATAGAAGCAAAAAAACATTGATTAAGGATGTTAATTAACAAACCCAGTTGTCAAAATATGAACTTGACAAATCTAAATCAAAGAAAAGTACAAGGGTATATGTAAAAAGACAAGAACTTTGAAGAAAAAAGCTAAAGTGAAGGTCTTTCTTACCCTCTGTAGAACATGTTTGTGATATATGTTGAGCTCAGTGACCCACTTGGATCTTATTTTCCTTATTGGCACTTTGAAAGTTTGGAACTTTGTGTGTTTAGCGGATGAATGAAGAAAATAGGGGATGCTTGCAGTTATAGATGGAGATTTTCTTCGACATGTACAGGGAGGCTTTCGGACAAGGTAAACGATGTCGTTTTTCATTGATGGCTTGTTCATTTTTCTTTTTGGGGGATGGGGGGTTGGATTTGGGTTTGGTTTTATATGTGGCCCAAAGAAATGCTCAAGCAACAGGCCTCAAAAGAGCCCAAACACACACATTCACACACAGGCTCTTTTTATTTTAAGACAGAAAGTTAAATTGCGTACAATACACTTAACAGGTAGGGTTTATGGTAATCCCAACTAGGTTCAAATCTGATCAACTTGATCTCTAATCACCATAAGAAAGTGGAAAACTTTGATTAACGATTTAGGATCCAAATTGAGTTTAGGAATCAAGTTGGTCAATTTTGAAAAATCATGAATCAATTTGGCCTTAACCCAAACCTTAAGGTGTTAACTGTATTTTACCTATTAAATTTAAAAGGGTGATGCAAGGTTTTGTACATATTTTTCCATCTTTTTTTTAGTACATATTTTACTATCATTCAACTTGCTGAAGTGGTTTTTATAGTGATGTTAAGACTTATTTGTGTATTTCTGATGTGACATGACATCTTAGCAACTATATTAATTTATAATTATAATTCTTTTGTAACAAAAACTATAGTACATTAAGTAATTTTCATAGGATTAATAGCATTTTTTTTTAATCTTTAACTATGCAGTTATTTTGTCAAGAGTCTTGTAACTCAACTAGTTGACATCTCTTGATCTTTCTAATAAATCTAGAGTTTAAGTGCCCTCTCATCCCCCAACTATCGTTGTACAATATATATATATATATATATATATATATATATATATATATATATATGAAGTTATTTCAAAGTCCCTCTTTATCTATGATATTGTTCACTTGGCAAATAACCTTTGTTACTCAAATAAGTCTAAATTTTTCACTCTCCCTATTTTTCACATAGAAATACCTTTTCCTATATGAATGATTAGGAAAAAGGTGCACTTAGCTCCACTCCTTGTCTAGTTTTTTTCCCCCTAATTAATTACTTGAAACAAATAGGGAGAGTGAATTTAAAAATAAATAAATAAGGCATAATTAATCATTTATGATAAATTAGATCTTGACTTTTTAAAAGTATGTTTAAGCCCTAAACTTTTAAGTCTTGACAATGTAATTATTTCATCCATATCTATTAAAAATCACTAACGCAATAACTATTACAACGGGAGGAAAATTTTCATTAGCACTCATTACATGCAAAATAGCATTGTTTTACTCTCTCTCTCTCTCTCTCTCTCTCTCTCTCTCTCTCTCATCCATATAGTCCTATCTATATACTACGTTTTACCCACTCTCAAAGTTCCATTAATTATGTTTTTAATGTGAAGAAAATAACAAACTATCAACAAAAAAATGGTGTTTTTTGTTGTTGGTAAAAATAGAATAGCATTAACAAAAACTAAGAAGAGAGGCTGCAACCTCTTATAATACAGTCCAGAGTTATCATAAAATAGCAACATATGTAAGTCTATATGCAAACTATCAAAAAGCATAAAAATCTTGGCTTGAATCTAAACCCCTTCTTGCCAAGGCATTAGCACATTTATTTGTTTCATAAAAGCAATGCTTGATTTTCATAGAAACAACAAAATAGTGTTGTTTGGATGTAATCGACGTCGACGAGAATTTTCATCTCGCTATATAGGTTATTTCATTAGTGGTTTTTTCAATATATATAGACGAAGGAATTAGATTGGAATGAGTCATGACTATAAAGTTTAGAATTTTTTTTTTTTTTTTTAGAGAGTTTCAACCTATAACGTCCGCTCTTGATAATAGCTCTTTATCATCAGACCAAAACACCAATCAGTTTTTGGTGTAGGCAGGGATTGAACTCCAGATCTCTTATACAACCATTAGAGACTTTACTAATTGAGCTAGCTGGAACCCACGTTTAGAATTAAAATGATCTCTTTTAGGATTTTATCCCAAACTATATTATTGCAAGCCTTAAGCCTAAAGAATGGCCTTGAGCCAAACAAGTTGAACCTTAGATTTTTTAACAATAAAATTTTTTATTAATTGAGCTAATTGAAACTCACTACACGTGTGTTGTATGATAATTTAGTTCATGTGTCATGATAGCCCAAAAGGGAGGTGGTGTGAAGCCTTATAATTCAATTCAATTCAATTGGTTCACTCCAAAGTTCATATTCTGCCAAAAAAGAGAAGAGGGGTCGGTGACGTTTGGTAGACTGTGGCTGTTCAAGTCACAGTTCAAAACTGCAGCGTGCAAATAAAGGCGGACTTCATGCCTTTATTAGCTGAAATTGGCTACTATTCTATTCATTCCTTGCAAGCAAGTAAAAGTCATACCCGCAATGATCTACACCAATTTAGAAACATATTCTCACGCAATTTTATGGAGCGTGTCATCAAATCCTAGAGTTTGCAACTTACAAGTCAATCGAGTCCCTACTTAAATATTTACTCAATAAAAAAAAAAGAAGTCCCGACTTAAATAAATAAATAATGAAATAAAATAAAATATAAAATACATGCATCCATGAACTTTTATGCCCAAAATATTTTTTTTAATTCTTTTTTGGATGAATTATAAATAGAATAGGTTTGATTTTTTAGAATTATCTTGTCTCATTTATTACGTGACAATTAAATATATCATAAATAAGATTAAGCTTGTGTCTGGTGTATGTGTTTTGAAAATGTGTCAAGTTTTGAACACATTCAAATCTTAACGTATTCACTGCATTACTTTTTTTTTATATATACAGCATAAAATTTCTACTCTAATTTAATCTAAGTATATGTATGCGTGAAATTTTTTCTTGGAAACTTGAACCACAGTCCTTGTCCTCACACTTCACATAAAATTTCTACTCTAATTTAATCTAAATATATGTATGTGTGAAATTTCTCCTTGGAAACTTGAACCCTAGTCCTTGTCCCCACACTTCACAAATATTTATATTTGTAGAATAACCATCACACCAAAAGTGCGCGGTGAAACTTCGTTACTATAAGAGGCACAAGGAATGTCCAAATAAACGTACCGTGGAGGCGTGGACATTCATGATTTCCTCCGAACCTAAACTTCTAGCACTAGCTAAACTCTACGTTTGCTCCAGCAAAGTAGGAAGTGTGTTCCAGGCGACAACATTGCGAGTGGGCACTGACAGGTAAAACCGTTCAAAGACGTTGTTAGAACTATTGAACTAATTTAACACGTTCCTATAACCCCGACAAGCTGATTCTCCCCACGTGGCAAGACGCACACCAAATTATAGAAACCGTCCAGATTCTTAGAGAAATCAAAATTTTTCACAAAAAAATTACTAAGGAGTTAAAGTTCGATTTGAGTCCTAAGCCTTTTGGGTGGAGTATTTAGGACCTCAAAATTTTGTCTGGTTAAGGTTGTTCACACTTTGCTTACACACAACTTGAAAAATCTACCATTTCCCCACACTTTTTTCCCTGCACACATTCTTTCTTTCTCCTATAACTTCCTGACCTTTCAGTTTATGAATCTTTGACTACAATTGCTGATCTCCGAATCTGTTGGATACCCACTAGCTCTTTCTTGGTATTCTCTAGTGGGTACCTCTTATTTTCTTGAATTACACCTTGCAAGACATAATTTTTTGATCTGGGAATTCTCATTTTAAGCTTAGATTGAGTGTTTAATTAAGAGAGAAAGGATGGTGGGAGCTTTATCTATCATGGGTTCATCGGTGGTGGACTCTCATACTAGTCCATGTTTGTGTTTGGATGCACTGCCTTCAACCAATATGAACCTCAAGAGTGGTGGAGATTTGGTTTTCCATAGGAATTCAATGAGCAGGAAGCGTTTGGGGAAGCTAGGATCCGTGGAGTTAAGAAGTTCTTTCATTGATTCCGGACGTGATTTGCGGCTCTCAAGGAAAGCACTTTCGGGTATTGTTAATAGGAATTCAAGGAAGCAGAGAAAGGATCGGAGATTTGTGATTGTCAACGAGCTTGGTGGGCAGTATGAAGACACTTTTGAGGATGTTAAAACGGTGAGAGAATTAACTCAAACTTAGAATGTTGCATTTACGTTTGTGAAGTTTGTGTAAGGGTGTTAATATGTTTGATAGTTGATACATCTTTTGCTTCCATGATATGATGAACCCTTTTTTCGTTGTTTTTGGTGTCTTGATCTTTTTTCAGTGTAGGATTGGATTCTCTTTATATGTATGGTTGAATATAGGATAGGTATCCAGAAGTATAGGAAGGATTGCATTCCCTTTGCATGCATGGTTGAATATAGGATAGGCAATGCTAGAAGTATAGGAAGGGCCAGATGTTTTAGTAAAGGATTGCATTCCCTTTTTAGGTAGTTTGAGTATAGGATAGGTAAATGCTAAAAGTATTTCAAATGAGGACTTTTCAAGATTTGTGAAGGTTTTGGTTATTCCGCATGGTTATTTGATTGATAAACTTCAGAGAATGCTTTACGTTTTGGTCATTTCTGTTGTTCCCTTCTTTGTATATAGAGTAGAGCTTGTGGCAGTTTCGAAGAGCCCTCTTGATGTGGGAAGACATCAATAATATTACAGCATTTATATGTGCACTAAAAATTGATGCCTCCAGTTGATCATCCAAAAATTGAAAAATTAAAATAAAATGATGCCTGTAGATATCCAAAAGATGAAATCTTCACTTTCTAGTTTGAATCTTTCCAACGATGATTAGAATGTTATTCATGTTTAATAAGAAGTCACGGAAGTTCCAACTTTACGGCAGCTCCATTAGTTAGAACTTGAGCTATGGAGCACAATAAGTATGTCATGGTTTTGCAATGAAGCATGTGCTGTTGGATTAACTAAATCAGAAGTTAAACAGTGAACAAATCATAATTCATACATGGAATTAGTAATCACCTCAAAGCTAACTTGTTCATAGGCACGATTCCAGTTCACAAATTTTTTATTTTTTAAAGCTCTCTTTTTTATTCTCTTTTTTAATCTGTTGGGTAGAGAAGCAGCTTCTGCTCTATTGTTTAACTAATCCAGATGCAATAAGCATGAATATATCATGCATGTCAAAATACTACTGCTTATTTGATATAACATTCTACACGATTCATGCCTTTAACCTTAGATTCTGATTTCTTAGATTAAACTTTCTTTTGTTATCCTTTGCCAATTTGCATATCACCACCTATCAGGCAAGGTGTTTTCAAAAAACTTTTTGCACTCTCTGCCCTAGTTTTTCCAATCATTAGTTTAAAATAATTTTTCTTGATGTAAGGGTTGTGGCCATGGCCATTTATGGAATATGAAGACAATAGTATGTGCTCCAAACCATTTGAACTCTGATTTGAATCTAAACTATTTATGTATTTTCAAATTTACATCATGAGCTTATTAAGGAAGTGCATAATATAGTAATAAATGCCATTGTGCGTGAGTAATCATGATGTCTTGATAGTTGTTATAACCTGTTGAAAGATATAGTAATCAAGCTATGTGATATATGGATGTGCCCCTATATTCATTCAAGAATACAAGTGTTAACCAATCCCTTCTAAGTATTGAAACATGTGAATTTGTGTATATCTTCCATTCATAATAAAAATTGTAACCTGTTATGGTGATATAACTGACAAAATGTCCCTATTTGCAGCAAATTCTCAACTATTTCACATACAAGGCTGTGAGGACTGTTCTTAACCAGCTTTATGAAATGAACCCAACGCAATATAGGTGGTTTTACGAGTAAGTGGGATATTCAACCTTGTTATAAACAATTATCTAACTTATTTATGCATTGTTTTTGGCTGTAACAAAATGCAGTGACATGTGATTTGCCTTCTATCTGATAGACTTAAGAGAATTATCCACCTTCTTGATTTATAATATACTTGTGGAACAACTTGAATTGACAGTTATAGTGAATCATCTGAAAGCGCCATATGGACCCAACCATATTCTTTGTGAATTAGATTAAAATGACAACTGTGAGATTTTGTATTTTACTAACCAGGGATTGATTAAAATGCTCTGGGCTGCATAAGCTGGCTCAATTTGAAATTTAACCTGTTAAAGAGTTCCATATCAGTTAGCTGTGGTGCTTGATAAGTGTTTATGTTACTAGTTGGCCTCTCCATCTTTTGGTTTGCTCGTAAAAAAAAAAAAAAAAACTTTTGGTTTTGATGCTTTAATACAGTATCAGAACCTTGTGTGTCTCTGAGTTTAAGGAATGCATTGCACACGAATCCAAGTCACAGATTCCACAACTTATATCTGAACAGACCTATGTTTAGACATGTCTATGTTATGGTAATTATTATTTTATCTAAATCTTGCTTCTTTGTTCATGTGGACAGTTTTGTTGCATCAAACAAGCCTAATGATGGAAAACGTTTCATCCGTTCCCTTGGAAAGGTAGTTTTTGCCTTTAATGCATTATATTGGATCTGCCAAAGTGATTCATCCATTTGACTGTACCTAATTAAAACTATTTCATATCATGAGGCCATTTCTTGGAAATCCACAACATGAAGTCTAATAACAAAATTTCTGATATATGTTTCTTCTGTCTTTTAGTCTTGGTGAATAGTAGGAATGTTCAGTTATTTATATATTGTGCAAAATCTCATGTTTGAACTTTGAATGCTGCTATAAATGATGCTGCATATTTTGGCTAAATTGAAGATATGTATGATATCATATGCAACTTTTTTTTTTTTTTTCCAAACAACAGGAGAAGCAAGACCTTGCTGAGAGGGTGATGATAACACGGCTTCACCTGTATGGTAAATGGGTTAAGGTGTGGAATTTGAACCTTTGCTCAATTTTAATTCCCCTTAAACTTGCAAATTACATACTGCTTACAACAAAGTTACAAAAAGTTGAAACCCCTTCTTTTCTGTCATTGTGATGTAGAAATGTAATCATGCTGAAATATATCAAGAGATTTCCGATCAAAACTTGGAGTTGATGCGTGAACGTCTCATGGAGACTGTGATATGGCCCTCAGATGACACAAACACGGAGAGGATTGGCTGACAACTTTCAAGTTCATAAATACTTCAGTTTTTCTTCTCCCCTCTGTTATTCCTAGTCTAGGTATATTTTAATTCATTATCATCAGGAGTGGACGCATAGGTTGAAACTCTTTCTCAAAAAAAAAAAAAAAAAAGTTCCACTGAATGTCATTTAAATCATCTTCTACAAAACTAATAGAATGTTGTATTCTGTAAATTGTATATATATGAATACCAACAACTTCGAGAGCCAGAATGAAAATGACAAACCGAGTTTTTTCTCAATTGAATGCAGTTCAACTTGACCTTTATACATCAAACTTTAATTGAATGATGTGTGCACAGCTCATGAATTTCATAACACTAGACTGCTGAAGATATTGCCCATATTTTTTTCAGCAGTTCTACGTGTCTGAAAATCAATGAAACCTGATGGTCCAGATCCAGTGTAACATTTAAGCAAGTCACTGACTCGCAATGTTTATATTGACCCTTTTTTCCCTCTACTTACAACGAGTAGTGGAATGGGGGGATTTGAATTCATGTTCTCTCTATGGAAAAATTAGACAATATCATTGAGTCACAAAGCTTTTAACCACGATAAACGCATAACTCTTTTAATAGATTGGAGTATGAATTCTGTGCATCTTTTAGTCTATACCAATTAAGAGTTGAATTCAGGCTCCTCAGAACTGAAAATCAATTTCAGATCCTGTGGACTTCTACTGAATTGTAAATCTACAGTACTAAATATGTTTTTGCACAACCAATTTCGTACATACGCCTAATGAATGGGAACATCTTGATAGATCCTAATCATCAGAGCCATTTTTATTTTGCTTATATGATTTGTTAAGCTCCAATTTTGGGCAAAGTGAAACCAAGATCTGTACAGTTATCAAAGATTTTTTTTTTTTTTTATCACAAAGTTTTTTTTTTTTTTCATTTTTTGAAAGTTCAAATAGAAAGAGGGAAATTAAAGTGTGATTACTTATTCCATTGCTTGAGGAAGTGGGCTACCATATATATACGTATAAAATTACGTTACACGTGTCATCCCAGTGACTGCTGGTTTTCAATGCCGCAAGATCGATGGTACAATAAACTTGTTGATCCACAAGGTGCACTCCAAATTGGACAGAGATGAGAAATAATACGCCCAGCGTCTTAACTGTTTACTCGGATGCATTATTGTTTTACATTCACTATTTAATTCATAAATATGCAAGTGCAACACACATTAAAAGGGTTAGGCTCCAGCACAAAAACAAAAGTTAAAACATAAATCAGCCACGTAAGTGTTCAAAATATCGCCAGATTGAAAAAGAAATACATAATCTTTTCATTTTAAAGAATAATGAATATTAATATCCAGCCTACCTGGGTGTGAAATATTCGCACATAGCCTACACATTAGGAGATGGATTCAGATTCAATAATGTTTCTTTACCTTCGTTTCTGTTGTGGACCTTTTTTTGGGGGGTCTAATGTTACACGACTAAGATACAGAGATAAGGATATTGTCCATTGTGAAGGCTATAAACCAAGATTGGCCTTAAAAAAATGAAAATGATGCAGAAAGTTTCCCCTGCTTGTCTTGTGACTCTCCATGCTTGAATTTCAACTTCGAATCCCCTAGCGCACCAGTTATGACACACTTGCACACCAATCTTACTAACCTTAATCTTTGCCAAAAATACAAAACGAAAAACTGAAAACATTGGTTTAACCAATATGATACCAAAAGCCTCATCAACCAAGGGAAAATATCTACCAAAGCTGCAGTGGTCTCACCAACCATCTCGAAGTAGTTGAATCAAGTCTAAATATTATGTATCAGCTACCAAATACCTTACTAAACCATTATCCCAAGTACATCAACAGAAAAAATCATTTCTGTTCCATGGCTGTTACAAGAACCTTCAATCAAGCATAGAGTGGCCAGCAAAGCAATGAGTCAGGCCGGCTTAGTGTGGAAAGGAAAACTTCAGTGGCATCAGTAACCCTGCTTTGCAGTAGCAAAACAGCATCCACATTCAGTGCCCATTATAATGCTTCTACAGAGCCATTAAATAGGAAATGTGCTGTCACACTAGCATATGCCAACAATGTTTGGAAATGATATCGTCTTCACAATCTGATTAATGGTGCAACATTTGACAGGCAATATGTAGGAGTCACATGGTACACTATCCAAGACTATTACTAATGAATCATTTGAAACATACAACAAAATGGATACAGAATGAATGTACCATGGGAATGAGATTCTTGAAGGTAATTTGATCAGGAGTACCTAAAAATTGTGAAAGCTCTCACACTGCTCCGACTGGAAAAAACTGAAAGCAATGTGTTACATCTGCAAAAGGGGAACATAACAACAAAAATTAACCCATCAGAACAGCAATTCCAATCTTTCGAAGCTACTTCAAGGCAAATAATACTAAGCATCACTCTGAAAGCTAAAACAATAACAAAGAAAATATAGTGACGGTGAGAGTACAACATAAAGTTACTAGAAATGGGGTGAAAAAGATCAAAGTTACATACATAACCTCCACCACACGCTGGAAGTAAAATTTCCAGGTATTGAAATTGCTTCAGATACACCCTTCACATCTTGACTTGAAGCCAAAATGTAAGATGGCTATTATTCCATCATCTTTACCATAATAAATCTACTGCTATCACCTTATGATCAATATTTTTTAAATTCATAATGAGCTTCAAACAATTCTCATTTTGACTGTCACAACAGTAAATTAGTCAAAACCCCGTTTCATGACCATAAAGAAAGTTATTATAGACTTCGAATGAAGCATACCATGTTTTGCAGGCTGCCGATGGAAGGCTGGATAATATCTAACAGAAGAGGTGAAAATACAAACTGCAACCATATTCTTTATCTTTGCTTGGGGTTCAAGTGACAGGGAAAAATGAGAAAAGAGTGATCATGTTGAGCTGTCACCAATAGTCATAAATTGCCCAAGTGCTGTTCTTACACGGAGCTACACCAAACAAGAATCAGGTATGGCTTAGCAAACAGATAAAAAATGACCAACAAATCCATCCAGTTTGAGATAAAAGATTAATAACCTTTACATCCACACAAGGATCATTGACCATTGTCTTTATTTGAGAAACTATGCCAGCATTGCGTAATTTTACAACCCGACTGGATGCACCAGGACTTGATGGAAAAGTGAGATTTATAATGGTCCAGATGGCTGCCGTACGTAACTGGCTGTCATTACTCTGCAAAAACTTGAGTATAAAAGCTTGGGTCCCATTGTTCACTTGTAAAAGGAGTTGGTGCATTACTGCTTCCTTATGAAACTCATTCCCACTGGCAATATTGCTGAGCACATACATTCCCTAGATGAAAAGAATTTCAGGGAGCTATAAATGATGATGATGCTAACATATATATATACACACCAAAACCTGCTATGAGTGTTAATATCAAACGTAGACCTTGTTCTATAAATTTTATCATGGAATTTATGTCAGTTGTGCCCTTAAATGTTGATACTATATTACATATGAAAAGGCATGAGTGCTATATTATGATATAAACTTATTATAACTATCGTAAGGGGTTAGTAACTCATCTTACCATTTCCCTATCCATTTTTTATATATTAAAAATTCTAAATAAAAAATTGGAAAGCATACTAATCACATATGATACAATGGATGTGTCCAGATTCTTTTTCCTGATGTGTAAACACTGACAGCAAATCCTTAAATTCTATAGTATAGAAGTTGAACATATCCAGATCCTGCAATATTCCACAGGAAGCACCTGCACTCTTTTTCTTCCCCATGACAAGAAAATTTTAAACCTAAGACCAATCCAACCCCCTCCGTAATTTATGTCAGCATCGTCATCAAGTGTCCATATGGATATTCTTTCATATCTAACACCTAACTTTACGGCTCAAATACTTTTTTTTTCTCTATAAGTACAAAAATTTCATCACTGCATGAATTACCAGTTACAGCCTAACACTACATGATATAATATTCATGAGCTCTCATATCATTCACTTCAGGGGCAAGAGACAATGAAACCAGGCATGTGGTTTCACAAGTACTAATACATAATTATGTATGTATCTCAAGATAATTGATTATATTGTATTCCATGTGCAGGTTCTTTAATAGTTTCCAACATCCAACTTGCAAAGATAAATTTGTAAAACTCCGCATTTAGTGAAAATTCTCCATATGCCTTCAAATATTAAACAACTACAATGATGAGGCTTCCTTTAATAAAGACAGCAGAATGAATGGTGCTAAACTCTGTCATAGAAGAAACCAAAATAGGCGCTTTAGGTCTCACTTTCAACTCAAAAAATAATTTTGTACAATCATACAAAACTTCATTAGGTAAAAATGAAATTGACTGTCCTTAATTATAAAAAGGGATTAAAATAATACCTCCCCCACCCCCGCCCCCCTTAAAAATAGGTTCAAGAACCACTAGATGCACGTGTAACTTACCAGTTTATTTATTTTTTTTTTTGATAAGTAAACTTACCAGTTTATTTATTATAAAAAAATAAATAAAAAGGATGCAGGGAGGATGAGATTCATATGATGTCTGCCAGGCACTGGTTATATGTATGTATTTAACATGATTACGCAAAAGATTTTAAATTCTGAGTCTCTTGAAACCATTGGCAATTTTACAAATTAATTGAAATTAGTGAGAAGTTTTTAGACTAACATTTTAACTTAGCATAGCATTCCGCCAACAAGCTTTAGCTCTAATGGAACTTCTTTCCCTTGTAAGAGCAAGGTAATGTAATAAATTTATAAGCAATTAGGAATTGCATCTCATAATGTCAAACGGTAGTGATGACAAGATGCAACATGCACTATCAAATCAATATGACACTCTAACGTCACACTCTTATGTAATAATTACTAGTTCAAATGTTATTTGTCAGACCTGTAATTGCACTCTATGTAATAATTACTAGTTCAAAATGTTACTTCTCAACTATAAAAGACTTCTAACCTGTATCCCGATTTCGGCCTTTGATGCACTCTGCAATTGCCTTCCTATAGCATCTAATATAATGCCATCTTCAGCAAACACATACTTGATAGAGTCTAAACATCCATCAACAAGATTGCGAACAAGAGCCAGAGCTTGCTCTTGGACAAAAGGCTCAGGGTCTGCAGCGTAAATGCAATAAGCAGTGGTTTATACCCCATCACTATAGCAAGAATTGAACTATTGCCACAAAGAGAGTTTGATCATTACCACAGATAAGGCTTGATAATGAGGGTGCCGTGAGCTCTAAAATAATTCCTTCTTTACAAGTGTTGTCTGCAAGGAACATCAAGTTCCTCAAACCCCACAAAGCATTTAACCTTAGAATTGGATCCATTGATTTTGATAATTGTACAAGAAGTTTTAGACCCCCACATTGTAAAAATGTAGACTTAGCAGTTGTAAAATCTACCACAATATTGCTAACAGCACCAAGAGCCGCAACCTGAAAAATAGAGCATTCAAGGGAGATTTTCTAAGCAACACTTGCTAAATTCATAGGCACTAATAAGGTTATATCTGCTCAAAAGCGATCACGCAAGTACTTTTTTTTTTTGATAAGTGGAATGGAGAAGCACAGTTAAAGACAATGCATGTTGAAAAAGGATTTTCCAATTCAGAGATGGATGGAAATTCCTCTATATGTGATTTCACAATGAATAATGGCATTTTTTTGCATCTAGCATCTAATGGCATTTTTTGCCTGCCTTTCAAACACCAGATTGAGGAAAAAGAAAACATGAGATAAATACTAAATAGCTGCAAAGCTTAATATTAGATAATCAAAATAATAATAAAACTGTTAAGGCTATGCAGATGCTACCAACACAGCATGGTTTTGGTTTTACAAAGCACAATTCCTCACAAAAACTTAGTTGTTTTGTTTACAAAATGTTCACACAATTTATTATTATACCATTCTGATGATGTGAGTACAGACAGATCAATTACACTCAACCTCCAGTCTAAGAAAACCCGTCTCTGAATCTATGAACCAGTTGACTCTCTCAGAGACTCGATACATTCCCTTTATTATAGGTATACAACTCACACTCAAACACAGTGGGAACTATATGAGAACACGGGATTGCAAAATTGTCTGAATACTAATGTTCTTTATGACTTGGATACAGAGCTTATGTCCACTTTCATTTCTTTGGTGAGGTACCATCTGAGATCACAGGAAAATCAGTTGCAAACTATCGTAAATTTTAAGCTAATCCTGATTTATGCAACAATTTGAATGATTATGCTATAGATAATTCAAGTTCTAAAATGGGGTGTCATTAACCATGAGAAAAGTCTGCACCAGAAACCTCCCTTCCCTTGTACCTAGAGCTAAGAGGTGGTTCGCTTTCTAAGGGTTTTAGTTGGGCCACATAATAGTATAGTACACATTACCAGTCTAAATAAATTGAGAAAACCACAATTCAACTCCAAACTATTTACTGAGGATCAACCTGAAATCAGCCCACCTACTGATATACACTTAAAAAAAAAAAAAAAAAAAAAAAAACAACATTGAGAAGGTTTGTCCAAATTTGATTAGATTTGAATATCTAAAATTTATACCCTTTACAAAATGATTAATTGATTGTGTTCAGGGTCTGATGTTGTCAGCTCCACTCATATTGAGTAAGCTCAATATCACTTTGCATGCATATGCAAACAATGAAGAATAATATGATGGATGGAGAAAAAAAGGGGGGGGGGGGGGGGGGAACCAAGAAGTATTGGTGTACTTCAGGAAACAAACAAAGTATGATGTATGGGGTGTAATATATACATTTATACCCTGATTTTATCAGCACAATCATATGCTACAATTTATATTATGAGGAGAATCTTTCACTCCTTCACATCTTTGAATTGAAGCAAGAAACCAGCTACATATAACCTAAATTAGGGTTATAGGCAGATAGAATAAGTTTTACACACAATTCCAAAAGCTATGAGCAAACTCTTCTACTTGATTGGGGCTCCCGAGGTGCTTACCCAAGAAACTCCACCTTCCAATTTATATGAAGGTTTGTAAGCAACTTAAAACAAGGTATAAATGTAATAACTTCAATTATAGTTATATATAAATAAATAGGCATACCACACACAATTTTTTTTAAGCTACGAGCAAAATCTTCCAAATGGCTTCCAAAGCACTTAACCAAGTATCTCCACATTCCCAAGTCCCAACTCTATAAGGTTCATACGGAACTTACAACAAGGTGTAAATATAATAGACTTCAATTATAGTAAAGAATAAATAATAAATAAAAACAAACTATGTGAAGAAAAATGATCATCAGTATGATAAGCTTGCATACCTGGACAGAAGTAGAAGGGTCATGTAAAAGCCGAACCAAGGGAATAACAATCATTTCTTTCATAAAATGACCTGCACTCAGACTCTGAATGATATTTTATCAGCAAAAGTCTATTCTGTAATCATCATAAATCAGTTATCATGAACTTAACATTCATAGCACAAACCTTGATTGACCGAGAGACACTTCTTAAGCAAATGCAAGCTGCAGTACGTACGTCAGCTACCTCATGAGTCAGTGCATCAGTTACCAAGTTCAATACCTGTATTCATGACAATATATTAGAAGTTGCAAATTGGTAAAATAAACATAAAAGTCTACAAAGTGCAGACTTTATATTATCTTTAATTTGGCTTATTTCCCATGTATTCATAAGTAGTTGAGGATGGGAAACAAAGAAAAAATAGATAGTATATCATTAGCATCAAGAAGAAATATATTTGAAAATAGAATCAAACACGTTGAATGTCCAGCAGTCATGCACCCAAAAAAAGGTGACCTTCCAATTCCTAACAATTAGATTAGTTGAGCAATTCAATTCTTAATCAATTCCTGCACTCCCATAGTAATTGGCTATTTAGAACTGATAAATGATGCACATAAAACATACTAGAGGAGAACAAAGATATAACCAGATATTATTGCTAAAGGATGATGGTGGGGCAAACACCAATTATGGAAGTCAACTATGGCTATCATGGGGTTGCAAAATCTTCTTTAAGATATCTAAAACCATTTGCATATATTTTGCATGCAAACTAAAGTCAAGTAAAATCTACAGAAGCCAAGAAAAAGATGGACAGCTAAATCCAGGAGTAACAATACTTAGGAAAGACAATGTTCCCTCATAAACAAAACTCATCTACAATGACATATAAAAGAATTCTACATGGATATTAAATACCAAGCAGTTCAACAATGATACTTAACAAGCTACAAAGTCCTAAATTGAACTACATAAGATCTCTCTTCAAGCACTTGGGATTGTAATTACTTTCGCCGGGCAAGGGAAAAAAAAAACATATTCCGTATGTGTGCACATGCACACAGAGGTAAAACATAATTTAGCAATGCAAACTTCAGCCAACTATTAATTCCCATAAACCAAATCTCTGTTGCCCATCCTCTTTAATATTACCCCCAATTCATAAATCTACTTCATTGCCATCATTAATGTGACACATACATATCTACATCCCTTACACTACAACAAGTCCTCAACAACAAAGCCTTAGTCCCAAATCTATATCCCTTATGAAAAGAAATTAATAAATAAAATAAAAAGTTTTACAATATAGGTCCATGTTCCTAATGACTCATTGCAAGGGATGAATGGACAGTGAGATTGAGAACAATTAATAAGCATACAAAAATTCAACAGATAATATAAATATTAAATGCAAACAATTAAAATTAACTGTGCAAGTTTATGCATCCATTATGAAACAACAGACCTCTAGTGAGAGGAACCTGGACCTGCAGCTCTCCAATTTTGAGCATAGCTCAGCCAATGCCAACAATATTCCTTGGTAACGTCTGGGCTGTAATAAATGTTTTTGCAAATGGTTATGAAGTTTATCAATAGCCTTTGCCTCAAAAGCCAGTTTCTGTAGATCCTCCTTTTGTGCAAGTAAACTAGAAAACACAAAGGAAGCTTCCTCTCCAACTTGTCCAGGATCATCAAGAAGTTCAAGTAAAAGGTAAACCAATTTGGTTTTAATGCCTATATCTTGCAGATAGCAAGGAGATGTGTTCCTTATAACAATTAAGCACATGCAGGCCAGTAACCTTGTCCGAGGATTCCTATCTTTAGATAAGTCAGTTACAGAGCTCAGAGCTCTTCTGCTTTCAGAGACAAACTTTGAAGCAGCTTCTGGATTCTTTTTTATTATAGTAGCAAGAGATTCTAAACTAGCATCTTTCTGGCTTGGGGAACCTTCAAGAAGGCTAGTAAGCTTCTTTAAAACCCCAGCATGGCATAATGCTTTTTGCTCCACAACAGTCTCACAAGAATGTATGATGATACTTGCACCAAGTCCCGTAACAGTTTCATTCTCACTATTCAATAATGAAAGAAGAAATTCCATGTTTTCCTCTTGTAGGAAATCATACTTTGGAGCCAGTTTCGATTGATAAATCATTCTAAGGGAACGTGCACCAGCATCCACAACCTGAAAACAAAGCAAAGTGTCCAAATGACATTTGAAATGAAGCAGGCAGAATCAGTCACTATTAGATACAGGGTACACTCAATTTTGTGAACAATCCAAGAATGGAAATATTAAGAACGGACTAGTCACTTATATGTGTGCAACATATTAAAATGATAAAAGTTACAACTAATAGACCTGAGAGTAGATAAAAGATTTTGAAGAATCAGAAACAAATATGAAGATTTCGTTAAAGAAAGGAAAGATAACAATTTCTATTCCCAAGCTTCTTCACCCATCCCTACTCTAAGAATTATATTGAAATAATCAAAGAAAAATGGGCATAAAATACAAAAAAATACTACAACCTTAAATGAAGCAAAATCCCCCAACATTGAGCTAACAACCACCACACACCAAGTTACCAGGAAAACACACACACACAAACACACTTATATACCCAATACACAAAACTAAGTCCATGAAACACTCCCTACACAAGTATGGCACCTTTTTCTTTTCTTTTAAAATTTTCTTTTATAAGCAAAATAATTCATCAAAGAGATGTCAAGGGGTGTCACCAAGGTAAACAAGAGAGAAGCACCAAAGACAAAGCAAAACAAGGGAAACAAAAATAGGAAACTAAGGATCCATGATAGAAGGATAAGAACGTTTTGGCACTAAGGGGAAGAGGCAAGAGGAGATTCAAACTAGTGACTCTGCTTCATGAGGCATTATCCTCAACATATCTGCTATCCCTTGGGGTTAATAAGAGGTCAAGCATTTGTCATCCAAAGCATAAAGTGTCAGTGAGAAACAATTTTCGATTCTTCCGATTTTGTGTGTCCCTTACCATAGAATATCTCACCAATCATATTCAACTCCATCTCAACTAGAACAGGAGTTCCAGCGTAAATTATCCACCATCCCCCAGCACAATCAATTACCACTGCATTCTTATCGCTGGCAATGGACACCAAAGCACAGAACACAGTCTTAAAGGACTTTCACCACACCAAAAGATTACATTAAACTACTTTAGAGTCCCAAAACGAAACGACAAGCTTCTGATTCATTATCAAACACAGACAGAATGGCTTGGAAAAAAACAGAAACCACCACTCAACTAGAAAAGCCTAATACAAGTGTAATTCACTTATCAAAAGCTGAAATACAAATTCTACTAGCATTTCATCTCTCTCTCTCTCTCTCTCTCTCTCTCTTCCAATAATTTACATAATTCACACATTACACAACACGTGCGCACACACACACATATATTCACTTCTCAAAAGCTGAAGTACAAAATTTACTAGCATAATAACTCTCTCTCTCTCTCTCTCACACACACACACACACACACACACACACACACATTTTATTAGAATCCAATAATTCACACAAACAGGAAATTCAAATTTTTTTTCGATATACACGAGTAATTCACTTCTCAAAAGCTGAAATACACAATCTACTAGCACAATCTCTCTCTTTCCTAGAAGCAAATAGTTTGATAAACAATATCAATTCAACAAAATTTCCAATCCACAAAACCAAACAGTGAATTCAATTATTACAAATCGGAATCACCTTATCGTCAGGAAAGGAGAGAAGAGCGACGAGATTAGCGAAAGCACCGGAATCAAGCACGGCTCGAACACCGGCGTCGAAGCCACAGGCGAAGCTACCGAGCGCCGCAGCCGACTGGACCAGAAGGTCAGCTTGCGCCTGAGCTTGAGCCTGAGCCTGGGCCTCCGCTAGGGCACAAGAGACAGCCGGCACAGCGCCGAGCTTGAGGAAGAAGAGCTTCTTGGTGCGGTTACCGATGATCTGGTTCTTGAGCTCCCTGAGAGCCCTCAGCTTGATTTCCGAGTCCGCGGAGCCTATTCGGACCATGAGGTCCGACGAGCCGCGGCGGTGGCTCGACGAGGCTGAGGCTGAGGGTGAAGCTGGGGTTGGCATGGTTTGCGAGCTTCGTTCGGAATTTCATGCGAGCTCAAGGAGAAAGCTTTGAGGTTTTCTCAGAGAGACAGAGACAGAGAGAGAGAGAGAGAAATAGAAAGAGAAATGGGAATTTTTTAGTTTTTAAATTTTTTTATTTTTTTGTTTGTTTGCTTAACAAGAAAAACTAACAAAATTTACTTCTTGGTTAAAATATTAAAGCTAAAATGCAAAAACAATCTTGAGATTTCAACTCATTCTCATATATATATATATATATATCTAAGACAAATTTTTCATTGGTTTTTATGGATTGAAAAATCATATACAAAGTGAAGTCTTTTCGAATTTGGTTTCGCGATAATCATGTAATTTTTCTGTTGATGTTAAACCTAAAAACCAATTTGAAATATATGAAAATGTCTTTTTACTCTCCAATGGGATGTTAATTTAAAATTTACTACCTTTGCAATTTGATTGATGATAATTGTTAGCATTGAGATCGAGTTTAGAGATTAAATTGAAAAAATAATATAAAAACTTGGCGACTGTAGATTTAGAAGGTGTAAATTATAATTTAGTCATAATTTAATTATGAGGTGATAAGTTGTATAACTTTAAAATATTTTAAGAAAACATATCATTTTTAGAAGGTTGTAGAAAATTAAAGTTGTAGCATGCAAAAATTGTACTTATAAAAATATATGCATGTTTTATATATTTAATGCATTATTTATTTCTAATAAGAGATGAATGAGATGTATACAAGAAATGAGAAACTACACACAATTGAATGAATAATTAGGCAGTTGAAAAGCTTTGCAAAATCTTGTTTGGAAAAACAAAATGAAATGTGTGTATGAGATTAAGTGTTGTTAGTCAAAATGAATTTATATCAATGAGGTATAAATGTGCCATTTTGATTAGGATAGACCCCCCAAAAAAAAATGTAACTAAAGGCTTTGTCAAGTGGTTTTGACATCCTAAAATCATCATAACATTCAAGACTCTGGTTTGAGATATTGTACTTATTTTTGTCAGTTTCCCTTGAGAGGATTTGCCAACGACTTTATTCTATGAAAAAAAAAAAAGTTGTGGATAATTCACGATCCATAAAATCACAAAAGAATGAAGGAAAAGGAAAAGGGGCCTAGGGTGACAAAATCTATCACTTGGTGATTCACTTGTCGACTTACTATTAGCAATCTTTCAAAATTTTAATGGACACTCACGTTCGAACAAAAGTATATTATATTTACGCATAGCCGCAATGTATGGCCTTATTCAATTGTGGGACATACATGTATAAGTGTGATGCGGAAATATCATATTCTTTCTCTACATTTGGAGACACATAATAGAAATGTTGAAAAAAAAAATCATATTTTTAAATCTATGGTACTTTTGGTCACATATCAACCACTTATATGTAATGTTTTATTTTTATTTTTATAATTCGATAGTTATAATGGGATGGAATATTTGAATTCGAAATGTCTCAATTGAAAGTATTAAGAAGTGTCAACTAGTTGAGCTATAACACTCTTGACTTCTGACTTCTGTGCGAAAATCATATTTTGAGGTGGATAAATTGAGATTGTATCTTCCTTGGCGTATCCATAACTTTAGTTTCCAAAGTAGTAGGATATAAGCAACATGACAAAACCACTTCTTCTGGTATGAAGTTATGTACTGAACTATCTCATGGGATCCTCATAAGCAAAGCTATGATAGGTTGGTGATGTATTTAATGTAACTATCATGATGAGTATATGAAAATAACTAACAAAGAAAGGTACTGTAACGGTCGGTGGAGAGTCACGGTTGTCCACAAAACAAAAGTTACAGGAGTATATAAGACCCTTTAATTTGTTTATGCATTTACCAACATGAACCATATGCTTGTTTGCATATTAACCAACAGAGCCTTTTTTTTTTTTAATTATGAAAATTATAATTTTTGACATTTAAAATATAGCTTATTAATGTGCAAGTCTCATTAGTCATGAAACTAATGAGGCTTGCATAGTAATATACTAATGTGTGAAATTACAAATAGGTGGTTTGATGGATGAAATTTGGATTTACCTCAATCAAGAGGTCTTTTAGTAGAAAATGCTAGTAGCACTAAAAAATGAAATGTTTGGTTCTCACATCACTTGAATCTCACTTCTCATACCTCAATTCTCATGATTCAAAGTTCAATTTCAAATCTCATATTTTATTCTTTACTTTTCTCTTAACTTACTCAACAATGTATTTCGCTCAGATGGTGGCTTTAGTGTTCAGCTTAAAAATCAAAGTTTAACTCAAAAAGGTGGAACCCACGAGTTTTTTTTTTCAAGAGGGTAACAATACTCTTCTTGTTGCCCATACTCGCGTGATATTTTCTCTCTTCCCACTCTTTCATTTTTCTCTCTAAAAATGTCAAGCAAACAGTAAAGGGGCATAGCAACAAAGAAAGGAAAGCAAATCAAACACAAGCAAATCATTCCTAGTGTGAGTTTGGATAGCGCGTTTGCGTGTTTAATTGTGCGTTTGCATTTTTTCTGTGGGTCCCGTGCACTGTTCACGGGACCCACAAATATGAAATTCAGCAAATTTTAAGTTAAAAATGGGTCCCACGACACTATTTATACATTTAAAAATTATTTTGGTACAATATTTTCAGTTTTTAGTTTTCAATTTTTAATGATTAGCAGTATCCAAACAGACCCCTAGTGCAAATTCATGTTCCACTACAAAGTTAGTTTGTATGCATACACGCATCACAGGACTACATTTTAAACTAATACACACAGATACCCATTTTGAAACCAACCCCAAAACCCAAAACAAAAATATTTTCTTTTGAAACCCCAAATCCAAATCAAAATTCTATTTTTCAAACCCTCAAACCTAAATCAACCACATCTTCAAACCCACAAACAATTACAAAGAAAGGAACTTTCAACCCAAAGAAAAAAAAAAGGAAAATTGAACAAATAAATATAAAGAAAATAAAACAAATCTTAAATTGCAAGCATATCAATTCAAAGCCTAAGTCATCTACATGATTAATGATTTGAAGGTTTGCGGTGAATAGATCAAAGCCTACACCATCATCATCAAATTGATTTGAAGTAAACATATTTAATGAGACTAACAATATAGATCTTGAATCAAACTTCAGTATAACTTATATATATACACGATTAATTCGAGTAACAATATTATTAAGAAACACATACAAGCATGAACACTTTCTAAAACTCTATAAACTACAAGAAATCCACTAAGGAACTAAATATATAAGCGAATAATTTATGCGTATTCAAGTTTGTTAGTAGTGATTGGCATTTTTCTCTTGAAAATGAGCATTTTATTTATACTTGAGGCTCATCAATTTTCATGGTTGATTTTTTTCACATATCTCTCTCTCCCTCTCCCTCTCTCTCTGTGTGGGGTTTCAACGATGCTTATCTCGATGCCAGATGACAATTTATAAATGTATCAAAAACGCTTCGAAGCTACATTCCTTATACATGCTCTTTTTATGGGCTAATAACTAGCTATAGGAACTACCATATATTCTCCCACATTACTTCACACACGGTACTTTGTAACTACAAATTTAGAGGTTACTTGGTACGTGCACTTAAATAATAGTTTTTAATTTTTAAATAACATTACACGTATTTCTACACACTTTTTCACCCACACACATTTTCAAAAAACACAAACAACGTTATTAGAATAATATTACCAAATGAGCCCTTAATTTCCCCATCATGCCACTCCTCATGTTTATTATGAATAAAAGAAATTTTAATTTAATTCCAACATGCCTGAGCTTTTTTCGAATTTGTTCTCTTTGAATAATAAGGAGGAAATGATCAACAAATAATAAAAGTGATGTGGGGGGTAAAAGGACCCAAGTGGGCATATGGGCCTTTGGACTGTAGCATGGAGGGCCGACCTGCTCCAAAATTAAACTCTACGAATTGACCCATACGCCGAGGATCTGAGGATACAACTGAGGGCGAGCTTCTCCTCGGACAGATCCAAGAGAACTTAAAACTTCATTATGAAGGTCAAGGCAACTCTGGAAAGACTAATGGTTAAAGGGGGACACCCTGAATCTTCTAGATGCACCAGTGTTGAAGAAAATATCAAGAGCAAAGGCTGCCACCTCCGCATTAAAGGCTCTGCACCTACCTCCCTAGCCGCATTAATGGGGAAGTGACCCCTGAACAGTAGGGCTGAAACTTCTAGTCACTTTTCAAAAAGTATCAGGGAATGAAGTATTTAAGGGGGGTGAAGGCCAAAGAGAAAGGGGGGAATCTGTAACAAAGAAAGAAACTAAGAATTGTAACTTTTAAGTAAGAAATAGAAATAATACAGAAGTAGTCCTCGGCTTATGTCCGAGGAGGCCTATTTACAATTATCTTTTGTTATTTACATGTGTTTTGTAATTTTTAGCCTGTTATCAAGTTCTCAGTACTTTTAACCTAGGTTTCAAGCCCACACTCTATAAATTTTATTGTTAAAGGCTCATTGGGCCTGAGCCCATAGTTGTCTTTGGGTCCAGGTGTAATTGTGCGCATACAAATGATATGAATGACAAATTTATATAAAAAATGACCGTTATTGAATCAATTTATAATTTAGCATTTCAACAAATAAAAAAAAAAGAAAAGAAGAAGAAGGTTTTTTTTTTATAATATTTAAAATGTTTGAAATTGATTTAGTATCCGTTTGTATAGTGCTAAAAAGTACTGCGTCTGTGTTTTATGCTTTTTTTTATTTTTTTTGAGAAAGGCCTTTCACAGTTTCACATTTTCAGACGTGAGATTATGTTTTTTAGTGAGTTTTGTGCACTGTTTATGAGACTCACAAGTATTGTATTCAAATTTTTTTTTTTAAGATTACGTCCTACAATAGCATTCACATATTTAAAAATTATTTTGTTACAGTGTTTTAAATTTTTAGCTTTTATCAAAATAAACTATATCTAAATAGACCCTGTTAAAGACTTGATTTGACAGTTGCCCATAACCCACATTGACCTCTCCTCCCACCTGAACCAACCAAAAGCTCCGCTCCCACCGCACCCACTACACTACACATCCTCCAATGAAACTCCACAGACCCCACCCACATGGTCCACCGCTTCATCCGGTCACCAACCTCGACTTCCTCTCACCTACTCTCACTCTCACTCCCACCCCTTCTTCCGGTTACCCCCCTCTCCCCAACAAAATTTCACGCCAAATTTCAACGCTCTTTCACTCTCTCTCACTCTCTCTCTCTCCTTTCATAAATTCAACTCAAATTCACTCTCATTCCGAATTTCATTTCACTGTAATTTCAAATCCCCATACACACACACACACACACTCTCTCTCTACCATGGCGATCGTGCTTTTAGGCTCTTTTTCTCTCTCTTCTTCTTCTTCGGGTTTTCGCTCGGTCTTGAAGGCCGTCTCTGCCTTTGTCTTCGCTTTCCGTTTCCTCTTCGCAGATCGATGAATGTGTGTGCATAACAGAGTTGCCGTACAGTCACTTAGGGTTTTCAATGGCGCTTCTGGGCGTATTCCATACTCACCATCTTCAAATCTGTAAGTTTCATTTCTTCTTAATTTTTTTTAAAAATTTTATGCAAATATATATGTTTTTGTCGTTTGGTTGCTGAGAAAGTGTGGGAAAAGAGAAGAAAAGTGAAAAAGTTTTGAATTTTTTTTTGTTTGACGTTTTTTTTTTTTTTTTTTTTCGCTTCTCTTTCGGATATATATGTAATTTTTTTTTTTATAAAAAAATTTATGTAAATTAACGTTTTTTGTCGTTTGGTTGCTGAGAAAGTGTGGGAAAAGAAAAGAAAACAAAAACAAAAGAAAGTTGAAAAAGTTTTGAATTTTGAGTCTTTTGCTGTTTGACTAACTGGAACCTACTTTACTGTTTTCTTATCAACCAAACGAAAGCGTACCTGGTTGCATTTCCTTTTGTTGCGTAGAGAAGAAGTAGTTAATTTCACACAAAAAGATTACATTTTAAAATTGTAATAAAATCATTTTCTTTTGAGAATATGAATATCGCAATGAGGGGGTTTTTCTCGAGATCCGATCCGAAAGATAAGGGTATTTGGGTAGAAATTCGGAGTTATCTCGAACTTTCCATCTTAGCACATCAAGATTATCATCATATATATATAATAAATATATCTTTACCATGTTTGTAATCTGCGCCTTTTTCTTTAATCTATGTAGTATATATACCCTATAAGCTTCTTGACCCTTGTCTTTCACTCAATCCCTTTTTTTTTTTTCAATGCTTTTCAATGTTCTGGTGAGTCTCTCTCTCTATCTCTCTTTATTCTCGTCCCTTGGATGGTCTTTGGGTTGCTTTATTGTTATTTAATTGATTTGCTATACTTGGTTCTGGCTTACACTGTTAGTTTTGTCAAGTGGGTATCTTTTTAGATTAATATATATATATTTTTTGCCTGGGGGGTATGGAGGATTGATGCTAGAGAATTGTGGTGTATATTAGTATATGATTCTAACTAGTTTTTATATGCGTTTATTCTCTTGAACTAGTATTTGATTCTTTGTAGATTGGGTGTCTTTCAGATTTTTTTCCCTCTTAGTTAAAGCATGTGCGGTGGCCCGGAGCATTTAAATCCTCAACTGGTTCTTTTATCTTCTTCAGAGAGTGAATCTTTAACTAAAGATATGAATAATTCTGCTGGAGCAGTTGAATCCGAGCTTTCTGTCTCTATTTTGCTTGAGCTTGCTGCAGGTAATGATGTGGAGGGTTTTAAGCAATCTATGTGTAAGTGTAATGCTTCTGTGATTGGGGAGATTGGATTATGGTATGGTCGGCAGAGGTTTTCGAAAAGGATGGTTCTTGAGCGTAGAACTCCACTAATGGTTGCTGCAAAATATGGTAGTATTGATGTTGTGAAACTGATTCTTTCTCAGTCTGAGGCGGATGTAAATTTCTCTTGTGGACTGGATAAGAGCACTGCCCTTCACTGTGCTGCTTCTGGTGGGTCTGTTGGGGCTGTTGATGTTGTTAAGTTGCTTTTACAAGCTGGTGCTGAGCCTAACACTACTGATGCATATGGAAATCGCCCATTTGATGTTATTGTGGCTCCTGCCAATCTACCCAATTTGAAGGTGGCCCTTGAAGAGCTTTTAAGAACTGATGCTTCTTCTTGTCAGCAGGATCCACAGGTTTCAAGCGTTGATTTGAGATCCAGTTCTCCATCCCTCCCATCATCCCCAGAAAATAGTTCGTTGTCCTCTCTCTCAAATTCAATATCGTCTCCTGTAAATTGTAAGCCTATGAATGTTTCGTCTGTACCAGAGAAGAAAGAATACCCAATTGACCCATCTCTTCCTGACCTCAAAAGTAGCATTTATGCAAGTGATGAGTTCCGAATGTTCTCATTCAAGATCCGACCTTGTTCCCGAGCTTATTCCCATGATTGGACTGAGTGTCCTTTTGTTCATCCAGGTGAGAATGCCAGGAGAAGAGACCCGAGGAAGTACCACTATAGTTGTGTGCCATGTCCAGAGTTTCGAAAGGGGACTTGTAGACGGGGAGATTTGTGTGAATATGCTCATGGGGTGTTTGAGTGTTGGCTGCACCCAGCACAATACAGGACTCGACTTTGCAAGGATGGGACGAGCTGCACACGACGGGTTTGCTTCTTTGCCCACACACATGAGGAACTGCGACCCCTTTATGTGTCTTCTGGATCTGCAATGCCTTCCCCTCGATCAGCTGCCTCTGCTGCTGCTGTCATGGATATGGCAGCAGCCTTGAGCATGTTTCCTGGCTCTCCCTCAGCGGCGTCTGCTGTGTCACCTTCTCCATTTTCTCCATCCATGTCTCCTTCTGGTAATGGTATTTCACATCCATCCATGGCTTGGCCTCAGCAGAATATCCCAACTTTGCATCTTCCAGGCAGCAATCTACAAACAAGTCGTCTGAGATCTTCTTTCAATGCAAGAGACATTTGCTCTGAGGAGTATAATATGTTGCAGGATTTTGAAATACAGCAACAACAGCTCCATAATGATTTGACTTGTCTCTCGCAGCCTCACATGGGTAATTCCGGTGCCAATCTTTCTGTCCGTTCAAGAACCCTGACACCCTCAAATCTAGATGAACTGTTCTCTTCTGAGCTCTCATCTCCTAGATATTCTGATCAACTTGCGGCTTCATCTGTTTTCTCTCCATCACACAAATCAGCGCTTCTTAATCAATTCCAGCAACAGCAAAACATGTTATCTCCAATTAAAACTAATGTGTTCTCTGCAAAGAATGCAGACCATCCTCTCTTGCAGGCTTCATTTGGTGTTTCCTCACCAGGGATGATGTCTCCTCGGAGCATTGAGCCTCTGTCCCCAATGGGTTCTCGGCTCTCTGCACTTTCTCATCGTGATAAGCAGCAGCTACAATTCCGCAGCTTCAGCTCAAGGGATCTTGGATCCAACCTCCCACGTGATCTTGGATCTAACAGTGTTGTTGGGTCCCCCATGAATTCTTGGTCAAATTGGGAGTCCCATAATGGGAAAGTAGATTGGTCTGTTCAAGGAGATGAATTAGGGGGGTTACGCAAATCATGTTCAACTGCACATAATGGAGAGGAGCCTGATGTTTCATGGGTTCAATCACTGGTGAAAGAATCACCATCTGAAAATGCAGCTGTTCCAGTGTCTGGCGTGGCACCTTCTGTTCAGGGTTCTGATTCTAAGCCCCAAAGTGAATCAGCGTGGCTTGAGCAATTGAAACTCGATCAGATTGTTGCTTAGTGAAAATGAAATCATTTTTACTGAGCATGAGGTAGTTAAAACTGAATTATTAATTCTTTTAGTTGTTAGGTAACTTGGGAGTTAAGAAGTTTACAGCAACAATTGAAGGAAAAGGAAGGACGAAAGTCTCTGATAAATATTGTTCAGTTCTCCATTTATTGTGTCATTACAGAAGTCAGGGATGAGAAACCTTATCTGGGTTATTTTGCAATGACCCTGCCCAGTTTAGGTAATTTTCTTTCCATATTTATCATAACCTAGGTCTATTTTTTCCTGAAATTATTTTGTTTTTATAATAGGTTACTTGTTTACTAGATGATAACTAAACCTTTGGGGTTGTTGTCCCCATTTCTTTTATTCCTTTTGTCTCTAATTATTGTAATTTGTAATGGAGTTGGGGGATTTTTTTTTTTTGTAATGCTTTAACTAGGTCCTTATTGGGAGACAAAGCACACATTTATTAAGAAATAAAAAAGAAAAGAAAATGGTGTTGCTGATGTGTTCCATATGTGGATGGAGTATTCTAAGAAGAAAAAATAGTGACAGGACAATAGGGCATTTGGTTCTTAGATGGTGATGATGATGTAACATTAAATTTTAAAGTTTTATTATTTTGTCAAAATTGTTGTCTCAAATACTTCATCTTTTTCCATATTTGATTCTCATCAGTCTCAGCATTTACTTTTCTTTTCTTTTTCTCTCCTTTTATATTTGTTTGCTTCTGTATCTGAAAGTATGGGAATCTGTGATGAGGTGGATTCCAATGGTGGGAATGGTGGGTTGGGATATTTGATTGGGGAGGTGGAAAAGTATTTAAATTTGGATTCTCTTTTTTCTATTTTTTTTGAAGAAGATCAGGTTGTGTGGGGATGGGGATTTTATAATCTCCTTGAAGATGAGATTGTGATGTGGAACCTACTTTTTTTTTTTTTTTTGTGAGAGATTATGCCTATGAGGTATCAGTACCCAGATATGATGCCACCCCACTAATTCATCTGGTTGTTGGGTCTTTATTGGCGTGGAGAATTTTTGTACGGTTCTAATGTTATGTGGGGGCATATATTGCTTGATTTATTTATTTATGGAATTTGGGTTTTCTGTTTCCTAAGGACTAAGGCAATTGATATTATTGGGGTAAGGTCTGGTCATCCATCAATGTGCTTTGATGGTGGGTTGTTGGTATTGCTGTTTATTGAGGGATTGTTTGAGTTATGGGCACTGTTAAATAGAATTTAAAACAGAAAACTTGTAGCATTTTGAGTGTTTTTGTTAAATTAAAGTGAACAACTCCCTCCTTGTCTGTGTCCAAAGCCCGAGAAAAGGAGGAAGGTTGCAGTAGGTTGACGGTGAACTTAATATTTACTCATTCTTTGTGAATAGATTCACTACAGTCAAGACATATGGCCGACCATAACTAAGCTATGGAGATCCATAGCAAATCCCAAAATTTTGGAACTAGTACTTTGTTTGTTGTTGTATAAAGGGAACAACTCTTGCCCAAAAGTTCAAATTATAGTCTTAAAACCGTTTTCAGCTTTGAGGATTCTATTTTTATTTTTATCTTTTGATAATTCAATAGTTGGAAACGAGGGATTTAAATCCTAAACATTTTAACGTTTGATTTGATACTTACGTGGGTGAACCACTCGAAGAACGAATTTGAAATATGATGAGGCAATTGAATTTTCTTTTTTGGCTGGCACCATGGTCATGGGGGGAGAGCTATGCACGGGCATTTTAAATTTAGTTGTGTAACATGGAGACATCCCAGCAATTTTAAAAGTAAATTAATTAACTAATTCAATCTAGATAGACATCTGCACCCCCTTGGGACAGGTTTTACTATAATTATTTTGAAAATTGTTTGTTACAGTTTATTTTTAGATTATATATCTTATTTTCAAGGCTAATAATCAATGAAAATAAGCTATTATTACCTTTATATTTCTATGAATTCCTTTTACGTATAACTTCAAACTTTGATTTTCTTTTTTAATTGTTAAATAACAAATGGGGAATAAAGGATTCGACCTTGAACCCTTATAAGAGAGATTAGGTAATATCATTAGTCTACAAGTCTAAAAGAAATAAATAAATCTAACAATCAATATATATATATATATATATATATATATATATATATATATATATATATATATATATATATATATAAACAGAGACCTCATGTGAGAGTGCATGAAGTCCTGCCACGTGGCATTCTAATATTACATTTAACATTTTTTACATTTTTTCATTAAGTTTTTTTAATTGTTACATAATAGACTATAGTAACTAATTTTTACTATTATATAAATTTAGTATTTTTTATCTCTTTTTATTATGTTTTTTTTACTGTTACCCAATAGATCATAGTAACTTCTTTTTTCTGTCCTGCCACGTGGCATTCTAATATTGCATTTAACATTTTTTACCTGTTTTCATTAAGTTTTTTTTAACCGTTACCCAATAGATCATAGTAATTTAGCATTTTTTTAACTCCTTTTATTAATTTTTTTTACTGTTACCTAATAGATTATTGTAAATTTTTTCTTACTATTATATAAAATATGGGTTGTTCTTGACAATTAGACCCATTAGGCCAAAATTAAATTAACTATAAAATAAACTACTTTTAAAAGTAGACCAAACCTTATGAAAAACTTAAGCCAATTCTTACCTTACATATTATGACTCAAGTTTGACCCTTCTCACGTGTAAATCAAAGCAAAAACTCTTACCCTCTTACAAACTCTCTTCTTACTCCCCACGTACAAGTGATACTTCTAGAAAATCTCATCCTCATAAAATCATGTCTTCATTTTTCCCCAATTTCAATTCAATATGCGTTTGTATATTAATAATGTTCTATGCAATTTATGCAGACAAATTCTTTGTCATCGACCAGTGCAACAAAAATATATATAAATCTTAAGATCCTTGAGGTTGCTGAAATAATTGAAAAGTGCATATTTCTAAAATTTATAATAACAAAAAAGTCTAATAAATATCATATACTATCTTACAAAATGCCATTAACTTAATATTTTCTTTAAAAAAATTTAATGATAGGAATGGTAAAAAACATGATCCTATACAAGAAATACCAAAAATACATGCAAAAAAAATTTCATATGAGGATTTATCTTTAAATGTTATGAAGACAATAGTAAAAATAAAATGCATTGAATGAGATCTTATAAAACAAGTTTGTTAATCATTTCAATTTATACTCATCATTTATGTAAAAAAATAATCATACATCATATTATTTACATTAAAAAAATAATATATATTAATTTCAATGTTCATTGCAAGATTTAAACTGCTAGGGTATTGCAATAATAAGTAATATTGATACAACAATAGGTTAGTATTACATTTTATGCGTACTTTGTGAAAGGAATGTCAAACCACAAGCAAAATCATCTTGGTATGCAAAATGTGAAACAAAAATAAATCTTTCTATCCCAAAGTTAGAGGCACTCACATTAACTATATACTCTCCAAATATTTATAATATATTTATCTCACTATAACTACTATATATATATATATATATATATATATATATATATATATATATATACACAATTGCAAACTATTCCAAATACGTGATTCAAATTGAAATTTTTGATGCAACTATCAAAATAAATTTTGTGATATTTGATTGAGATGTCGAGAAAATCCTAATTGAATCTACAAGATATTTTGTTGAAAAATAAACTGAGGTACAACTTATTTAAATTATTGTAAAAATATTGATATTGGAGAACGAATTCCACTTGATTTGAAAAAAAAAAAATTAGGAAAAAAATGGATTTCTCTACTTCATTTGAATGAATTCAATCTAAAGGGTGGTTTTGAAAATTACATAGTTGCTAAGATTTTTGAAGCACCTTCAAATGATAAAAAGGTATGGAAGAAAAAAAAAAAAAACCCAATTCAATATGCTATATTAATTCTTTTTGCTGCACTATTCCAAAATTAACAAAAATAAAAAATAAAAATATTTACAAAAAACTGTAACATCATTGAAATTTAATATAAATGCAAATATTATGAAAAATCTTAGCGACAAAGTCCAAACTTTGTAATATCCAATTAAGAATCTCTCGATGCCAATTCATTAGTGATTAACACAAATAATGCAACAAAAGGAAAAAAAATGATGAAAGCTAAAAAATTGAACAAATATGGACGGACTAAACTTCAAACGTTGAAGATAGAGAAACTAATGATAATAACAAGCATCACCATACCTTAATAACAAAGATTGAAGAAACAAAAAAAAAAAAGATTTTGTAATGAAGCTTTTTATTACATCATATAATCAAAATCAATAATATAGAATGAATTAATATGCTTTTATCAACTTTTATTATACAATATTACTTCAAGTGGTTTTAATTATCACTCATTACTTGAACAAAATAATTATAATAGATATATGTGAGCAATTTATAATTGTTACTTTTTATGATGAACTCATTACTAATAAAATTTTATAATAAATATGCTATAATATATGTCTAATATTTTCTAAAAACAAATTTATATAAAACATTACAATAGTATTTGTGCATTGCACGAGAAACTTACTAGTTAAGTTTTAATTGGTCAGATGATACTAGAGATTGGTAAATGACAAACAACTATGAAATGAATTGCTTTATAATTGAGATTCCTTTTCTCAGTAATCAAGTTAAAGATCAAACAACTTCGCTTTTACATCAAAAATCTCCTCTTAACTATTGCTTTCACATTCACCAATTGACCTTCGTAGAATCCAAGGTTTTGAAAACTTTAAGGTGCGAGTTTGGGGGAAGGTTAGGGGCACCAGTTCTTTGCTTATTAGTGATCCTAAGCTATGACCATAAGATAGAGACTTTTCCTACTTGAGATTGCAATGTAAACATATATTATTAGCATTAATACAAGTGGTACTAGCTTTTCATTGAAAACTTTACCTAATTAAAGCTTGTTATTCTACTAAATCCTAATATTGTCAAACCGACCAATGTCTTATCAAGTCATACCAAGATCTAATCAAGAAAATGACTCCATGATCATATATATTAAGATGTCATTTTCAAGAAGAAAAAAAAAATGTTGATTCCATTAATATTCTTGTCCCTCAAAACAAAATGACACATCTTGTTAAGGTTTTTCAGAGCTGACAACCAATATACTTGCCCACACTGTTTACAATGAAAAGAGCACTTATTAGCGTGCCTGTTATTATAAGGGAAAGCATGCAACAAAGCTCATAAGATATGAGCACTTCCACAGTAGCCTTGCAAAAATATGCCAAATTCTTATGTATGCAATATGCTTAAGATGAAATATGGACAAATCACAAGTGTGAGACAAATATATAGTCATGGAAGTAGTGAAAAATTTTAAAAAATAGAAGCAGAGAGAGAGAGAGAGAGAGAGAGAGAGAGAGAGAGAGAGAGAGAGCTATTTGGTGGATTTATAAATAGGGGGGAAAATGTCAGGCTGGGAAGCTTAAATGTACAGATTCAATTATTAGAAGTGGTCCTTTTCATACAAGTAGTGGCATTTTACCAAACACATAGAAATTGGACACTTTTTTTTCTTCCCTCTCCCAAAAGGAGTAATGCTAATATTTTATAATATGGAGAAATGTTAACGGGCACGATAAGTTGTCTTTTAAAGATAAGTTATTGTGGAGTATAGTCAATAAAAATGAATAAAAAATTAGCGTGAATTAAAGAAAGTGGCTAAAAATACCGCTGAAGTGATAAACGAAACTTAAAAAGTTAACTCAACTGGATTCATACCTTATAAAGCTGGTCAAAAATCTAACATAAAGCGATTCCTTAACGTGCCCGTTAACCCTACCCCAAAACTTAGTAATCTATCTTCATAATATCGATAACTTGGGTGACATGAATTTGCTTCACAATAATTGAAATAATCTTTTTTGATAATCATGGAAAATTTTATTGAAGCAAGCAACAAAAGCTTACTAGTAACAGATCAAATTAAGATCCTCAAAATACACATCAAGAAAGCCTTGAGGCCTAGCAACTAAATAATCAAAACAGCCCCATAACCTATTCTTTAAGAGACTAGCCTGCTAAAACATGAGGGGCTCTGTTTACCTCTCTATAAGTCCCCAATTAAGAGAACAAGAAGAGAAAGAAACAGAGAGGGCTAAAGGCTTATGCTATGTTGCTTGAAATTCTCTAAGGAGTTTCTGCAACTATCTTCTGAATGGTTTCAATACTTAATTTTGAATCACTTTCAATCATGACGTTTTCCTAATTGATAGACTTTGCGAGCTGAATTAACCAGAGGATGGCCTTCGCCTCAGCTTGAAGAGGGATGTTGGAATAAACCCTTTTGGAGATAGCTAATTAATCCGTTACAAAATAATCAAAGAGCTCCCACAGTATACTAGTCCCTTTTTAGCACAAAGGTTTGCAAAGAATGCCCGGCGTTATGAAAAACATTCTTGCCTAGACCCAAATGCAATAGAGAATGAGAAACAACATAGTGATTTTTAAACCACATTAATGTCAAATGTATAAAGACAATTGATAGTTTGATATCTATTTAGCTGAAATTGAAAACTTTTTGCTAAAAGTACAATAGATAAAACTAAAAGTTAGCTGAAATAGTATAGTGAGATCTATGAATAGTACCAAAAAATGTAAAGGGACCCATGAATAGTAGCAAACATAAGCCAAATAGTAAAAGAAGCTGCCCAATATAAGCTATCTCACATACAACCTAAGTCCTATTAATCTGTGGATAAACAAATTTCAAAGAAAAGACGTTACATGAAGATAACAGAAAATATATGTGCAAATCAATAGAAATTAAAAGAAAAGAAAAACATCATAAATACACAAATATTTACATACACAAAAGATATCATAGTTTCATATGTCTACCAGTGTTTATGATTACGTTCATTGCATGTATGTTCATCATCCCTACCGGTTTAAACATCAAATTACCAAAATAATAAATTTGAAACTTAGAAAATTTGTAGTCGTGCCAAAAAAATTTTAGGAAAACATAACCGGCTATGACATAAATTAAAAGAATATGGCCAATCTTAAAAAAGCTTCATAGAGTTTGTCCTTAATATAAACATACACACTCATTTGAATGAAAAAATCTTGTATGCACCAGGCGCATGAGATACCCTCTCCATTTGAACACATTCTACTGTTCAAGTGATTGGCTTTATTCAATGCAGTACCGGTTGTGTGGATGCCATTGCTATACTAACTACTAAGCCATTGGTTTAGTATATCATTCAAAACATTTATGATGTTCAATCTTCATAGAGTCCACTATGAACTTTTTTTTCCCATTTGTCATGTTTTCAAACATACTTGAAGATGAAACCTACAAATGACTTATGGTGTGGATATAGCGTATGCAATAATGATAGTTTGATTTTCCAATTCCTACCTTGATAAATATAATTATTTATAAGACTTAGGTTGACATAAACAACAACATACCTAAACCAACATAAATGATTTAGATTTACAGGTACAAAATTCAGTTCAATGTTGAAGATTTAACAGCAAGTTCTACATTTCCTTTTATATTAAAAAGGCTGAAAGTTTAGTCCAAACAACAAGAAGAGGCTGTCAAATGAATGCTCAAGTGTAAGATTACAGAATATATAGTGTTACTTAATTTTCAACATAATTTTACTAAATCATATTCATTGTATAATCAATTGAAATGAAAATTTTGTTTTGCCTATTGAGACAAAACACCTGATTGTTCTATACATTAGAAAATATATTTGATTAAGAAAACTTAGAGAAATCAATGGTACACTTTCAAATAATACATATGGCCTGTATAATCTACAAATCTAGGTTACCCTATTTCTTTTGTTGTTGTTGTTGTTTTTTTTTTTTTTTTTTTTAATTTATGTGAATTATACTATTTTGATTATAATTCCCCCCCCCCCCCCCAAAAAAAACCTACTACTTGACTAGCATTTGCAAAAGGATATTGTTATTATACACACCCCATTACATACACTTGAAATACACTGAAATTATGATTTGAAGTCACGATTTTCAAGATTTTAGTATATTTTAAGTGTGTGTAAAAATGTGTGCATGCAATAGAGTTAAGTCCTATATCTTCCTTCATGTTTTTCTTTTGCAAAAGGTTATAGAGGAAAACAAGAAGAAAGATATAGGACTTTCCTAACGGCCTTAAGAAGGAGGCTAAGCCAGGAAGAAAGGAATGCAACTGTGATTCCGTGAGGACTGAGGAGATACATCATACATCCAAACAACTGGAATTTTAAAGCCCATTAGGGAAGCTCCATCAGCACAGCAGACCCACAAAAATTTAAAACCATGTAGACCATCTCAAATTAATGTAAACCCACATCCATCTGTGAAATGATTTCCCTAAGGCCCGTTTAGTAGAATAATGCCTTGGTTTGGTTGGGAGAGGAGAAGGTATACCTTGTTATGGATATATAAGTGCTTTTTCTCACAACTAAGTGAAACCTATTAGCTATGAGAGAGAGGACTCATATACCCGTAATATGATATATTTTTCCATTGGGAGAGAGAAAATAAAGGGATTAAAAACAAAATACTTGGGTTCACCATTTTGGGGTGTTTTGTTTTTTCCCAAATTGGAGAAGAAAGTGGCTTAGATGATAATTTACTCATTTGCTCCTGCCCTCCCTCAACATTAATTTTTTTTTTCAACATTAAGTTCAGTTTTTTTCCCTAATAATTTTTTTTTTTATATATAGAAAAGGAATGAGAATAAATTTAAACAAGCATTAATTTTTGTTATCTCATTTTTCTTTTTATCCAAACAAGATAGTTTTTCATTTTTCCATTTTTCACCCCTAACCATTTTCCATTTTTTCTATTCCATACTTTTTCTTATTCACCCCCTCATTAAAAACAATACTCTTCCATCTACTTTCATGATTTAAAAATACATATCTTCCTTTTGTCTATTAAAATGTATCAATCTTATCAAGAAACTTCTACTAACCACTTTTCCTTCACATAATTTGCACTGGAAGACCATGGTTAGTAGTGCATAAGGTCTTCACTGTTTTTTATCCCACATCGGACTCCAGTTCCAAGTCCAACAAAGAACAAAGAAACCCAACAATGGTTTAATGATGAACGTCATATAATTCAGCCCTACAACTAATCAAGTTTGCTACTTTTAATCAATTGCAGTGACTTGCTTAAAGGGTTGACGACTTGTATAGTTGTATACGTATCAAGATCACTTTGAGATCATTAGTTAATTGGGATGAAAATGCTAGAATTACAACTTTTGCGATAACTTTTGTCACAATTTGTCCATGTGGCAAGTTATGAGTGGTGAAATAAAAGTGGTGAATTTATATGAGTCCACAAATCTACCACTTACAACTCTCTACGTAAATAAATTGTGACAAAATTGTGGTAAAAGTTGTGGTCCTAACATTCATAATTGGTATAGTATTTTTGGTTTGTCAAACATGCCTTCAGTGAAAAGAGATCACATCACAAACTAGAATCATAGTGCCTTCCAACCTAATCTTTAACTTGACTTAACTTAGGCCATGATTACCAGTATTATGTGGGCAAGTTGTGAGTGGTGAGATAAAAGAACAAAGAGGTCTTTTGCTCTTTCTATCCCTTATCGCACTCCACTTCCAAGTCCAACAAAGAACAAAGGAACCCAACAATGCTTGCTCTTTCTATCCCTTATTGCACTCTAGTTCCAAGTCCAACAAAGAACAAAGGAACCCAACAATGGGTTAATGATGAATGTCATACAATGCAGCCCTACAACTAATCATGTTTGCTACTTTTAATCAAATGCAGTGACTTGCTTAATGGGTTGATGACTTGTATACTTGTATAGTTGTATATGTATCAAGAGTACTTGAGATCATTAGTCAATTGTGAGGAAAATGTTAGGGTTACAACTTTTGTCACAACTTTTTTTACAATTTGTTTATGTGGCAAGTTATGAGTGGTGAAATAAAAGTGGTGGGTTTATATAGGTCCACAAATTTACTACTTACAACTTTCCACGTGAATAAATTATAACAAAATTATGGTAAAAATTGTAATCCTAATGTTCATAATTGGAATAGTATTTTTAGTTTGTGAAACATGCTTCTCGGTGGAAAGAGACCACATCACAAAACAAAATCACAGTGCCTTCCTCCCCAAAAAAAAAAAAAAAAAAAAAAAAATCATAGTGTCTTCCAGCTTTAACTTGACTTGACTTATGCCATGATTGCCAGTAACATGTGTGGGAACCAAAATCATATTGCCTTCTAGCCTAATCTTTAACTTGACTTGACTTAGGCCATGATTACCTGCACAACCGGCTCTTGGCAAGAGAAGCAAGAGAGGCAGTCGCCTAAGGCTATTAGTGAAAAGACTTCTTAATTTTAATCAATAGAGTTATTTCTTTCATCTTAATATTATTCAGTAAGCTCAAATATTAGCTAATATATAAAATAGTATTTTTTTACGAAAAAGAAATTTTACGTTCACAATATTTCTCATAATAAATTCTAAGTAGCAGGATGTTACTAGCTGTTATTGGTGGTTAAAAAAGTAATTTCAGTAGTGAGTTCAATTTAAAACTAGTAATAATTTAACGTCTAGGATTTGTTATGAAAATATTATGAATTTAGCACTTCTAAAAAAAAAAAGAGCAATAAACAAAAAATTTTACAAGATTTTTCACAACAATTGAGTTGGCAAACTTTCACTAGTTTTCTAGGTTCATCACTAACATCATTTTTTTACTTACCACTATTAATTTGCCACATCAATGAGTGTGAAATGTTTTGTCAATTTTTTTACGTCTATAGAAATTCTTTAAAAAAAAAATTCTAGATAATTCATATTAATTAGTAATTTTGCATATAACAAGAGAATATAGTTTAAGCAATATTTAAATTATTTTTTTTAAAGTTATTTTTAAATATATAAAAAGCCTCAATTCATTTTTCACCTTAGACCTCTTAATACATCAAACTACCCCTAATTGCTCATATTATGTGGACAAGTAATGAGTGGTAAAATAAAAATAATAAATCCATATGGCTATACAAATTTACTAGTTACAACACTCCACGTGCATAAGTTGTGTTTCCAACATTTGGTACAGTATTTTTAGTTGGTCAAAGACGCTTCACAGTGGAAAGAGACCACATTGCAAGCCAAAATCATAGTGCCTTCCAACCTAACTGTTGACTTGACTTAGGCCTTAATTGCCAGTACCATTTTTATCCCACAGGCACAGCTAAGCAATATACCCCACTCCTAGCCAAGTTGATCATTTATTAGCATCCAATTCCAAGTCCAGAATAAAGAAACACAAGAATGGCAAAACTCAGCCGACTACCGCTGCTTCTTATCTTATTTTACTATTTAATTTATTTTTGTTATTATTTATAATTCTTATTATATTTTTTAGTACTATTTATAAGTCTCACTATACTATTTCAACTAATTTTTACATTTATTTACAATACTTTCAACAAAAAGTTTTTAATTTCAGCAAAATATTAAGTGCGTGCTTAGCTCTAGCTTAAAAAATCAGCTTATTTTACTATTTAGCTTATTTTTGCTACTATTTATGGGCCCACTACACGTTTTGGTACTATGCATGGGTCTCACTATACTATTTCAGTTAACTTTTACATTTATCTACAGTACTTTCAACAAAAAGTTTTCAATTTTAGTAAAATAAGTGGATCCCAAACAGACCCTAAGTTCAGGATTTTTTCCCTAATAATTTAAAAAAATATATATATATTAAATTTATTAGAGTAAATTTAAATAAACATTATTTTTTATCATCTCATTTTTCTTTTTTTCCAAACAATATAGTTTTTCATTTTTCCATTTTTCACCCTAACCATTTTCCATTTTTTCTATTCCCTACTTTTTCCTTTTTCACCCCCTTAAAAACAATACTCTTCCATCTACTTTCATGTTTTAAATATATATATATATATATATATATATATATATATATATATATATATCTTCTTTTTGTCTTTTAAAATGTATTAATCTTATCAAGAAACTTCTACTAATTTTCCTATATGTAATTTGCACGGGAAGACCATGGTCAGTAGTGCATGAGGTCTTTGCTCTTTCTATCCCTTGTCACACTCCAATTCCAGGTCCAACAAAGAACAAAGAAAATCAACAATGAGTCAATGATGAATGTCATATAATTCCGCCAAAATCATAGTGCCTAGAGTGTTTCATAATTTTCATTCCTTTTAGAGTGTTTCGTGTCGAGCGGGTAGTGTGAAAACTAAAAAGCGGACATTGATTTTTGCGTGTGGACCGTTGTTTTGGACAAAACTGAGCTTGGATTTTAGGAGAAGAACAAAATTTTTCTCTAAACTAGTTTGAAAGAAACCCTACAAACTTATTATATATATTTCTCTTGAGCGTGAAATTTGAAAATCTAACCGTTGATATTTATGTTCCCTATGTTCTTAACATGCATATCAAATTTCGTTCAAATTGGATATTATTTACTATTTGATCAATTAACTTATTTTTCGTATACAACTTTAGATTACAAAAACTTGAAATTATAACGTTTATTTGATGACATAGCAATTGATTTTTGATTTTTTTGAAATTTTGTAAGCATTAAAAATGTAATAAGAACATGCAATCTAACCGTTAAATTTTCAAAATTTACACTTAATATAAATATATTTGATGAATTTGTAAAATTTTATTGCAAATTAGTTTGAAGAGAAATTTTATTGGTAATAGATCTGAATATTCACACGGTTTTATTTTTATTAAAAAAATTTCATTATTTATGTTTAACTTTTCTAGAGGATAACAGCTTTGTTGACTCTTTTCCTTTTAAAAAAACACGCTTTGTTGACTGGCTGGTCAAAGAAAGATTAGTTGCATATAAATTAAAAGAAAAGAGAAGGAAAAAAAAAAAAAAAAACTGGTTTCAAAAGGAAAGGGCCTGGAAAGAAAAGGCTATCTAAGTGAGATACGGTATCTTCATAGCCAGCATAACTTTTAACTTGACTTGACTTAAGTAATTATTACTGGTATTACGTGAGCAAATGAAATCAAAGTAGTGGGTTTGTATGTGTACATAAAACGTAAATAAATTGTGACAAAAATTGTGGTAAAAATGGTAATTTCAAGTTTCTAACATTCATAATTGGTTGAGAATTTTTGGTTGGTCAAACACGCTTCTCAGTGGAAAGAGATCACATCACAAACCAAACTGTTGACTTGACTTAGGCCTTAATTGCCTGTACCATTTTTATCCCACAGGCACAGCTAAGCGATATAGCCCAGTCCTGCCCAAGTTAAACGTTTATAAGGCATCCAATTCCAAGTCCAACAAAGAAGAAAGAAACATAAGAATGGCAAAACTCAGCCTACCGCTACTACTACTTGTACTTCTCATCGTCTTCACCACTTCTTTCTCTTGTCCTCAACATCAAAAAGAAGCCCTTCTCCACTTTAAAGCCTCTCTCTTCAATGTTACTTCTTCTTCTCCATCAGACAAAGAATACCTGCTTTCTATGTATGAATCATGGAATTCTAGTTCAGATTGTTGTGACTGGGACAGGGTAAATTGTGATAATCAATTTGGTTCAAGGAATGTGATTGCTCTAAATCTGCGGGGCTTCTGGACTCTTGAGCTCATTGCTTCCACCATCTTGACACCACTCTTTCACGTTAGAAGCTTGACGCACCTTGATGTGGCCTGGAGTCGAATGCAGGGGGAATTGCCTGGCGACGGCATTGCCAATCTGACCAAATTAATTCATCTTGATTTGAGTGGCAATCCCTTCAGCGGCTCCATTCCCTCTCAAATTTTTAACTTGAGGTATCTCCAAATTCTTTATGCAGAATATAATTCATTCAATGGAAATATCCCTAACGAGATAGGGAACAAAACAGGGTTGCAGACATTGTCTCTTAAACACAACAATTTCTATGGTAAAATTCCATCTTCAATTTTGAACTTGAAGAGATTGGAAACATTGGACTTGAGTTACAATTCATTGTCCATGGGAATTCCTATTGATATTGGCAATCTATCTAACATAATCAGTTTGAACTTTGAAGACAATGAGCTCACAGGCACAATCCCATCATCAATATTGAAGATGACGAAGTTGGAAGTACTTAAGTTGGAAAACAACTTGTTCATTGGGGAAATTCCATCCTGGTTGTTCAATATAACGGGGTTGCAGGGTCTTTACCTCGGAGGAAATAATCTCATTTGGAATACTAAAGCAAAGATTGTTCCAAAGTTTACGTTTTTTAAAAGCTTGTCTTTGAGGTCTTGTGGTCTTGCAAGAAGAATTCCATTCTGGATTTCTATGCTTAAGACACTTAATTTTTTGGACTTGAGTGACAACCAGTTAGAAGGAATGCTCCCACAATGGCTTGTTAAAATGAAAGTGCCAGGTATCATTTTATCAAATAACAATTTCACAGGTTCTCTCCCACCTGGTCTCTTTGACAATCCAGAATTATGGGTTCTTTCTCTGTCTCGGAACAATTTTTATGGGGAACTGCCAAGCAACATTGGTAATGCGACTTCAATCAAGTATCTTGCGTTGGATGGAAACAATTTTTCAGGAAAGGTTCCTGAATCCATCAACAACATAACTGAGCTCATCTTATTGGACTTGTCAAACAACAGATTTTCTGGCAACTTTTTTCCAGCTTTTTGGGGATTTTCTGGCGACTTTTTTCTAGATATTCGGCGTAGCCCTGAAATCATTGATTTGTCTTCAAACGAATTCTCAGGTGAAATTCAAGCTGACTCTCTTTTTGATACTCACGTTCTTGCATTAGGCAAAAATAAGTTTTCTGGCAGCTTGTCTAGAAGCTTAACTAGAATGAGCATACTTGAATACCTAGACATACATGACAACCAAATCACAAGTAAATTACCAGATTTTATTTGCCAAATTTCCACCCTTCAAATCCTAAATTTACGAAACAACTCCATCCAAGGTTCAGTCCCTGATTGTATGTCCAATCTTACTGACCTTCAAATTCTTGATCTCTCAAGCAACCATCTTGTTGGAGAAATCCCTCTAAATTTTGGAAAGCTTACTGGTATGATCGAAACAACCGATTTATTTTCGTTTGGTAGAATTATTGGAATAGATGATTTCAACTTGGAGATCAAGATTCAGGATTTGATTGTAAATTGGAAGAAGTCAAAACAAGGTCTATCAGCCAACAACCTCAAGCTCTATTCTTTGTTAGACTTGTCAAATAATCAACTTTCTGGTGAAATTCCAGCTTCATTGGGAAGTTTGAAGGCTCTAAAGCTTCTCAACGTCTCATTTAACAAACTTTATGGGAGAATACCCAAAAGTTTTGGAGATTTAAAGAATCTAGAGAGTTTGGACTTGTCACACAACAATTTATCGGGCTCAATTCCACAATCATTAGCAAAGCTACAACAACTGACTATTTTAGATGTCAGTAATAATAAGCTCATAGGTAAGATTCCAGTGGGTAACCAAATGAATACAATGAATGATCTAAACTTTTATGCCAACAATAGTGGGTTGTGTGGAATGCAAATTCGAGTGCTATGTCCAGAAGACGTGTCACCAACAAAACCACCAAGAGTCGAGAGTAAGGAAACATGGTTCTCGTGGGAAGGAGTAGGAATTGGATATGCACTTGGCTTCTCCATAGCAGTGGGAATCTTTTATCATACTGAGTATTTTGTCCTTGCAAAATATATCAATTACCGTTGCCAACAAAGAAGGTAAATGGTGTAAATTTCAAGGTTCTTGCAGGTTATGCATGCAATCTATGGTCAAATATCCCAGCATTGTAAGACTTTAGTCAAGCAAATAATGTTGACTAGTAGTCATTCATAAGTATCAATAAGTAACTTGCTTAGGAGTCTACTGTTTTGGACTGTTAGGGTGATGTTTCTGTTGTAATTTAGTAGTCAGTGAAGCTTATTTCTTATTGTCTTTGTGTTGATGCCTTTTTATTAAGTTGAGGTTTTTTATTTTAATTGTTTATTTGCAATTTTGCACATATAAAAAGCAAGCTCAGGTGTTATATTAAAATCCTGAATCATGGATTGAAAAAGCTCCAATCCCTTCTCTATTAAACCTGAATGGCTGCAGGCAGACATAACAGATAAAAAAGTTACTCCATTTGGTTGGTAACCATCTTCTAACATTTGTAAGAAGGCAAGTATAGCATCATATCCCCGACCATGCATACGATAGCTAGTAATCATGGCATTCCACGAGATAATATTTCTCCTAGGCAATGTGTCAAAGATCTTTTTAGCATTTTGCATACTACCGCATCTTGCATACATTGTTATAAAAGCGTTTGCAAGAGACAGATTGAAACCGGGATCGGAATGCCTTCTAATTGCATAAGCATGCAAGCATTGGCCTTGAGGAAGATTTGCAAGGTCTGTACACGATGAGAGAACATTTATAATCGTCACAGGGTTTGACTCCATTTCAGAAATCATGAGATTAAATAGTAATAAAGCTTCATGGACTTGGTTGTCATTGATATAGTTGGCAATCATAGAATTCCATGAGATCAAATCTCTATTTGTACAGGCCTCAAATAAAGTCCTAGCTGACGCTTCATCACCGCAGTTCATGTACATATCTGTAAGTATGGTGTTCAAAGATAAATTTACTTCAATACCATGTTTTACCACAAAGCCATGAATTGATCGCCCAACATTAAGACAAGTTTCATCTTCACAAGTGGCAAGAATAGATATTATTGTGTACGAGTTGGGTTTGAATTCTGCTACTTGTACTTCTCAGCTTTAAACGTTTATAAAGCATCCAATTTCAAGTCCAACAAAGAAGAAAGAAACACAAAAATGGCAAAACTCAGCCTACCGCTACTGCTACTTGTATTTCTCAACGTCTTCACCATTTCTTTCTCTTGTCCTCAACATCAAAAAGAAGCCCTTCTCCACTTTAAAGCCTCTCTCATCAATGCTACTTCTTCTTTTCCATCACACAAAGAATACCTGCTTCGTTGGTTTGTATCATGGAATTCCAGTTCAGATTGTTGTGACTGGAACTGGGACAATGTGATTCTCAATTTGGTTTGAGGAATGTGACTCAACTATATCTGGGGAGCTTGTTCGGGTTCGGGATACTTGAGCCCATAGTGTTGGCTTCCACCATCTTGACACCACTCTTTCACATTAGAAGCTTGACGCACCTTGATTTGTCCTCGAATCAAATACAGGGAGAATTGCCTGGTGACGGCATTGCCAATCTGACCAAATTAATTTATCTTAATTTGGGTTACAATCACCTCAGCGGCTCCATTCTCTCTCAAATTTTTAACTTGAGGTATCTCCAATATCTTGATGTAAGTAATAATTCATTCAGTGGAAATATCCCTAACGAGATAGGGGACAAAACAGAGTTGCGGACATTGTTTCTTCAACACAACAATTTCTTTGGTAAAATTCCATCTTCAATTTTGAACTTGAAGAGATTGGAAACATTGGACTTGAATTACAATTCATTGTCCATGGGAATTCCTATTGATATTGGAAATCTATCTAACATAATCATTTTGAACTTTAGAAACAATGAGCTCACAGGCACAATCCCGTCATCCATACGGAAATTGACCAAGTTGGAAACACTTGACTTGGAAAACAACTTGTTCATTGGGGAAATTCCATCCTGGTTGTTCAATTTAACGGGGTTGCAGAGTCTTTACCTCGGAGTAAATAATCTCATTTGGAATACTAAAGCAAAGATTGTTCCAAAGTTTACGTTTACGTCACTCAACTTGTCTATGAAGTCTTGTGGTCTAGCAAGAAGAATTCCATTCTGGATTTCTATGCTTAAGACACTTGTTTTTTTGGACTTGAGTGACAACCAGTTAGAAGGAATGCTCCCACAATGGCTTGTTAAAATGAAAGTGCCATGTATCATTCTATCAAATAACAATTTCACAGGTTCTCTCCCACCTAGTCTCTTTGACATTCCAAATTTAGAAGTTCTTTCTCTGTCTCGGAACAATTCTTATGGAGAACTGCCAAACAACATTGGTAATGCGACTTCAATGGTCTATCTTGAGTTGGGTGGAAACAATTTTTCAGGAAAGGTTCCTGAATCCATCAACAACATGGAATACCTCTCCTTATTGGACTTGTCAAACAACAGATTTTCTGGCAACTTTTTTCCAACTTTTTGGCATATAAGCCCGTCAATCATTGATTTGTCTTCAAACGAATTCTCAGGTGAAATTCAAGCTCACTTTGGTACTCACTTTCTTGCATTAGGCAAAAATAAGTTTTCTGGCAGCTTGTCTAGAAGCTTTACTAGAATGAGCAGTCTTAAATACCTAGACATACATGACAACCAAATCACAAGTAAATTACCAGATTTTATTTGCCAAATTTCCACCCTTTAAATCCTAAATTTACGAAACAACTCCATCCAAGGTTCAGTCCCTGATTGTATGTCCAATCTTACTGACCTTCAAATTCTTGATCTCTCAAGCAACCATCTTGTTGGAGAAATCCCTCTAAATTTTGGGAAGCTTACTGGTATGATCGAAACAATCGATTTATTTTCGTTTGTTAGAACTATTGAAATAGATGATTTCCGCTTGGAGACCAAGATTCGGGATTTGATTGTAAATTGGAAGAAGTCAAAACGAGGTCTATCACCCAACATCCTCAAGCTCTATTCTTTGTTAGACTTGTCAAGTAATCAACTTTCTGGTGAAATTCCAGCTTCATTGGGAAGTTTGAAGACTTTAAAGCTTCTCAACGTCTCATTTAACAAACTTTATGGGAGAATATCCAAAAGTCTTAGAGATTTAAAGAATTTAGAGAGTTTGGATTTGTCACACAATAATTTATCGGGCTCAATTCTACAATTACTAACAAAATTACAACAACTGACTATTTTGGATGTCAGTAATAACAAGCTCATAGGTAAGATTCCATTAGGTAACCAAATGGATACAATGAATAATCCAAACTTTTATGCCAACAATAGTGGGTTGTGTAGAATGTAAATTCGAGTGCTATGTCCAGAAGACGTGTCACCAACAAAACCACCAAGAGTTGAGAGCAAGGAAACATGGTTCTCGTGGGAAGGAGTAGGAATTAGATATGCACTTGGCTTCTCCATAGCAGTGGGAATCTTTTATCATACTGAGTATTTTGTCCTTGCAAAATATATCAATTACCATTGCCAACAAAGAAGGTAAATGGTGTAAATTTCAAGTTTCTTGCAGGTTATGCATGCAATCTATGGTCAAATATCCCAGCATTGTAAGACTTTAGTCAAGCAAATAATGTTGACTAGTAGTCATTCATAAGTATCAATAAGTAACTTGCTTAGGAGTCTACTGTTTTGGATTGTTAGGGGGATGTTTATGTTGTAATTTAGTAGTCAGTGAAGCTTATTTCTTATTGTCTTTGTGTTGATGTCTTTTTATTAAGTTGAGGTTTTTTTTTTTTTTTTTTGAGGAAAAAAAAAAAAGCAAGAAATTCAGTTAAAATGGTTTGAGGTTATGTAATGTGACATTTTTTATGTGATTCTTTTTAGGGTAAAATACTATTTTGGTCTCTAAATTTCATTAAAAATTTGTTTTTCATCCCTAAATTTTAAGAAGTTTTTTTTTTTCCCCCTTAAACTATTGAAATGTATATCTTTCGTCCCTAAACTATTGAAGATATTTTAGTTATGTTCTTAAACATTACCAAAAGTTTGGTTTGCATCCTTAAACTATTGAAAAAAAAAGTTCTATCTTCATCCCTATTTTTGTCTCTAAACTATTGAAAAAACTCTTTACAAAGTTTATGGATGAAAAAGAATTTTTTAAAGTTTAGGTACAAAAAACAAACTTTTGATAAAGTTTAGGGACTAAAATAGTATTTTACCTTTTTTTTTATTTGCCTCAACCTCATCAAAGTTTAGCATTTATGTTATTAATTATACTCTCTCTCTCTCTCTATATATATATATATTCAAAATCATACTGTTGGATTACACACTTTATTATGCTTAACACACATGCCAAAGTTTGTATTGATCAAATGTTATTTACTACCTAATCAATCAACTCTTCTTTTTTAATTTAAAATATAAAAACTTAATATTAAATTATTTTGCAAAAAAAAAAAAAACCATTGATCTATTATAATCTTAAGTTTTTGCAAGTATAAAGAACATAAAGAGGCAAGCTTATATATAATTTTCAAAACATAATTCCAATCAAATTGATTAGGTGGTTTTATTTTGTCAGGTTACATGTTTTCTGTTTAGTTAATTCACATACCAAATTTCATATCAATAAGATGTTATTTACTATTCGATCTATAAATTCAACTTTTATGCATAATTCTAAAAACTTGAAATTTAAGCATGTTAAAGATGATATATCTATTTATCTCTAATTGTCTTGAAATTTTGGATAATGTAATTTAACCGTGAATATGTTAAAATAAATATCCAATGAAAATTATATTAAGTTATTTAAGATTGTTAAAAGCTACACTAGCTTTAATTTTAATCAAAATTGTAATTGCCTACATCGGTTTTGTTTTTAGAAAGGGTTTAATGAACTAAATGCATTTATTTCCATTTATTAATTATATATAATGATTTTTGTAGTTATTTTTTCTAAAATTTGTATGAGAAACAATTGATTAGTATTATGGTATTCTTGCTCGAGTTTAGTTACTTTAGCAACAATAGAAATAAAATCAAACCAAAAGGAGAAAAACATAATACGACATATGCAATTAATACTTAAATTTTTTTTGTTAGAATGTCATTCTCTCTCCTTTGTGCATGCGTTTCGTTTCACTTAAGAAATACATTCATATTGCAAAATATTTTAGTCTTTAACAATTTACATTCTTCTATATTCACTAATGTGTAATATAATAGAAATTAATTCCCAAAATATTATAACATAACTTAAATAAATTTTTATTAAAATTTTCAAAATACTACACGTGCATCGCGCTGAATATTCGCTGGTTAATATTAATATCCAATGTATAAAGGTAATTGATACTTATGCAACTGGTATTACTAGACAAGCTCACTTTGGTACTCACTTTCTTGCATTAGGCAAAAATAAGTTTTCTGGCAGCTTGTCTAGAAGCTTTACTAGAATGACCAGTCTTAAATACCTAGACATACATGACAACCAAATCACAAGTAAATTACCAGATTTTATTTGCCAAATTTCCACCCTTTAAATCCTAAATTTACGAAACAACTCCATCCAAGGTTCAGTCCCTGATTGTATGTCCAATCTTACTGACCTTCAAATTCTTGATCTCTCAAGCAACCATCTTGTTGGAGAAATCCCTCTAAATTTTGGGAAGCTTACTGGTATGATCGAAACAATCGATTTATTTTCGTTTGTTAGAACTATTGAAATAGATGATTTCCGCTTGGAGACCAAGATTCGGGATTTGATTGTAAATTGGAAGAAGTCAAAACGAGGTCTATCACCCAACATCCTCAAGCTCTATTCTTTGTTAGACTTGTCAAGTAATCAACTTTCTGGTGAAATTCCAGCTTCATTGGGAAGTTTGAAGGCTTTAAAGCTTCTCAACGTCTCATTTAACAAACTTTATGGGAGAATATCCAAAAGTCTTAGAGATTTAAAGAATTTAGAGAGTTTGGATTTGTCACACAATAATTTATCGGGCTCAATTCCACAATTACTAACAAAATTACAACAACTGACTATTTTGGATGTCAGTAATAACAAGCTCATAGGTAAGATTCCATTAGGTAACCAAATGGATACAATGAATAATCCAAACTTTTATGCCAACAATAGTGGGTTGTGTGGAATGCAAATTTGAGTGCTATGTCCAGAAGACGTGTCACCAACAAAACCACCAAGAGTTGAGAGTAAGGAAACATGGTTCTCGTGGGAAGGAGTAGGAATTGGATATGCACTTGGCTTCTCCATAGCAGTGGGAATTTTTTATCATACTGAGTATTTTGTCCTTGCAAAATATATCAATTACCGTTGCCAACAAAGAAGGTAAATGGTGTAAATTTCAAGTTTCTTGCAGATTATACATGCAATCTATGGTCAAATATCCCAGCATTGTAAGACTTTAGTCAAGCAAATAATGTTGACTAGTAGTCATTCATAAGTATCAATAAGTAACTTGCTTAGGAGTCTACTGTTTTGGATTGTTAGGGGGATGTTTATGTTGTAATTTAGTAGTCAGTGAAGCTTATTTCTTATTGTCTTTGTGTTGATGTCTTTTTATTAAGTTGAGGTTTTTTTTTTTTTTTTTTTTTGAGGAAAAAAAAAAAGCAAGAAATTCAGTTAAAATGGTTTGAGGTTCGGTAATGTGACATTTTTTATGTGATTCTTTTTAGGGTAAAATACTATTTTGGTCTCTAAATTTTATTAAAAATTTGTTTTTCATCCCTAAATTTTAAGAATTTTTTTTTCCCTTAAACTATTGAAATGTATATCTTTCGTCCCTAAACTATTGAAGATATTTTAGTTATGTTCTTAAACATTACCAAAAGTTTGGTTTGCATCCTTAAACTATTGAAAAAAAAAGTTCTATCTTCATCCCTATTTTTGTCTCTAAACTATTGAAAAAACTCTTTACAAAGTTTATGGATGAAAAAGAATTTTTTAAAGTTTAGGTACAAAAAACAAACTTTTGATAAAGTTTAGGGACTAAAATAGTATTTTACCTTTTTTTTTTATTTGCCTCAACCTCATCAAAGTTTAGCATTTATGTTATTAATTATACTCTCTCTCTCTCTCTATATATATATATATTCAAAATCATACTGTTGGATTACACACTTTATTATGCTTAACACACATGCCAAAGTTTGTATTGATCAAATGTTATTTACTACCTAATCAATCAACTCTTCTTTTTTAATTTAAAATATAAAAACTTAATATTAAATTATTTTGCAAAAAAAAAAAAAACCATTGATCTATTATAATCTTAAGTTTTTGCAAGTACAAAGAACATAAAGAGGCAAGCTTATATATAATTTTCAAAACATAATTCCAATCAAATTGATTAGGTGGTTTTATTTTGTCAGGTTACATGTTTTCTGTTTAGTTAATTCACATACCAAATTTCATATCAATAAGATGTTATTTACTATTCGATCTATAAATTCAACTTTTATGCATAATTCTAAAAACTTGAAATTTAAGCATGTTAAAGATGATATATCTATTTATCTCTAATTGTCTTGAAATTTTGGATAATGTAATTTAACCGTGAATATGTTAAAATAAATATCCAATGAAAATTATATTAAGTTATTTAAGATTGTTAAAAGCTACACTAGCTTTAATTTTAATCAAAACTGTAATTGCCTACATCGGTTTTGTTTTTAGAAAGGGTTTAATGAACTAAATGCATTTATTTCCACTTATTAATTATATAGAATGATTTTTATAGTTATTTTTTCTAAAATTTGTATGAGAAACAATTGATTAGGATTATGGTATTCTTGCTCGAGTTTAGTTACTTTAACAACAATAGAAATAAAATCAAACCAAAAGGAGAAAAACATAATACGACATATGCAATTAATACTTAAATTTTTTTTGTTAGAATGTCATTCTCTCTCCTTTGTGCATGTGTTTCGTTTCACTTAAGAAATACATTCATATTGCAAAATATTTTAGTCTTTAACAATTTACATTCTTCTATATTCACTAATGTGTAATATAAAAGAAATTAATTCCCAAAATATTATAACATAACTTAAATAAATTTTTATTAAAATTTTCAAAATACTACACGTGCATCGCGCTGAATATTCGCTAGTTAATATTAATATCCAATGTATAAAGGTAATTGATACTTATGCAACTGGTATTACTAGACAATTATATATGTAAAACGAATGAATATTTGAGAGTTGGAACCAATGAGGTAGTTTTGATGTAACATTTAAGTCTTTTATTAGTCCGTGGATAAACAAATTTCAAAGAAAAGAGGTTACATAAAGATTACAGAAAATATACGTGCAAATCAAAAAAAAACAAGGCAAGATTTTCATACACTACCATCATAAATACACAACTATACAGTTCCATTTGTCTACCACTACCAGTGTTCATATAGTATCAAGTCAGGGGCTCTGGCTAGTCACTCCTCCACGTCCCAAGTTGGCGCTTAACATCAATCCAAGCTCATAAGAACTTAAAAGTCTTGCAAGATTACCTTTTACTTAACAGCTTCTCAGTAGATATCAAATTTCCTTTATTAGAAAATTGTTCATTGAATATCAAGTTCCAGTGGTATTCCTTGCATGAGCAGGGACCCTCAACAAATGAAAATGTTCTATGTTCTAAGTTCCCAACAGTATCAAGCTCCACATTCACTCAATTTGTGGCAATCAACAAAAAGCCTTGAGGTCTTAGTAACCATAATATGGGGCAGAACGCTCAAACTGATCAGTCCAAATGCAAAACCAAGCTTCTCACTATGGCTGAACTGCCTACAGCTTTCAACCATATTCACCTTCATCATGTGAAATCCAACAAAGATCAGGAACATATCCATTTTCTTTGATTGTGGACAACAAAGAATTTAAATTTGCATAAATTTTGTTTGATTGAAGGTGTGACATGTCTCCAGCAGTAAAATAGTGTACCTGACTTCTAACAACAATCCAACTAATTCCGGGAGGCTTATTTAAACCCTTCTCTTTGAGCCATGTTCTTATTTGTCTAACTTCCAACCAATGTCCTGCCGCAGCATAGATGTTAGATAGCAAAACATAATTCCCTGGATTCATAGGTTCTAATTCAACAAGTTTTTCAAAAATGTTTTCAGCTAGCTTAGTGTTGTAATTAACTCGACAAGCACTGAGCAAAGCTCTCCAAACTGATGCATCTGGTTCGATTGGCATTGATTTGATAAACTCTCTAGCTTCATCTAAACGTCCTCCACGACCAAGCAGATCAACCACACAACCATAGTGAGCAAGCTCAGGTGTTATATTGAAATCCTGAATCATGGATTGAAAAAGCTCCAATCCCTTCTCTATCAAACCTGAATGGCTGCAGGCAGACATAACAGATAAAAAAGTCACTCCATTTGGTTGGTAACCATCTTCTAACATTTGTAAGAAGGCAAGTATAGCATCATATCCCCGACCATGCATACGATAGCCAGTAATCATGGCATTCCACGAGATAATATTTCTCCTAGGCAAAGTGTCAAAGATCTTTTTAGCATTTTGCATACTACCGCATCTTGCATACATTGTTACAAAAGCGTTTGCAAGAGACAGATTGAAACCGAGATAGGAATGCCTTCTAATTACATAAGCATGCAAGCATTGGCCTTGAGGAAGATTTGCAAGGTCTGTACATGATGAGAGAACATTTATAATTGTCACAGGGTTTGGCTCCACTTCAGAAATCATGCGATTAAATAGTAACAAAGCTTCATGGACTTGGTTGTCATTGATATAGTTGGCAATCATAGAATTCCATGAGATCAAATCTCTATTTGTACAGAACTCAAATAAAGTCCTAGCTGATGCTTCATCACCGCAGTTCATGTACATATCTGTAAGTTTGGTGTTCAAAGATAAGTTTACTTCAATACCATGTTTTACCACATAGCCATGAATTGATTGCCCAACATTAAGACAAGTTTCACCTTCACAAGTGGCAAGAATAGATATCATTGTGTATGAGTTGGGTTTGAATTCTGACTTTCGCATGACCCCAAAGAGTTGCCATGCTTCACTGCTCATTTTGCTATGAGCCAATGCCAAGATCGTAGTGTTCCACGAGATTACATTTAAACTTCTCAACTCCGCAAAAACCTTTTGAACAGCTTCAACACAATTTATCTCTGCATACATGCTCAGCAATGCATTTCCCAGAGAAACATCCATCTTCATCCTGCACTTGATTGCATGAGCATGTAAACTTTTACCCTTTCTCAAGCCATCAGCAAACTTGGCACATGTGGACAGCATGATAGAAATAGTTCTTTCATCTTCCTTGATGCCTTCGTTTTTCATACTAATAAACAAACTTAGGGCTTCCTCATAACAGCCAAAGTCAATATATGCAGATATCATAGAATTCCACAAAGCAACATCACATGTAGGGACGGTATCAAACAACGCACAGGATGACGCTAGGCTACCATTTTCACTGTACATATTAAGCAATGCATTTACAATGAACAAATCACCAACATATTTCAACTTGATAGCCATTTGATGGATTTGCATACCCAATTGGAGAGACTCAAATTCCGCACAGGCTTGGATAACAACCAACATTGTAACAGAATCAAAATGAACCCCATTCTCAAGCATTGACAGAAAAAGATTTAAAGCTTCCAAGTAATTCCCAACATCAACATAACCATTAATCATTGCATTCCAGCTCACTATGCTCCTCACAATCATCAAATCAAACACAAGACGAGAAATTCTCACATCAAATTTCAAATAAAACCCAATCAAAGCAGTACCCACATGGGGATCCAAATCAAACAATCCATTCCTCAAACAATACCCATGTATCTCCTTCCCTAGTCTAATTTCCAAACCATCCTCGCAAGCCAAAAGCAACGCTACCACAGTACGCGAATTAGCCTTAAAATTCTCACTTTCCATCTCCCTAAACAACAAAACCGCCTCCTCATAATAACAACACCCCACATACCCTGAAATCAACGCGTTCAACGAAACCACATCTCTCACAGGCATTTCATCAAACACTTGACGCGCTTCTTCAATTAACCCGCATTTACAGTAGAAATCAACCAGAGCCGTCCCGACTCGAACATCTCCGATCAAACCCGTACCCAGAATGCTAGAATGTATGTTCTTGCCACTCTCGACGGCGCTCAACCTCGCACACGCCTTGAGAACAAGAGGCAAAGTGGCATTATCAGGAGCTATACCGAGAGATGTCATTTGGGTATAAGTAGTGAGAATTGCATGGTCATCTTTGAGCTTAGTGTGGTGCTTTATGATTGAATTCCAACGTTCCCTTGAATGGTTTTGGTTTTTGAGGCTTAGAAGAGTTGCACTCACAGTCACAGGTACTTCCATTGAAGCTGGGTCCTTCACAATATTTGGCAGGAAAGCGACTTATAAAAAAGCAGAAGATAATGAAGCTGTGTACTTCCATTCAAGTTTATGTTGTTTTCATTTTGGTACCTTTTAAAATATTCAGTTTAGATTATCATAGTGATATATATATATATATATATATATATATATATATATTGTGGGGGGTAAAAAGACCTTGATGGGAATATGGGCTGTTGGGTCATGCTAAGGAAGGCCGACTTGCTCTTGGGTTTAGGACTTGATAGTACTACGGGTCGGCCCATACGCCGAGGGTCCGAGGGTCCAGCCGAGGATGATTTTTACCTTCGGACTGATACCGGAGAACCCGGGACTTCATGGTAAAGGTTAGGGAAGGACACGAACAAAACCAATGGTTAAAGGGGGTGAACCCTTGAATGTCCTAGAAGCACCGATGTTGGAAAAATGTCAAAGATAAAGGCTGCCACCTCCACATTAAAGACCCTGCACCTACCACCCTGGCCGCATTAATGGGGAAGTGACACCTGAACAGTGGAAGGGAAACTTCTGGTTACTATTCAAAGGCACTGAGAAAAGAAATATCTAGGCTAAGGGGGAGTTGGGGCAATACGTGTACAAAGTATTGAAAAGAGAAGTATTTAAGGAAGGATCTAGAACAGGAATGGGGGGGACTCTTTTGTATTCTAAAAAAGGGAAAAGAAAAAGAAAGAAAGAAATAATATAAGAACTACTCTCGGCTCACGTCCGAGGAGGCTGATTTTCAATATTCCCTATTGTTTCCGAGTGCTTGCAGTCTTAGTTTGTCATTTAATCCTCACACACTTCTAACCTGGGTTTCAAGCCCATACTCTACAAATTCATATTGTTTAAAGCTCATTGGGCCTGAGCCCATAAACGTTTTTGGGGCCAGGTGCAATTGTGCACTTACAATTGGCGCCGTCTGTGGGAATCTAGTCTAGAAGAGGTAGGAATATTATGGCAGGCTTAGGCTCTCACCATGCAGAGTCACAGGGATCACAACCGGAAAATCATTTCAAACGTCTTGAACGTCGAAGGGATCGTGAAGGGAGTGTCCATACAAAATACCCAGATGCTAGCCATACTCATGGCGGGGGTAGCACTACCCACGAGGAGGGTTCTAAATCCATGCAGAAGGAAATCAATCGTTTGAAGAGGAAGTTACGCCGTGCTAAACGTAAGTTTTCCCCGTCCTCGTCTAGTTCTTCCCCGGAGAAGGGTAGGGAAAGTGGCTACAGTTCAAGGTCGCGCTCCCCCACCAGTGCAACATCCTCCGATGAGGAGGACGACCAGCCAACCCGTAGACGTAAGAAGCTTCGTTCTAGGGGCTTAGGCAACGATACCATGAGTAGGGCGTTGCACCAACTCTCTAAGTCTCCGTTTTCACGGAGGATTGAGAGGGGAAGGCTTCCCAGGAGGTTCACCCAGCCCACCTTTACCATTTATAATGGCCGGACTGATCCGGTGGAGCACGTGAGTCACTTCAACCAGAGGATGGCAGTGCACTCTCACAATGAGACTCTGATGTGCAAAGTTTTCCCCTCCAGTTTGGGACCTGTGGCTATGAGATGGTTTAACGGTCTCAAATCGGGGTCTGTAGGCTCGTTTGGGGAGCTAACTAGGGCATTTGCTTCGCGGTTCATTACTTGTAGCAGAGTTCCTCGGCCATTGGACTCGTTGCTATCCATGGCCATGAAGGAAGGGGAGACACTAAAAGCATACTCCGACCGATACTGGGAGATGTTTAACGAGATAGATGGTGACTTTGATGAGGTGGCGCTTAATACCTTTAAGGTAGGTCTTCCTACTGACCACGACCTAAGAAAGTCTTTGACGAAAAAGCCCGTCCGCAGCGTACGCCGCCTTATGGATCGTATTGATGAGTACAAGAGGGTAGAAGAAGACCAGCAGCAAGGGAAGGGAAAGGAGAAGGTTATCCCGCAGGAGAGAAGGGATTTCAGGTCGGACAGATATCATAACAACAAGCCGAGGAGAGATTACTTCGGGCAATCTGGCTCGGCAGCACCTCAGGCTGTAAGTACTGTTTTCCGAGAACCAGTGCATCAGTTACTGGAGAAAGTTCGTAAAGAGCCCTTCTTCAAATGACCCAGTAAGATGGCAGGGGACCCTGCGAGAAGAAATCAAAATCTCTTTTGTCAGTACCATCAGGATGTGGGACACACTACCGAGAACTGTCGGATCCTATGGAACCATCTGGAGCAACTCGTCAGTGAGGGAAAGTTGAAGCAGCACCTGTGTCAGCCCACTGGGCAGGTCAGTCAAGTTGGCTCAAACAATCAGAGGAACAATTCATCTCGGCCATCATTGGGAACAATTAATGTTATCTTCGCTGCACCTGGTAGGACCGGCTCAGGTCCCACTAGGGTGATGGCGGTTTCCCATCCTCAGGCCGAGGATGTGGGTAGCAGGCCGAAGAGATTGAAGGGCATTTTACCCGTCTTGGGTTTCTCCGAGGAGGATAAAGTAAGAACTATCCAGCCCCATGACGATGCTCTTGTGGTTACCCTCAGGATAGGGAACTATGATGTAAGAAGGGTGATGATAGATCAGGGCAGCGGTGCAGATATCATGTACCCTGATCTATTTAAGGGGCTAGGGTTGGAGTTAGAAGATCTAACTCCTTATGACTCCCCACTCATAAGCTTCGAAGGGAGAGCCGTTGTGCCGAAGGGACAGATCCGTCTACCCGTTCAATCCGGTACAGAAACGGTTGAGGTGGACTTCATCGTGGTTGACGCATACTCTCCATATACAGCCATCCTCGCCAGGCCATGGCTGCACGCTTTGGGAGCTGTCTCCTCTACCTTGCACGTTAAGGTTAAATTCCCCTCGGGGGAGCATGTTGAAGAAATCCTTGGCAGCCAGGTAGTGGCCAGACAATGCATATCGGCTGCGGTGCTTCGTCAGTCAAAAATTGAGTCATCAACTTTGCCCATCCAGGAGTCATAGCAATTAACAGTTCCGGAGGCACCTGGAGCGATGACAGGAGATGAGGCTGTTTGTGAGGAGTTAGAGAAGTTTGTAATAGCAGATGATCCAGAGAGGTTCTTCCAGGTTGGCATACGTTTGCCACACCCAGAGAAGATGGAGTTGTTGAAATTTCTGAAGGATAATATAGATGTCTTTGCGTGGGACCCCTATGAGGCTCCAGGCGTAGATCCGAGCTTCATTTGTCATCGTTTAAACGTGAATCCTGCCATTGTTCCGAGGAGGCAGCCACCTCGGCGATCTTCCCGAGAACATTCTGAGGTTGTGAAGGAAGAGGTTCTTAAACTCAAAAGGGCGAGGGCTATCAAAGAAGTTTTTTACCCTGAATGGTTGGCTCACACTGTTGTTGTTAAAAAGAAGAACGGCAAGTGGAGAGTATGTGTGGACTTTACTGATCTAAACAAGGCCTGTCCTAAAGATTCATTCCCAATGCCACGGATTGATCAATTGGTAGATGCTACTGTCGGACATCCTCGGATGAGTTTCTTGGACGCCTTCCAGGGTTACCACCAAATTCCCTTGGCGTTAGAAGATCAGGAGAAGACTGCTTTCATTACTCCCACTGGGAACTATCATTATAAGGTCATGCCATTTGGGTTAAAAAATGCTGGGGCTACTTACCAAAGAATGATGACCCGAATGTTTGAACAGCAGTTGGGAAAAACCATTGAAGTATACGTGGATGATATGGTGGTGAAGAGTAAGACAGTACCATCACATATGACAGATCTGGCCGACACCTTCCAGGTGCTAAGGAAGTATAAGTTGCGCCTTAACGCCTCCAAGTGTTCTTTTGGCGTGGGGTCTGGAAAGTTCTTGGGATCCAGTGTGCTAAGGAAGTAAACCCAATGCAGGTAAAGGCTATTCAGAATTTGCAGCCGCCTCGGAACCCAAAAGAGATCCAGAGATTGACCGGAATGATTGCTGCATTGAATAGATTTATCTCTCGGTCAGCTGATCGGTGCCGTCCTTTCTTTCAATTGTTGAACAAATGGAAAGGGTTTTAATGGACCGAGGACTGCGAGTTAGCTTTTCAACAGCTTAAACAATATCTTTCTCGGCCACCCATTTTGTCTCGCCCTGAGGTGGACGAGGTTTTGTTCGCTTATTTGGCAGTGGCTGTTCACGCGGTGAGCCTAGTCCTTATTAGGAATGAAAGCGGGGTGCAAAGGCCAGTCTACTACGTTAGTAAGTCTTTGAATGAAGCCGAGGTGCGCTATTTGCCCCTGGAAAAAGCACTTTTGGCCGTAGTCCATGCCACGTGCAAACTTCCTCATTATTTCCAGTCTCACACTGTGGTGGTTCTGACCCAATTACCCCTCAAGGCAGTGCTGCGTAGCGCCGACTACTCAGGGAGGATAGCCAAGTGGGGAACCATCCTGGGGGCTTTTGATGTTAAATACAATCCTCGCACCTCGGTGAAGGGTCAGGTCCTCGCTGACTTGGTGGCAGAGTTTACTGAACCATTGCCAGAAGAAACTTTAAAAGAAGCACACATGGATGGAAAATCAGTTGGAGTGATCACGGCTGCAGTGCCCTCGCCTTGGAAAGTGTATGTGGATGGGGCCGCCAATCAGAGAGGGTCTGGCGTTGGACTTGTTCTAGTGTCCCCTGAAGGAATTGTATTCGAAAAATCTTTGAGATTGGCATTCTCGGCTACTAATAATAAGGCCGAATATGAAGCAGTCTTGGTAGGTATGCAGATGGTATGTAAGATGGGTGGGAAGGAAATTCATGTCTTCTCAGACTCTCAACTGGTGGTCGGCCAGGTCACGGGGACCATGGAGGCTAGAGATCCAAGGATGCAGGAATATTTGGCCCAGATCAAGCGCCAGCAACCTGAATTCGACTCCTTCGCATTAACTCATATTTCTCGGAGCGGGAACACTCATGCGGACTCCTTAGCTATGCTGGCAACGTCCTCGGCCCAAGGTTTACCTCGGGTTATCCTCGTTGAGGATTTACTAGAACCCTCTCTTGTCATAACTAACGCACCTCGCATTCACCTGATAAGGCCTGGGCCTAGTTGGATTGACCCAGTCACAGCTTTTCTTAAAAATGATATCCTTCCTGAGGACAAATCTGAAGCAGAAAAGATGCGTCGAAAGGCGCCACGTTTCTGGTTGTCTGAGGACCAGAAGCTATATAAACGATCCTTTTCAGGACCGTACTTATTGTGTGTGCACCCCGAATCAACAGAAGCATTACTGGAAGAATTGCATGAAGGAATTTGTGGGAGCCATACTGGGGGAAGGTCCTTAGCCCATAGAGCCCTAACTCAGGGTTATTGGTGGCCCAATATGCAAAGGGAGGCTCAAGACTATGCCAGGAAATGTGATCAGTGTCAGAGGTTTGCTCCTAATATTCATCAACCTGGAGGGGTTCTCAACCCTCTCTCCAGTCCTTGGCTTTTCGCACAATGGGGCTTGGACATTGTAGGGCCATTTCCGAGAGCCGCTGGAAACAAAAGATGGCTGCTCGTAGGGACAGACTACTTCACTAAATGGGTTGAAGCTGAGCCCTTAGCCAATATCCGAGATGTTGATTCCAAGAAATTTATATGGAAAAATATTTTCACTAGATTCGGTATACCACATACACTTGTCTCCGACAATGGCGTTCAATTTGACAGCAACGCCTTTAGGCAATATTGTGGTGACATGGGTATCACAAATAGATACTCTACCCCAGCTTATCCTCGGGGAAATGGGCAAGCCGAGGCCGTTAACAAGGTCATAGTCAACGGGCTCAAGAAAAGGTTGGACGATGCGAAAGGCAGATGGGTAGAAGAGCTCCCTCATGTTCTGTGGACGTATCGGACCACACCGCGCAGGTCCACGGGAGAAACGCCATTCTCTATGACTTATGGAGCCGAGGCGGTAATACCTCTGGAATCTGGTTTTCCCACCCTAAAGACGAGCTCTTTTAATCCAGAGAATAACAATGGACTCCTGGAGAGAGATCTTGATTTACTTGAGGAGCGGCGTGAGGCAGCTATGGTCCAAATGACTTATTATCAGCAGAAGCTAAAACGATGATATGATGCCCACGTGAAGCTAAGGCCACTTGCGCCTGGTGATCTTGTATTAAGGAAAGTTGTAGGCACTTCTAAGAACCCAGCTTGGGGTAAGCTAGGACCTAACTGGGAAGGCCCCTATCGCATTGTTTCAATAGCAGGCATAGGGTCGTATAGGCTAGCCGACTTAGATGAACGAATTGTACCACGTCCATGGAATGTAAATAATCTTAGAAGGTATTATTATTAATGAAATGTGCTTTTGTCAGTTAATATTTCAAAGTTATGAGTAGCTCTGATGCTCGCAGCTGTTATTTTTAAAGAGTCAAACAGAAACTTGGTTAAGTGCCGTCCTCGGACCACAAACCTTGTGGAAATTGATGTCTTATCATTTGTTAAACAGAACCTTAGTTATGCTGTGTCCTCGGACCTCCTACTTTGGGAAAATTAACATTTGAAGTTACAGTTTTTAAGAGTCAAACAGAAACTTGGTTAAGTGCAGTCCTCGGACCACAAACCTTGTGGAAATTGATATCTTGTCATTTGTTAAACAGAACCTTAGTTATGCCAGGTCTTCGGACCTCCTACTTTGGGAAAATTAACATTTGAAGTTACAGTTTTTAAGAGTCAAACAGAAACTTGGTTAAGTGCAGTCCTCGGACCACAAACCTTGTGAAAATTGATATCTTGTCATTTGTTAAACAGAACCTTAGTTATGCCAGGTCTTCGGACCTCCTACTTTGGGAAAATTAACATTTGAAGTTACAGTTTTTAAGAGTCAAACAGAAACTTGGTTAAGTGGAGTCCTCGGACCACAAACCTTGTGGAAATTGATGTCTTATCATTTGTTAAACAGAACCTTAGTTATGCTGTGTCCTCGGACCCCCTACTTTTGGAAAATTAACATTTGAAGTTACAGTTTTTAAGAGTCAAACAGAAACTTGGTTAAGTGCAGTCCTCGGACCACAAACCTTGTGGAAATTGATATCTTGTCATTTGTTAAACAGAACCTTAGTTATGTCAGGTCTTCGGACCTCCTACTTTGGGAAAATTAACATTTGAAGTTACAATTTTAAAGAGTCAAACAGAAACTTGGTTAAGTGTAGTCCTCGGACCACAAACCTTGTGGAAATTGATGTCTTATCATTTGTTAAACAGAACCTTAGTTATTCTGTGTCCTCGGACCTCCTACTTTGGGAAAATTAACATTTGAAGTTACAGTTTTTAATAGTCAAACAGAAACTTGGTTAAGTGCAGTCCTCGGACCACAAACCTTGTGGAAATTGATATCTTGTCATTTGTTAAACAGAACCTTAGTTATGCCAGGTCTTCGGACCTCCTACTTTGGGAAAATTAACATTTGAAGTTACAATTTTAAAGAGTCAAACAGAAACTTGGTTAAGTGTAGTCCTCGGACCACAAACCTTGTGGAAATTGATGTCTTATCATTTGTTAAACAGAACCTTAGTTATGCTGTGTCCTCGGACCTCCTACTTTGGGAAAATTAACGTTTGAAGTTATAGTTTTTAAGAATCAAACGGAAAATTGGTTAAGTCTTATCTTTGGACCACGATTTTGATCAAAGTTAACTTCATATTATGTCTGGGTGTTAATGCGTTACTATTAATTAACTTGGCTCTTAAGTTTTATATCTTTAAGTGTCAAGCAAATTTGTGTTAGGAATGGTCCTCGGACCTATGCATTACAAGGGTTTAATCGTTATATGAGGTCACCTTTTGTTAAATTTTTAATAATATGCACATGATTATGTGGAAGTTATGATTGTGCAATCCTTGGAGTTAGATTTGTTTACTCTGAGAAACTTTTGTTATGTAATAATGGGAAACTTCTGTCATAAGTACAAAAAGAGTAAAGTAAAAACAGATACAACCCAAGTGAAAAGCAAATGAAATTGTTCTTCATTAATCATTCAAATATAAATTACATATAATTCAAATATGGAAAAAGAGAAGCCCTAAGCTAAGTCCTAAGCTTTTGGAGGAGGATCTTGTTGAGAGGTACTGGTGCCCTCGGTCTTTCTCAACTCCAGCTCAAAGGGAGTCAAGACTTGCTTGCCCTTATCTGCTGTCTTCGTTGGAAGGACGTTGGGTTCCACTGTCTGGCTCAAGTCCTTCTCTGCATCCCCTCCTCCTTCATTCTCTTTGTTGGAACTAGAAGGTTCTGTAGGATTAGGAATTTGCTGTGGGACCACCGGAGGTAAAGCAAGAAGAGTTGTCTCGGGGGTAGGAGTAGCAGCAGGAGCCTCTTCAATCTCCTGTATTTCCAGGGGAAGCCAAACGTTCTCGGACTTCCTCAGATCCGAAGATAGAGGAACTCCTGCTACATTTAAAGCTTCCCCCCATACTTTTTGACAGTATTCCCGGCATAAAGCTGCGAACTCCTCTGTCAGCTGCTCCTCTGTAGTTGCTACCCCTTCTTCGAAACTCGCCTGCTTGGCAGCTTGAAGAGAGAGTTGGAAGGAGCTGGCTTCTTCCTTCATCAGCGCTAGTTCCTTCTTCAGATCCGAGCACTCCCTTTGAGCTTGGGAGAGCTCTTCATCTCTTTCGCGAAGGAGCTTGCGCTGTCCTTCTATCTGGGTCTTCATGGTCTTCAAGTTTGACTCGACCCCATTTTTCTCTCTCCTCAAATCAGCCACCTCCGAGGTCAGCTTCTCGTTCTCAACAAGGGCTGTACCCAAGGATTTCTCAGTCTCCAGCCTGATTTCGAGCTCAGTTCTGGCCTTCTTCCGAGTGTCTTCTATGAACTTCTCGGCTACGAAGACCTCCTGAATGGCCTGCAACAAAGTATGATAGAGTTAGGAATAGTAAAAAAACTAACGAACATTGTTAAAAGTGGAATCTTCCTAACAAGGGTTAAACTTACCAGCACTAAGTCTCTTTTTAAAGAGAGGAATAGTTGTGGCTGGCTCATTTTCTCCAAGGTCTCCATATCCTTGGGCAGTAGAAGAGGGCGTTCCAACACTTCGGCCAAGTGATGGGCATGGCCTTGTTGAACCGCCCTTATACTGGACTGGCAGGAGATGGGTGCGCCGTCCAGTCTTAGATCGGGGTACCAGGGGATTGGTGCTCGGCGCACTTCTGCCTCGTCCCTGATTTCCCCGCTTTCAACTGAGCGGGCCCTACCCTTGCCTTTGTCCAGCTTCTGCTGCTGGACTGGTGGGAGTTGTTGTTGTGGTTTCTTGGGGTCCTTATTGGTTGTCCCCTCGGTATCCCCCTTCCTCTTCTTCTTGGGATCCTCGGCTGGAAGTTTTGGCTCAGCTGGAGGAGGGGGAGGTGGTAAAGATGGGGGAACTTGGGATGTCCCCGTCTTTTTCTCTACAACCTTAGCAGCTCTATTGGTGAGGAGACCCTGCATTCTTCCCATATCTTCTTCAGATTCGTCCTCAGGTAGGGCAACCACAAACCCTGCGATTCCAAAGGCCTCGGTGGCTTCTTCCTCCTCGTCGGAAAGAACAACAAACTGATTCCCGCGAGGTCTCTCGGTGTCTTCGAAATGGAATTTATCTATCTCGTCGTCAAGTGTATGCGAAGAAGACACCTGCTCTTCTGGAACAACAGTTGCTTGTGAGTGCACGGCGAGGGGAATTGCTGCTATAAGCTGGTTGTACGAAACGGTGTTAGGAGCGTCCGGGAGGTCGCGGTCGTCCAGAAAGTGGGGCCGAGCTACGTTTATCCTCTTTCGCCTTCGGTCACCCGCAACTATGGCGTTTTCTATCTCCTGGAAGTCCGAGGAAATGGGAGTGTACCCCAGGATGAGATGAGCAGCCCGGAGTTGTAAGTCTTCGCTAACGAACACCTCGGAGCGAAGTACTCGGTTTAGATCTGCGACGTTACAGTGACTCAGACGAGGACGCACGTGTTGCTTATCTGCAAAAAAGACATCAAAACAAACAAACCTGGTCAGATTCACACAGATATTTAACAAGTTTAAGTAAGTATGAATACGCATTTCTGTGTGTGTTAGAAGAAGTTGTGTTGTGGGGAGATTAATCCTACGGCATCGCACCTGGATCCCCCCACTCAACTGGGCAGTGGAGGCCGTCGTGCCAGTTCCCAAAGACGATCAGGTGGTCGTCCTTCATGCCTTTGTTGGATTTGGGCAGACAGGAGATTAACCTAACAACACTAGAACGGGACTTAATGTAGTAACCTACGTTGGAAAGTTTATGGGACTCATATAGAAACACGACATCGTGCCATGTAAGGTTTAAACCCATCTGCTCGTTTAGAGCATCTACACTACCCAAAACTCTAAAAACGTTTGGGAGGCACTGGTCAGGGCACAACCGGTGGTTGCGAAGATACTCCCTAGTTACCGGTTTCATTGGGAGGGTCATCCCACCTTCTATGAAGGCTATCATTGGGATGATAACCTCTCCCTCTTTCCTAGAACCGGCCACGGCTTCTGCCGGGCAATATTTTAACCCTACGTCGCTGGGAATACGGTACTTGGCCCTAAAGCCTTCCATCCCAGCGGCGGTATCAACTAGACACTTGAATCTTCCCATTACAGAGGAACGAAAGGTTAAACTCTAAGAGGGAGAATGTTTGTAGTGACAGCCGAGGACAAAGACCGAGGAGAAAAGGTTAAGAATAGAAGGAGCAAGAACTTACAAGGTTGAAAGTGTGCAAGTTTCCACGGTTTTCTGCAAGTAAGGTACGATAGTTGATGTTTTGATGGGATTAGTCCCTGAGGAATTAAATGAAGGCGCAGGTTCCCGAAGCGTCACGACGTGCGAAAAGGCGGCCTCGAAATTATATTTGTCCCGCCTAAAATTTCGTGGAGTAACGAGAACCGTTGGATGCCCATCTCACCGTTGAACATGGGAGACAAAGAGTAACTTACAGTAATAAATGCGCGCGTTTTTGAAAAGGAAACCGCCAAGTGGCATCTTCTGGGATGCGAAACGATTTCCACACGTGCCATCACTTACAAAATGTGTGAAGTGGATCCTCGTCAGATCAAAACCCTATTTTTCTCCTCGGATGTCGAAAATTAGAGTTTTGAGGGGCTATTGTGGGGGGTAAAAAGACCTTGATGGGAATATGGGCTATTGGGTCATGCTAAGGAAGGCCGACTTGCTCTTGGGTTTAGGACTTAATAGTACTACGGGTCGGCCCATACGCCGAGGGTCCGAGGGTCCGAGGGTCCAGCCGAGGATGATTTTTACCTTCGGACTGATACCGGAGAACCCGAGACTTCATGGTAAAGGTTAGGGAAGGACACGAACAAAACCAATGGTTAAAGGGGGTGAACCCTTGAATGTCCTAGAAGCACCGATGTTGGAAAAATGTCAAAGATAAAGGCTGCCACCTCCACATTAAAGACCCTGCACCTACCACCCTGGCCGCATTAATGGGGAAGTGACACCTGAACAGTGGAAGGGAAACTTCTGGTTACTATTCAAAGGCACTGAGAAAAGAAATATCTAGGCTAAGGGGGAGTTGGGGCAACACGTGTACAAAGTATTGAAAAGAGAAGTATTTAAGGAAGGATCTAGAACAGGAATGGGGGGGACTCTTTTGTATTCTAAAAAAGGGAAAAGAAAAAGAAAGAAAGAAATAATATAAGAACTACTCTCGGCTCACGTCCGAGGAGACTGATTTTCAATATTCCCTATTGTTTCCGAGTGCTTGCAGTCTTAGTTTGTCATTTAATCCTCACACACTTCTAACCTGGGTTTCAAGCCCACACTCTACAAATTCATATTGTTTAAGGCTCATTGGGCCTGAGCCCATAAACGTTCTTGGGGCCAGGTGCAATTGTGCACTTACATATATATACACACATATACGGTCACTAATTTTGAACATTTTTAATAATATTATATTATATAAAAAAATACACTCCTTATTCCATGAAACACATCTGTATATATTAAGAAGATTCAGAAAGTTAGTTATTACTTTTTTTCTTGTCAAAAATTTCCTTAAATTAATTAACCAACAACTTAAAAGTGGGATTAAAATAGTAAATTGACAAAAGAAATTTAGTTATTGCTTTTTTTACTGTAAAAAATACCCTTACCTAAAACTTAAAATTGGGGTTAAAATAGTAAATTAACAAAAATAATAAATTTCTACTTGTACGTTGAAATGTCTTCTTACTTCTAATGAACTTCTACTTTTATGTTGATTTAAATTCCTACATCTACTCACTAACTCTCTATAAAATAGGATCACTCTTTTGTTAGTTTTAAAACTTCTCCAATCTATAAAACTCACCCCACGTATTCATCACACCCTTAGATTTTTTTTTTTTTTTTTTTTTTGTAATTGAAAAAAGTAAAAATCTCAAATTATAATAAGTGTAAATTATTAATCTTTACTCAAAAAATAGAAGAGCCTCTGAGCATGCGCTCACGCACGTGCTCAGAGGCTAGTTATTATTATAAGAGGATTCAGAAAGTTAGTTATTACTTTTTTCTCCTGTCAAAAATACTCCTAAATTAATTAGCCAACAATTTAAAAATGAGGTTAAAATAGTAAATTGACAAAATAAAGTTAGTTATTGATTTTTTTATTGTCAAAAATACCCTTACCTAAAACTTAAAAATGAGGTTAAAATAGTAAATTGACAAAAATAATAATTTCCTACATTTACGTTAAAATGTCTTCCTGCTTCTAATAAACTTCTACTTTTACGTTGATTTAAATTCCAACATCTACTCACTAACTCCATACAAAATAAGATCACTCTTTTGTTATTTTAAAACTCTTCCAATCTACAAAATTCACCCCACGTATTCATCACACCTTTAGATTTTTTTTTTTTTTTGGTGAATGGAAAAAGTAGAAATTCCAAATTATAATAAATACAAATTATTAATTTTTACCCAAAAAATAGAAGAAAAAATTTGAGATATGAGGCTGAAAAATTTGACCTCAAAAGGAATCAATTTAAAGTACAATTAGTTCGAAATGGACCGAAATTAGACTGAAGTGAACCGAAAAGATTAAAGTGGACCAAATAGACTGATGTATGTCAAAGTGGACCGAGATGAACTGAAATAGACTGAAAGGGAATAGACTGAAATGCTGTGTTAATGTGAAAAATAAAATACATATAACTGACCTAGAGGATCCATAACCAACCCAAAATTTTAGAATTTTCTTTTGGGTTGAATTTTTAAATACCACATACATTGAGAAAATTAAGTATTTCTTCTCTCTTTTGATATTACTAAAGCTTTACAAAGCAAAATCCTTGGTACTAATAATAGTAACTCTAAAAAGGTTCTATTCATGGGATACTATTTGTCTATACCAAGAAAATTGGATTGGATTTCTATTAGGGGGAAAAAAAAAAAACAATGTCTCTTTTTCAAGGAAACAAAAGCATCACTTTCAATTATAGAGACTGGCTCTTCTATGCAAGCTAGAGCTAATTATTTCCAGAATTTTGAGCACCTTCTGTAGTCATCTAAAGAGTTCAGATTGTTGTGGGAAGATATGCATATCATTGATATTTTCTAAAGTAGGTAACTCTTAAGGGAATATAATATGACAAATTTTTAAAGGGAATTATTACAGTCTGAAAGAATATCATTACAATAATCCCTAATTATAATAGGTTAATATATAACTTGCTCTAAATATTTCATTTCTCTATTTTCTTGTTATGAATATATTCCATTTTTCTGTACAAAGAAGTATATGGAGGAGAAATGTCCCGGGCTGGACTTCACGCATGCCACAGGAAAGGCTAAGAAAAGATGCTTTAACTGCAAATAGTTTCCCTGAGAATAAAACTATGGAGAAACTACGGAACCATAACCAATGTCATTAGCTGCGGAGAAAGTTCCAAGGACCTGTTCCTGTCCCTATCCTGTAAATCATGGGCATAAGTTTAGCAAGGATACCTAGAAAAAGGGTGAGCTTGAATTTAAATGTTTTTACAAGAACCATAATTAAACATCGTGACCATTTCGCGCATAAGGTCTGGATTTCAATCCAGGTTTCAAATGCAAAACAGAGGCACCTGGTGCTGGTTTTTCTTTTCTTCTTTTTTAGATTATCATGGTATCAGAGTAGGTGGTCTTGAATTCAAACTCTGTCTCTACTCTATCTCCCATTAAAAAATTAAAAATCCAAACATGTTGGACCCTATTTATTAAGAGGAATTCTGATGAGGAAAATTACCTCCAAAAGCCAGCAAATGTACGAAGACTCATGTAGATGGTCAGGGCAACCCAGATTCCAATGAACCCATGACCGGCGGAGAGAAGAAATAGACATAGAATGCTGATAATAGCCACCATAATCTGGAGAAAAAAGAATGTCAAACTGTTGAAATCTTTTTTTCTTCCTTTTTTCTCCCCCACTATTTGAATGGGCAGAATATGTTCTTAACATTTCAGCGGTGGCAAACAACATAAGATATACCACTTCACCATACTTGTTCATTTTCATAACAATCATATATAATATCTTCGTAGTATGGAAAAGGGACTTATAGACTTGCCATGGAATAAGCTGAATATGCAAAATCAGATGCTCCAAAGTTGATGCCATCGAAAACAAAGGCCAAGGCATTGATAGGTTGAGTAGCTGCAACAAACTGATATGGACAAAAAGAAATATTAGATCCTGCATCGTATGGGACCAAACAATGTGGTATTACTATTTTCTAATGCAAGGACTACCGGAAGGCCTCTACTAATAAGTTGGAGGACAAGAACATCCTTTGTAAATAATCGTGCTCCAAAATGTAGCCCCACTCCAACGATGGTTGCAAGTATCAAACCAAGAACCAATCCCAACTGCAGTACAAAAACATCACAGACTCTTAGTACTAGTAAGACATATATGATCTTTCTGTCATATAAAATGATACAGTACAAACATGAATAAGAAGAAGAAAGACATGACACAAAACCTGAAATACTCGGGATGCGGCTGCTTCAGCCTTCTTGTAATCCTTCTTTGCAAATGCACTTGCAAGTATTGCCTGAGATTGAATTTGAAAGGCAACTAAAGTTTAGTACATGCATTAATACAAAACGAGGGAATGATATTACCAAGTCAATGCAGGATACAAACACTATACATTATCATAGGTAGTTAAAAAATAATATTCTTTACTTAATTTTGATCAAAATTTCTGCCAAGATCTATAAAAGGTTTTGCTCACTTTATAAAAAACAAATTCCTTTACTTTCTAAGGTGAAGCTGATGTTAATTTCTTATTCAAAAAAGCTGGGCAAGTAACAATCTGGGATTAGATTGTCTTCAGAAAGCTGGCAAGAAAGCGAATCTGACAATCATGAATTCAGGTCCAGGAGATTTGGGAAAAGCAATCTCACAAAATTGCAGAACTACTACAATCTTGATTAGATTTATGTAAGTACTTTGCTGCGGAACACAAGAAAAAGTATATGTTGGAGATGGTAATCTAAATTGCTTCCGTTATCTTTATCTCTTTAGGCCTTTATTGGCACAATACTTCATCCAGTCTTTGAGAATATATACATATATAAAGTAATGTTCCAGCGGTCAACAAAGAAATCGTTTCTAACCTGCCCAGCAACAGCCAACCCATCAGCAAGAAGTGATGTTGTCAACCAAACCTGCAAGCAAACTTGAAATGCAGCCATGGGTGTTGACCCCAAGCGTGCAGCCATTGATGCAGCCAGAGTCACACAGAATGTCGCAGCAATGACCCTCATTAATAGTAGAAAACCTGGAGTTCAGGCACAAAAGAAGAAAAGACTAGTGGGGTATCAACTTTAAAATGTCCGGTATTATTTTCTAATGCAATGGTGAAATCTATAAAACAATTACCATTTTTAATGATACGCTAAAAGAAATAGGTGGAAAACTTTCATGTAAAGGCCAAAAACATTTTAGAGACAATTCCATTTTGTTTCAGCTTTATTTTAAAAAAAATTAATAAAAAAAAAAAAAAAAAAACCAGAACTGGCCTTTTCAAAAAATTAGCTTACATGTATCTTTTTGTTACGCATTTATAAAAGCTTACAAAAACTATATATTTTGTCTCATATTTAGCAAATAAGCTACCAGAAACTACAAATTACCAAATGTTATAGTTATTGAGTTTCTTGATTAAAGTATGTTGGCAGTATCATTTTCAATCATTTATGTTTTTTCTATGTTAGTTACTAATTGCAATGCTAATTGAAATTTGGGGACTAACAAAATGGAGATGGCGAAATGACACTGTGCCAGATAAGCTATAAGTAAATAGGATATGAATAAACATAAAAATAATTTATACATATATTAAACCAAACTCAAGGGACAGGGCGGTCAAAACCCATCCTCTCTTCTGGGCAGAGAAATCCTGGGTAGAGTGGGGTAGGGAGGGTCAAGTAGGTCGGGACATTTTTGCCATCCTTATCCCAATGAAATCGATATTGACTTTATTTCCTACAGATACTGCTCCATCTAACAAGTTACTTTTCTACATTTAAGTGGATACACCACAACACCCGTCATGTTACATCCAAAGCTCTCTAGCCAAGAAGTAGAGATATGAGAGTGAGCAAACTCAAGTTAAAAAAATTTTAGATTGTAAACAATATGTATTAGTTTTTGGTAAAGCATTTCTTAAAGCAAAGTTATACCCTTACCATTTTTAAGAAATCGACCAAATTGCATATGCTTGATACTTGGAGGTAAGAGATCAACTTTTTTTATCAATTTCCACAAGAGTATAACTGAAATTAGGTACCTATACAACAACAACAACAATAGCCATGCCTTAGTCCCAACCATGAACATGTTAAAACCATAAAAAGCAAGTCCCCAGTCACAATACATGCAAAATACTCTGTGGAGAAAGATTAGATTACACTTACTGAGATATAACATGTGCAATGGCTGCCCCACTGATACCCATACGGAAAACAAACATAAATAGTGGATCGAGTATAATGTTTGTTACATCTCCTGCCACTGCAATTGATAAGATTAAAAAAATAATCAAAATGGAGTGCTGGCAGAAATTGTTTTTTATTTATTATAAGCTGAAAAAGATAAATCATAAGTTGAACTGTTCCCATCTGCTAAGGTATACCAGTGGCGTATAAAGGTGTTGTTGTGTCCTTAAATCCACGAAACACCCCTTGCATGGCCAATGAAAGAAGAACCGCAGGAGCACCAAGTGACCTCAATGTCAAGTACTGTTGTGCAGGAGTTAGCATTGGAGAATCCTATATATAATTGATAGCGCAATGCTGTTAAAACATTGACATAGTAATAAATCAAGGGACTTGAAATTAGAGTAAACACAGAGTAAATCATATATATATATATATATATATATATATATATATAAAACAATAAAAAAATTGAGCACAATAAGTGCTGGATTTACTTATTACTTTAACTTAAGAACTTACAGAATTAACTCCCATGAAGCCTAATAGAGGTTTTGCTCCAAATATGAGGAATATGGCTTGAATGAGGCCAAGTATGCTCCCAATAACTAATGCTGATGAGGCTGACGGAATATGCCTTCTTTCATTGTCAATCTTAACTATTTCAAAGCTCCCACCATTTGATTGTGACTTGTTTGCATTCTCACATGTACCTGATAGAGAAAATTTGAAGGGACCAATATAACTTACTACATCAACTTAGGTAGTGTATGAACAGTAAAAAGTATCTGATATTTAAAAAGATAAAAACCAATGTTTTATCATTAAAAATGCTTAAAGAGTGAAATAAGAGAAAAAAGGAGAGTATACCATTTTTTGGAATCAACTCTTTGTCTTCCCCATTCGTAGTTGAACCTGTTTCCAAGTGTTCACAATCCTGTGCTTCATGGCTCACACTTCCAATAGCATCTTCCTCTGCAACAAAAGATGTAGTGACACTGACAAGTGGGAATATTGCAATCCTTGATACTTGATTGAATAGAGCAATCGAAACTCCTACAGCTGCAAGTTCCACTGGACCTGTATGGATCAAGGCAACTCCATTAATCGGTTTCTGCAATAACAAACATTCTATCCAAAACAAAAGTATGATTACATCTAGAATCATATTTGACTTTTTAGTTCATGCGTATAACTTAAAAAAAGTCCATGATTGTGACAACAAAACCTAATCTTTTGATAATATCATTCATTTATAGTCTACTACTGTCATCTTAGCAAACGAATGTAGAAACATCAGAAAGCTAAGGCACTTTTGACACGAGAATCTACTGAATCAATAATAAATTTTATGAGCAGCTCTGTCAAACTTTTACAGCATCTACTAATGGGGCAATATTACTGCCATGTAACACCTTGGGCTGTCCTTAACATTATTAAATTACATAAAATAAAAGATAAGGGGCAGCTGCAGAAACAAATGACCAACCAAAATTTCAGAGTAAACAACGTATAAACCCAAGTGTGAACCTCATTTTATACTTGGAATAGAAAGCATGGAATGGTGAAGGAAGATGATTTCTCATTCAAGACCATGCCTCATAAGCCAAGCAAAACAGTAAAGAGAAATGGAAAATACCTATTTGGCCAATGAAAGCTGTGTCAATAAGAGAAGCAATAGGGTCAGCTGCCATAGCCAGTGCAGCTGGCACAGCAATCTGTGCTATTTCTGAACCAAGTTCGTCCAGTTTAAAAATTTGTCTGCTCATAAAGTAGAGGAACCAATCATTAGATCTTACATACAAAGAAAAAAAAAGAAAAAAACCCAAATGATATTTTATAAAAACAAGTCAACCCATTATCCCCCATGTGAACAAATACCCAACAAAACAAAAATTGCTTAGCATCAATTAGAGCTTGCTTTATCCTAAAGTGTAAGCTCCTACTTGCAGTGGTGGGGCATGATTAATCATGTCACATTGAGTTCATTTTAGAAAAGTAATTGAACCATATATCTGTTCAGTTGTTACTCTTCATTGAGAAATCATTTAATCATTATAATAATAGTTTCCAGACAACATATTAAATTATTTGTAGGGAAACGCCTAAGAGCATGACAAAGCAAAACTAGTGCAACTTACAGAATACATAAAGCTTACAAATTTGTTAATTATTTAATGGGGAAATTTAAATAACATAAAATCTCCCTCATCTCTTTATACATGTGTATCAAAAATATAATTTTGTGAAAAAATACAGATGATTAGCTTAAATCGCACAAAAATAATAGTCTACCTACCAATTTTTAAACCAGAAGCTAACCAAAGAATCAATAACCTCCTTTGTAGGAGGTGCATAAGGGTAAATGCAAATTAAAAAAGTAATACCTTGCGTGATTAAAGAAAATGCATATTGGAATTCTCCTCTTATCCTTGGATGGATATTGATAATCTCCTTCAGACATAGTTGAGTACGCCAGTTCACCAAATTGCCTTTATAGCCGGCTTCCAAGTTCCTTGGAGTAACCGGACTTATACAAGCCTATGTTGCCACGGAGGAAAGAACAATTATAATTAATAACAATAATAAATTTAGCTCCGCAGTACTAATTCATAAAATTGCTATTGAATTCAAAATATTATATTGAAAATTTGAAAAACCAATAACCTTTGTTTAAAAGCTCCCAAACATTATGAAAGTTCCCCAGAAAACTCAAAGCAGAACCAAATATAGTGGAGAATCAAAACCAATGACAAAAAAAAAAAAAAAAAAAAGAATACCAAGAACCAATCAAAAATCTAGTTACTTAACATATTAACGACTTTGAATTTTTGAAATTCTAAGCTTGACCTGCTACATCAGAAAAACGATATCAGATTTGGAAATTCAAACCCCATCAAAATAGAAGACTCATTTGTCTCTGCTTGCGTTTTGGTCAAGGTTATAAATTCAGAGTCCCAGAGAAAAAGAGATACCTTTCACTTGCACAGAAAAACCGAGGAAGTTTCCCACTCAGAAACTTGTATCAGTTTTCAAAACCACATAACCATCATCCAGAAGAAAAGAAAGTGCCTTTAACTGCCCAGCTTGGAAGCCACAAGAAATTTTCACTCTTTAGCTTTGAAACCTCAACTCCTAATAAAGGCAACACCTTCCCAGTTCAAACCACACAAACGTGTCTCTTACTTTCCCAAGAATCCCCACAAGTCTTTAAAGCATGAAAACCTTTATTTAAGACTAAAAAACAAAACAAAACAAAACAAAAAATTTATAACTAGACAAGAACCAACAAACTAAAATTACCCAGATGACAAAAGAACTAAAGAACTGTCCCTCACTCTCACACAAACAAAAATCTCAACAAAATTGGAAACAGGGGTACATGAGTAACATGCCAACAACAACAACAACAATGTGGCTTGTGTGTCCTTTGTGTGTGAGCGTGTGCAAAAGAGTCAGAAAGAGACAAGGGGTTGTGTGTAAGAACTCTCTAGATTCTGGGACCAATATGCATAGATTTCTGCCCACAATGTGTGTGTGTAATAATTATGAGCAGTAACATTTGTGGGCCAAAAAAGATGCTTTGTTCTTAGCACTTTTGTCAGAGAAGGCAAAGGGTCATATGTGGCAGCATTAGATGCAGCACAAGTTGCGACTGTGCACCGAAAGCATCAACAGTGCCACTGCATGTTGCCAAGTGTCCCTGCGTCCCCAATTCCACGCACAAGCTTCAATCTTGACGTGTGCGAGTTGTTACAACGTTGTGGAAATTGTAACGTCAGTACACATTCATTGGCGGAGAAAAAAAGAAAAAAAGTCATTGTAAGTTAAAACAGACTACCAGAAATAGACAATAAGTTATTTTAGGAAATTTGTAATGCTATTTTTATAAGGAATATAAAAAAAATTATTTTTAATAAAAAATATATAAAATTATCAAAATAATTAATTTTAAAAAAAATTCTAAAAATATATTTTAAACTCACAAAAATAAATAAAAATTTTAGAAAAATTTTACAACAATTGTTAATAAATAATTTTAGAAAAGTTTTTTCATTACCTTTATGAGAAATATAAAAGTAGTAAAAAATATTAATTACTTTTAAAAAAAAATTAGAAATATATCTTATAAATATTTATTTTAAAATTATAAAATTAATTGTTTAATTTTCCTTTCTTTAACTTGTAATCCTTAATGTATGCAATTATTAAGAAAATCACAGATTTTTATTAATAATTTTTTCTCACCCCAAAAAACACTCAACAATATTTCTTTCTAGGTCTGATGGGTCATGGAACGAAAAGTCTATGGCGTAGAATGGTGTGTAATTGATAAAGAATAATACTTCATAGTTCATATGCAGAGAATTTAATTTCCATATGGTATATAACACATGTTAAATTTACAATTCCACATTACAGAAAGATCTCTGCAAGATAAAATGGCAATTGGCATGCCGTACGAGTTTTGATAAAGATTAAGACTGGTTGGTCATGGAGCATGATCATATAATTAGAAACAAATTAAGAGTCATATTCTAGTCGCTAATGAGTGCTGCTTCACTTTTCCTCTTTCTTTTTCTTTTTCTTTTTTGTTTTTTTTTTTTCCTTAGGTGGTGTGACTGTGGGTTTAAACTTAGGTTTTACCATGGAAAGAATCAAACATTATCATTGAGTAACAAATCTTTTGACCACGTTTAGGATTTCATCTTCCAAATCAATATGAGCATAATGTGACTTAAATGGAAAGCTGAGGGAAGTTTACAATCCTAAATGGTTAGCAAATATCATTATAATCAAAAAATCAAACAGGAAATGAAAAATGTGTAAATTTTACGGACCTAAAAAAATATAGGTTAAATCATTAATTTAGCTTGTCAACTACGTACTATTGGATGAAGTTCACTTTTTTTTTCTTTTCTTTTTTTAGAAGAAATACGGTCAACTTTTATTATGAAAACCCAACAACATCAGCTAGTACAAGAGAAACAAATGGTGGTAGAACAGTCTCCATCCACACCGAAAAATTAGAAATACTAATGGAATGTTTTGCTAAGTTATGCTCTACCCTATTACCCTCTCTCTTTACATGAGAGTAGAGTACTTGATTAAACAAGCTAGCATTACATTTGATATCCTCAATTAATAAACCAAAGGAAGACAAATAAGTGCTATTATTTTTCAAGACATTTGACAACACCTGAGAATCTGTTTCCAAAACTGCTCGACTAAAACCCAACTCAGCTGCAAACTCAAGAGCTGATGAGGATGAAGTTCAATTTAATATATTTTATACTCTTTAAAAATAATTATTCCATATATAATTATTTTTATAGAAGAAGTCCGTAGATGATCATATATATATATATATATATATATATATATATATATATATATATATGTCAAACAATATAAAACGAACTATTTACAACTGAATTGATATGGTCATGTCACGGATTGTATAATCAAGGATAAACTATATTAGTTGTCCTTGAATTTAATATCTCAATTTCATTCTTATCCACACAAAAAAAGACTCAATTTCATTAATCTTCAAGTATCATTTTTGTCTTCACCCTTAAAAGTTACTATGAAGTTTTAGTAGAGTTTGCGGTGTGATTTGGTATTAGAACTCCATTCTCTCTCATCTATGTACATGTTTGTCAATTTCTTTAAAAAACAAATAATAAATAATATAAAAGATACAATCAATTTTTTCAATTTATTCCTTACAAATTATAAAATGATTCAATGTTACATTTTCTCTTCTACTATAAAACGAAGTATATACAATTGAATTGATATGCTAATGGCTCGGATTGTATAATCAAGGATAAACTATATTAGTTTTCCTTGAATTTTATATCTCAATTTCATTCTTATCCCAAAAAAAAAAAAAATACTCAATTTCATTAATCTTCACCTATCATTTTTGTCTTTGTTGATGCCCATTTTGGCAAGGAGGCTTAATAGCAAGAAGAAGCCCAACAATATGGGAGGAAAAGAGTTAATAAATTGAGAAGAAAAACTATTACGCCTGAATGGCAGGAATCATGGATCATAGGCCTAAGATATAGCAAAAGGGCCTCAAAGAAAGCAAAGCGGACCCAGAAGAGCCCAGAGAAAGAAGTAGTAAACCCATGGGCATTATGAGAAATAGAAGGCAAGTAAGAATGGGCCATAGAAGCCCAAAGCGATGAATTAAGTAAGTAAGGGGTTGGTGGAAAAGCCCATAAACCCCAAAAAGTAAAGGATGTGGTAATTTGGGCCGAAAAAACCCAAAAAACTTAGCAAAAGCCCATGGGAATGAATAATTGGAATAGGTCGAGGATGCCCAAGGAAATGAAATGGGCCGAAGATGCTCAAAAGAATGAAAAGGGCCAAGGAAGCCCAAAAGCGATGGAATGGGCCAAGGAAGCCCAAAACAGCATAGATACTGGCCTGATGCTAATACGGGGCCACTAGAATTAAGCAAAGGGAAGGCATAAAGCAGGCCCAAAAGAGGCCCAGCAAGTATGAGTCAAATAATAGCATGGCAGGAATGACCGAATGTCATAGTAGAAGTGCTACTCGACTCACAAAAGGGGTAAAGGATGGATTAGAGAAAGAAAAGCACGCAATCAAGCAAGGCCAAGCTTGGGAAAGAAGAAAGACATAAAGAATGAAAGCTCAAAGACTCATTCACGCCACAAGAGGTCAAGAACGAGCAACAAAATGTGCAGACAAGCTTTCAGGCCATGACAAACACATAAGTAGCAAACAAACCATGGACACACATGGAAGTGGAGCACGCACAAGACTCAGGCACCACCAACTTGTACTCAGCCAATACAGGAGTGGTGGGTCATGGGTCAGAGGTAAGAGAGGGTATGGTCTGGCGATGGGGAGAAGGAGAAAGCTTATTCTGGGGTTCCCGCTTAAACTCTTTTGGGAGAAATGTCCTGCTTGAATGACATACCACCCAAAAGAGGGAAAGATGAATTAGAATCACTAAGTGTATGTCATAAGGGATAGTAAGAGAGAATGTCCACCCTTATCCGGATGGGAATGCCATGGTGAGTAAGCAAACAAAATAAGACTCTTTATTTAGTAATAGGATGTGGCACGACCAGCATAAGTAAGCGATGGTGGCTGGGCAACTAACAGACCAGTGGGTGGTCTGGAAAGAATACCCACACCAAAACAAAAGCGGTTAAGGGGTAAAATAGTAAAATTCTAGTCACGACAAGCAGTATAAAAGAGGCCTCAGCCGTGCACAATGAACAACAAGGGGGGGAAGGAAGAAGAGAGTGCAACATAACAACACCACAACGGAACTAGAGAGTGAAAAATAGAGCAAAAAACTCAGAATGGAAAAAGAATTAAAAAGAAAGACTAAGAATAGGCAAGAGTGAGATAGGAGGCATGCACCAATAGGCTAATCCATTCTCTCCCTCTAAAAGCCTACCCTCTAGTAAGGATTAAGAAAGTTGAGGATAAGTCATTTAGGTCCATTCTCTCAAAGTGAGTAATTTCTGTAGCAGGATCTCCCTGTGAGGTTGCCCACATTAAAAAGTGGTTCCCTTCGTGGACTTAACTCCATAGAGAAATCAAGCATAGCAGACTGATCATTATTCCTTTGTTTCACTAATCGAGCGTTACTGTGATTTTCTTTGTTTCTCATTGTTATCATCTTATTTATATTGCATTTATATTGTTGCATTACTTCTTCCTTTATTAAAATTATGATTTAGTATTTTCTGTTCTCTAACTAACAGTAAACATATTCCTTTTATTGCTGCTATACTACACCTGTCTGCCATAACATTTTTGTAACAGTTTCCCCTGTCATGAGCATTTGACCAAGGTTTCAGTAAAGGGACTCTAGTTTGTGCACAAGCTGGCTTGGGGTGTGTTGCAGTCAAGCCGGTTCTAACTCTCCTACTCAAAACTATTGGGCCATAGCGTGGCAAGAGGCAACCCAACCTACGGTTGCCAAAAAGGCCCACCACAGTCTTCACCCTCACTTAAAAGTTATTATGACGTTTGAATAGAGTTTGTGGTGTTCTTTAGTGTTAAAATCTTATTTTCTATCATCTATGTGCGTGTTTGTTTCTTAAATAATATAAATAAAAAATACTATAAATTTTTTCAATTTATTAATATTCCTTACAAATTTTAGAATAATTCAATGTTACATTTGTCTCTTCTACTATATAAAACAAACTATATACAATTGAATTAATATGCTAATGTCACAGATTGTATAATCAAGGATAAACTATATTAGTTGTTTTATATCTCAATTTCATTCTTATAAAAAAAAAAAGACTCAATTTCATAATCTTCTGCTATCATTTTTGTCTTCACTCTTGCTTAAAGTTACTATGACATTTTGAGTAGAGTTTGTGGTGTGTTAAAAAACCTCATTTTCTCTCCTTTATGTGCGAGTTTGTATGTTAAAAAAAAAAATACTATCAATTTTTTCAATATATTCCTTAAAAAATTTTAAATGATTCGATGTTACATTTGTCTCTTCTTTTTAACTTTTTATTTTTTTATTTTTTTATAGAGATCCAGTGATTGTCATGAAATTAATTGTCAAATTAAGTGATTTAATTTAACATATTTTTTTGAGGAAAATTAATTAATTTAACATGTTTTAATTTTAATATTTACTAATATACCAGACCTACGAGGCCATATCATGCTCAAATTTTATGATTTGAGAAATTAAATTTGATTTGATGGAGGAGAAATTAAATTTGATTTGATGGAGGCGTGAGTGTAAAAGTGACATTGAACCGTTTTAAAACTTTGGTAACAAAATTGACACATGCAATCATCTAGGAATAAACTTGAATTTCAACACATATTTCAGCCTTTTTACATAGAAATTGCATGGTTTAGAAATTAAAAAAATAATAATAAACTAAGGAAAGGGTTGGTTTGACACTCTGAGCAATTGATGATCGGCTTGAAAAAACCTAGGACTACAACTTTTTTTTTTCCACAATTTTAACATAGTAAATTATGAGTGGTGGAATAAATATAATAGCTCCATATAAAAGTGATACGTAACTACTCACAATTTACTATATCAGAATTGTAACAAAAATTAAAAGTTTTGATTATAGAACAATTCAAATGATATTCCTTTCTTTGGAAAAGAATGATATATATGAAACATATGTAATTTCTCTGTCACATGGAGTGAGCCTACAAACAATTGTACATTTGCACCAGATACCTTTTCCTTTCCTGGTTTTTTTTTTTTTTTTCTTTAAATTTTTATAATTGATTTATTCAGCTAAAAATAGTAAAAGGTAAATAAGGGAGTAATTGTTGATTTATTTCCTTATTACAAAAAGCCGTAACTCTTACGCTCAAGGAATACAAGTTCAAACTAGTCACTTGCCTTTTTAACACTCAAAAAGAGTAAAAGCCTTTTTTTCTTTTTTCTTTTTTCAAACTTCTTTATCCCCTTAAATGAATTTACTCAATTTAGATTATCTAATATTCATCTTTATATTAATTGAAACTAGAACTGTGCTACTTTGTATATAGCATCACTATGAAAAAAAATATAAGTAGAGATATATAGGATTCAAATTCTATTCCCACATATTCTCAAAAAAAAAAAAAAAAAATCCTATTCCTAGATGTCTAAAAAATACAAAGTTTCTATAAAAAAAAAAGGATACAAATTATATTCCTCCATGATAATTATTTAATTATCCAATAAAAAAACTTTCTGAAAAAAATTATCCAATAAAAAAACTATTATTATGATAAATGGAGATTAATGCATAGAAAACTTAATCCAATTTTTAGAAAACACTATTATAGAGTATCTATAGTGTCGTTTTTTACGACCACTACTAAAAAAAAGTCACTTTAGGCTTTTTTTTTTTTTTTTGGGTAATGAATTGACAAATTCTGATGAAATTGTGTATTGAAAATTGGTTTCAAATACAATTTTCAAAGTTTAGAAAAAATAAAAACAAAAATCGGATTACCAAACACACCTATATGCGTAAAACCAGTGCACGAGAGTTGGAAATTCATGCATGAAAAAGTTATAACTATTTGAAGAAAAACTCAAAAGGAAAAAAAGGTTGCCTTCCTTGGAGAACTTTGACTCAATTACTAGTAGTACTTCCCTATACCGTTTTCCACCATATTAATTAAAGTCGAAGGAAATTGTTTTACCTGAGTACGGATTTGACTATGCAATTCTCTGAGAGGTGTGCCGGATTTTTTTTTTTTTTTTTATTCATAGGATTTTAATTTATAATATAAATTATAATAATTACTCTTTATTATCAAGTTAAAACACTAATAAAGTCTCTTTCTAACTTTTTCTAGTGTAGATCAGAAATTCACTGTCTGATTTGTTACTAACAATGACCAAATTTCTGGTGTAATTTTCCTTGCATATATTAAGTTGAAATTCTTATCCCTTTTACATAGACAATGATGAGTGAAAAGATATTCTCAATTGAAAATTTAAATCACTTGCACATAACAGAGTTCTCACGAAGTGACTTTGATATGATAAATATATACTCATAATAATTGAATAATGGCTTGTTACTGATAATGGCGTGAATCATTTACCCAAAAAAAAAAAAAGATAATGGAGTGAATCCAAAAAGAGTAGAAGATATGGCTTGTTACTGATAAAGAGCAAAATCTAAAGCATAAGAAAGTGATGTTATTTATACCATATATACAATATCTTTGTTCATAATCAGATACTTTTGATGTTGAAAGTATAGTGAGCACCATGCATGCATGGAGTAAATAATTGTGGGTCCAGTGTTTGCTTTGTTTAATTAAAGTGTGTCATACATGCAGCCATATATATATAATGAAATAAATCTACTGCCTTAACTGGAAATAGATCAAGAATAAAGTTTAGTTACAAAATTAGTTGTAGCCTAAAATTATAACCTTACTTAATATATTTTTATTAGATATAAATTTTGATAAATCTACCGTTGGATTACTTATTCTTCTTATTTCTCTTATAAAGGCGACATGTATAGATAGGGGGGCGGGGGGTACTTGGAACTGAAATTGTGTTCATGTGTTGTCAACATTTTAAGTAAATCCTATAAAAAAAAATTAAGTAAAAAAAAAAGAAGAAGATGATATGAAATTATGAATTCTTCATTGACGTCAAAGACCCCTATAGGTAGTAAGTGCAAGAAAGGCATAACCTGTGCTTTTCATGTTTTGAAGCTTATAAACCCTTTGGTCTTTATTAATTATTAGTGGTTCCTTGGTTAATTTTAAGCTTTAATCTTGCATTATTTCACATAATCTAACTCTTTTTTTTTTTTTTTTTGAGTAAGTCAGACATATCTAACTTTAAGGGCCTATAAGCAATTATCAGCTTTTTAAGTACATTACTAGCAAAACCAAATACAAGCATGATATCAAAGAAAAAAAAAAAGGAAGCAAAAGAGAGAAAGATGACTGCAAAACCTAGAAAATGAAGCATAATAGGATATTCCCTTCGTTTAATATGCCTCACCAATTTCTACTTCGTCCTCTCCTATAATTTTTGGTCTCCCATCAAAGTCTTTCTAAAAGCTTCAGCCTCAAATTTTCTATCTTTCCTTCTCTTCCCACTTCCTTAAGATATCATAAAAAAAAGAAAAAAGAAATAGTGACATTCCACTACCACATATGAGTAGTCTAAATCTTTCACTATAACATATATTTGTCACCATTTATTAAGATCATAAATATTACGGTTGGAAATAACATCATTTTTTTCACGTAAAATCAAAACAGAACACATTAAATCAATTTTAATAAACAAAGGCCACATGCAGAGATTCGAAAATTCATGGTTTATAGCTGTCAGAGAAGGCAAAGGGACATATGTGGCAGCATCAGATGCAGCACAATTTGCCACTGTGCATCGAAAGCATCAACAGTGCCACTGCATGTTGCCAAATGTCCCTGACACCCCAATTCCACGCACAAGCTTCAATCTTGACGTGTGCGAGTTGGTACAACGTTAGTGGCAATTAAATTATAGCGTCAGTACACATTCATTGGCGGAGGAAAAAAAAAAAAAGTCATTGTAAGTTGAAAAAGACTTCCAAAAATAGACAACAAAAAAGTCATTGCCAATAAATAATTTTAGAAAAGTTTTGAAATTATTTTTATGAGATCAAAAATATATCTTATAAATATTTAATTTAGAATTATAAAATTAATTGTTTAATTTTCATTTCTTTAACTTGTAACTTTAAAGTGGGTTCTAGTTAGCTCAACTGGTAAAATCTCTGGTGGTTGAATAAGAGATCTGGGGTTCAATTTTCGCCTACACCAAAAACTGATTGGTGTCTTTGTCTGATGACAAAGAGTGTTCATCAGGAGTGGACGTCATAGGTTGAAACTCTCTAAAAAAAAAATTTTTTGTAACTTTAAGATACTTTAATGTGTGCAATTATTAAGAAAATCACAGATTTTTATTAATAATTTTTTCTCCCCCAAAATACACTTAACAATATTTCTTTCTAGGTCTGATGGGTCATGGAACAAAAAGTCTATGGCGTAGAATGGGGTGTAATTGATAAAGATGCAGAGAATTTTCATTGTCATATGGGAAATAACACATATTAAATTTACAATTTCACATTACAAAAAGATGCAAGATAAAATGGAAATTGGCATGCCGTATGAACTTTGATAAAAATTAAGACTGGTTGGTCATGGAGCGTAATCATATAATTAATTTAGAAACAAAGAGTCATATTCTAGTCACTAATGGGTGGTGCTTCACATTTCCTCTTTCTTTTTCTGTTTTGTTTTTTGTTTTTTCCTTAACAAGTGGTGTGACTGTGGGTTTAAACTTAGGTTTTACCATGGAAAGAATCAAACATTATTATTGAGTAACAAATCTTTTGACCACATTTAGGATTTCATCTTCCAAATCAATATGCACATAAAGTGACTTAAACTGGAAGGTGAGGGAAGTTTACTATCTTAAATGGTTAGCAAATATCGTTATAATCAAAAAATCAAACAGAAAATGAAAAATGAGTGTAGATTTTACGGACCTAAAAAAATATAGGTTAAATCATTATTTTAGTCTATCAACTTCTAGAAGTTCAATTTGATTATTTGATTATTAGTTGCGTCTTGACTCATGTGTGTATGTTAAAAAAAATAAAACTATTGATTGTGTAATTTATTTTCTTCAACCTTTTAAGATCAAGTCAAGAGTATCATTTTTTCTCCCCCCCCCCCCCCAAAAAAGTCAATAGTATCATTATATATGCAACCTGAGTTAATAAATAAAAGATAAATATCATTCACTTAACATGAAATTTGACATGAGTTATATATATATATATATATATATATATATATATATATATATATAGAGAGAGAGAGAGAGAGAGAGAGAGAGAGAGAGAGAGAGAGAGAGATTAAAATTTTGAAATATTAATCTATTAAAAATAATATATAGTGTGAGGATAAACAGGCCAAGTAAGTGTGTTGCGCCATGGACCGTGCCTAAGGATATATAGAAGCCCGAGGATGGTCAAAAGGTTTGTTAAGTTTTGGGGTCAATAGGCCGAGGATAAGGGAAGATAATAACAGATTGGCGATAGTTCCCAAGGAGGAGATTGGCGGTAGTTCCCAAGGAGCTGAGCCTCCTTGGGCAAGCATTGTGGAAGGTTGGAACCCAGCCATCCTGAGTATGCTTTACGAAAGGTAATCATTCTTCTAAGGATAAGCATTAGGAAATGTAACAAAACTAAGCCAACAAGGGAAGAAATATCTAGGGAGAAGGTTGTCACCACCACATTAGATACTTTGCACCAAAACAACTGGCCGCATTTATGGAGAAATGACGCTTGAACGGTGCTATCTCAATTTACAGCTATTCAGAAAGCTTTCAGGAGGTTTTGATGTGACAAGCATCTAAGAGATTAGCTATGAGATCAACAGGTGGAAGGCTGGGATGGAGGATTGAAGGACTATATAAGGGAAAGACCCCCATAAAAAATGGGCATGTAATCTGAGAAGGAAGAAAAAAAGAGGAACACACTATATTCAAATAAGCCTGAGTTAATATAAGAACATTTCACCTCGGACTTGACCAATGAGCGTTATTTCTCTCAATTTGTGTTTTTAGTCTTATTGGCATGAATCCTATTTGCCATGGCCCATACTTAATCCGCTGAAATGTTTTCTTGTAAAATTCATTCTCTAACAAATATATTGTTTTAGGCTTATTAGACTATCATCCATTGTTCTTGGTGGGCTGAGGTTCACCGCCAGTCCTTACAAATAGCATAACATAAAAAATAGTTAGAATGAAATTTGAGAAACAGTTAGGCTTATATTTAATTTAATTTTTTTTTTTTAGAGAGAATTTCAACTTATGACATTCACTCCTGATGATAGCTCTGACCAAGACACCAATTAGGTTTTGGTGTAGGCGGAGATTAAACTCAGATCTCTTATTCAACCATTAAAATCTTTATCAATTGAATTAACTGGAACCAACACTTATATTTAAATTGAGATCTATAGTCAAAAGGTTTTAATATATTTTATACTCTTTAAAATTATTATTCCATATATAATTTTTTTTATAGAAGAATTCCATAAATGATCATATATATATGCCAAGCAATATAAAATAAACTATATACAATTGAATTGATATGGTAATATCACGGATGGTATAATCAAGGATAAACTATATTAGTTGCCCTTGAATTTTATATCTCAATTTCATTCTTATCTACACACAAAAAAAAAAAAAAGACTCAACTTCATTAATCTTCAACTATCATTTTTGTCTTCACCCTCGCATAAAAGTTACTATGAAGTTTGAGTAGAGTTTGTGGTGTACTTTGGTGTTGAAACTTGAAACCCCGTTCTCTCTCATTTGTGTGCGTGTTTGTTTCTTTAAAAAAAACAAATAATAAATAATATAAAAAAAATGCTATCAATCTTTTCAATTTATTAAGTGTGTGTTTGGCTTCAAATTAAAAAGCCAACTTATTTTACTATTGAACTTATTTTTGCTACTATTCATGGGTCTTACTGTACCATTTCAACTAACTTTTACTTTTATCTACAGTACTTTCAGCAATAAGTTTTTAGTTTAAGCAAAATAAGGGTCTGTTTGGGATCCACTTATTATGCTGAGACAAAAAAGTTTCTACTGAAAGTAATGTAAATAAAGGTAAAATTTAGTTGAAATAATAAAGTGTGATCCATGAATAGTACCAAAAATAAGCTGAATAGTAAAATAAGTTAGCAAAATTAATCATGCCAAACAGACACTAAATGGATCCCAAACAGACCATATGATTCAATGTTACATTTTTTCTCTTCTACTATATAAAACGAACTATATACAATTAAATGGATATGCTAAAACTAGTCACTTGCCTTTTTTTCAAACTTATTTATCCCCTTAAATAAATTTACTCAATTTAGATTATCTAATATTCATCTTTATATTATTTGAAACTAGAAATGTGCTACTCTGTCTATAGCATCACTATGAAAAAAAATAGGGACATTTAGGATTTAAATTCTATTCTTACATATCCTCAAAAAAAAAAAAAAAAATCTATTCCTAGATGTCTAAAAAAAAAAAAGGATTCAAATTATATTCCTCCATGATAATTATTTAATTATGCAATAAAAAACTTTCTAAAAAAATTATTAAATAAAAAAACCATTATTGTGATAAATGGAGATTAATGCTTAGAAAACTTAATCCAATTTTCACTCTACAAAAAAAAAAGAGTGGAAACAGGTAATCCAATGGCAATCTTGTAAAAAATAAATCGAAATGTTGTTGTCTCAATCAAACTAAGTAAAAAAAAAAAAAATCAAAATTAATTTTCAAAAACACATTTGTTTCAAATAGGAGTCAAACACAAATAGGAAAATTCTGATGAAATTGTGTATTGAAAATTGGTTTCAAATACTATTTTCAAAGTTTAGAAGAAAAAAAAGAAAAAAAGAAACAAAAATCGGATTACCAAACACTCCTATATGCGTAAAACCAGTGCACGAGAGTTGGAAATTCATGCATGAAAAAGTTATAACTATTTGAAGGAAAAAAAAGGTTGCCTTCCTTGGAGAACTTTGACTCAAATTCCGTTTTCCACCGTATTAATTAAAGTTGAAGGAAATTCTTTTACCTGAGTACGGATTTGACTATGCAATTCTTTGAGAGGTGTGCCAGATTTTTGTTTTTTGTTTTTCATTTATTCATAGGTTTTTAATTTATAATATAAATTATGATAATTACTTTTTATTATCAAGTTAAAACACTAATAAAGTCTTTTTCTAACTTGTTAGGTTTTATGATCTTTGGGACTAATATATTAGAATTTCAATATGTAATGTGTTAGCAAATCATGATCAAAACATAGAATCTAGCTTTAGACTTGCTTAAAGTATGTTTATTTGTAAAATTAGAATCAAGTGATTGCAGAAATTATTGGACAAATTCTGCAAGACTCACTCGGTCGAAAATTAAATTTGATCGATTGAGAATCGTGCAGAATTAATTTTTTGCAGAATTTCAAATTCAGCCTAAGCCCATTTGACATGTAGGATTTTATGTTTTACTTCACATATAGGAAAAAAAAAAAAAAAAAAAAAAAAAACCTAGCTACGTTTTAGAGGTGTTTACCTTCATACACACTTAGAATTATCAAGATCAAGATTCATGTCAAGAACTTAGTAATCACTTTAGTTGCTGCATAAAGAACTTAAAGAATATCTGAAATCTTTGAGTGGAGCCTCAATGTTACAAGTAGGAGAACTTGTTGTTACAGTGGATCAAAGGAAAGAAGTAGATCGTGGACTTGGAGTTGTCACATGGTCGTGGTAGTAAGTTTTCTACTCGAGGTTGCAATAGGATGTTAATAGTCTAAGTTCTATTGTACAAACTTCAATTATTTTATAGTGGATCTGTTTTACCTTGAATATAACTAGGTTAAATCCTTCCTAAGTTTTTTATTGGTTTGGTTTTCTTGGGTCATCAGATTTTTGTGTTCTTTACTTTCCGCATTATATTTGTTTAACCTAGTTTTAATTAACAAATTTGTTAATCAACTTGGTTTAATATTAGCTTAAATATATTGTGTTAAGGAGTCTAAAACTTTACATAACTTTTTCTAGTATAGATCAGAAATTTACTGCCTGATTTGTTCCTAACAATGATCAAATTTCTGGTGTAATTTTCCTTGCATATATTAAGCTAAAATTCTTATTCCTTTCACATAGACAATGATGAGTGAAAAGATATTCTCAATTGAAAATTTAAATCACTTGCACATAACAGAGTTCTCACGAAGTGATTTGATATGATAAATATAATCATAATAATTTAATAATGGCTTGTTACTGATAATGGCGTGAATCATTTACCCAAAAAAGAAGAGATAATGGAGTGAATCCAAAAAGAGTAGAAGATATGGCTTGTTACTGATAAAGAGCAAAATCTAAAGCATAAGAAAGTGATGTTATTTATACTATCTTTGTTCATAATCATAGACTTTTGATGTTGAAAGTATAGTCTACGGAGTAAATAATTGTGGGTCCAGTCTTTGCTTTGTTTAATTAAAATGTGTCATTTTCATATGACATGCAGAGCCATATATATAATGAAATAAATCTACTGCCTTAACTGGAAATAGCTCAATGAGGTCTAGATTTTTATTATTTTTCTATTGTATATTGTCATTTTTAAAGTTTGGTAGATTATTCCTATAAAAATTTGTACATGCTTCTTTGTTTGTTTAGCCTTTCATGTGAATATAATAAAGGGTCTGTTTGGATACAATTGAAAATTGAAAAACACTGTAGTAAAATAATTTTTAATGTATGAAAAATACTGTTCATACCTAAAATTACTGTTCATGGCCAATAAACAGTAACAAGTACGCGTCCAGGAAAAAAAAAAAAGTAAAAGAGGCTGTGTTTCAGCCCAATCCAAACGTTACCAAAGTAAGTCCAGGAAAGATGACTACAAAACCTAGAAAATAAAGCATAATAGGATAATACCTTTGTTTAATATGCCTCATCAATTTCTACTTTGTCCTCTCCTATAATTTTTGGTCTCCCATCAAAGTCGTTCTAAAAGCTTCAGCTTCGAAAAAGTGACATTCCACTACCACATATGAGTAGTCTAAATCTTTCACTATAACATATTGGAAACAACATCCTTTTTCACGTAAAATCAAAACATAACACATCACAATATCACATCAATTTTAATAACAAAGGTGACATGGAGAGATTCGAAAATTCATGGTTTATAGTTGTCCATGAGTGTATAGTAACTCTCATAGAGTTGGTGGATCCCAGTTCTCACCAACAGAGGTCACAATCTGGGGGTTGAAAATTCCATATTGGTGGCTTTTTTTTTTTTTTGTTTCTATAGTAGTTTCTAGTGGAGCATCTGACTCAATATGCCCTTAATTTATCTTATTATTCTCACATAAAATAACATTCTGAACTATATCCTTCGATTAGTGTTAATTAATTTGTACCTAAATATGTTGGGAATTCTTGTCTGCTAGAACCTCATCATGTTGGGCTTTTTTGTTGGGCTTGTTCTGTTACCAATTTTTATTTTTTTGCGGATTCTTTGTTACAATTTTTTTTTTTTTTTTTATAGATTTTAGTTCAAAATTTGTTTGGCATAAAAATTTTGAGGGTATTCCTGATATTGTTTGAGGGTGTTCCTATTCTTTTTTTTTAAGGGTAAACAAATAAAAAAAAATTAAATTATTATATATATAAAAAAAAAAAAATTCAAGTCAAGGTGTTCCTAGGAACACCCTGGACTCTGAGTGGCGTCGCCACTGATCTCATGTAGTTACTGTTATAGCCTACCTTTTGAAGTGGTAAACTCACTTTATAAGAGGCTTTTAACTTTTAAGTTGAACCAAAAGACCAATGGAGTTTTAAAATTAGAGAGACTAGCTCTTGTTGTATTTACATATATGATATATCAATACAAAATGGCAAAATTATGCACTGTTTCTATGTATCTTAAATTCAATAATTAGTTACACAAAGAGAAAGAGTCGCTAATTTGGCTATATGAAATAAGACTTTTATTGCACTCATTTGGTTCCTTACAAAAAGAATACTCTTCAAATATAGCTAAAGAGAAGTGGCACATATATAGTTGTCCACAGTGTGGCAATGGACAATATAAATATAAGAAGATAAAAATATGGGTTAGTCCATTAGGTTTGTTGACAAAATATTTTTTATTTTCTACATTTGACTTAAGATAGAATAGAATAAAAGAAGAAAAAAAAATATGACTGGCCTTTACTAATGTTGAAGATTTATAATTGATCTCAAAATTTGGGACTAAAACTTTGTTGTTGTTATTATGATAATATGAACTACTCATTTACTGTTTGCAAAGGTATTGAGTTGTTCCTTTACGTTTTTGCAAGATCCACCAAGGAATCCTAGTTGAATCTAATTATCTTCAAAAGGAATAACCCTATAATTATATTTAGTTAAAAATCATAAAATACAACTCTCTTTTTTTTTTTTTTTTTTGTGGGTTGAAATAAGATACAATTACAAATTTACAACACTTAAATTAGTTATCTCTACATTCTCAAAAAAAAAAAAAAAATAGTTATCACTAAATTTTTTCTATTAATAAAAAAATGCTAAAATGCAAATTGCATCCTCTAAGTTTGACTAAAATTCGTTTCAATTATTTAACTTTATTCTCATTCAATTGAATCATCTAACTTTCAAATTTATTCAATTCAAGCATTCCATCTAATTTCATTAAAAATTTGCCATTAAAAAAAACTATTTTTCTCACATGAAAAAAAAATAAAAATTAATAAAAACATTTTATAGGTTTTTTATGTGAATTTTTTTCATTAGTTAATTACATACTTGACATAAAAATTTTAACGTAATTGGACGAAATGTAATTTTCCAAGGTAGATGCCAACTAAACGTCTTAAAGCTTCAACCTTCAACTATACGGTCACAGCTTTAACGGACATTTCCAAGCAATACAGTCACAATCATCTTCCAAGGTAGTTGAAAGAGCAATGGCAATTATTGCCTTCGATTTTCTAAGTCACATTTTCATATTTTGGTTTCAAACTTTTCTTTCACTTATTTTTCAATTAAAATAATAGAAGCTGTTTGGTAGCCTTTCATCTTCATCTTCTTCATCTTCTTCTTCTTCTTCTTCTTCAATATTTTTTGTTTATGACGTAGTAGAACTTTATTCAGATTAGTTATACATCGCAAAACATATTATACAATAACCTAGTGATGATATGGCTAAATCAACAATGCTGAATCCAATCTTTGTCAAGAACAATGATCATAAAGTGGTGAAATTTGATCTATGTTCAATTGTATATTAAATAATCTCTAAATTAATTAGATGGCTTTAAATTAATTTCAATGGAGCCTTACATCACTTTGATGGTAAAAAAATGTTCTTAACATCTACATAATATAACAGGCAACTGAACATAAAATCAAAAGCTCGATTCATTCATATATAATCAATTGATTATGCCAATTGTTGTGGAGCGTTCTAATAGATTACGCAAATTAAATTGCATAGCATAAAAACAATAGTTGATTTTGTCATTCAAAGGCTCTTAACATTAAATCTTGTTTTATTTTCTCTAAAAGAAACTTTATTGGAAAATATTTCTCTTCAAACTAGTTTGGAGAAAAATTCTTCAAACTCTTATATTTCTTTATTAGTTGTGATTTTTCAAAATCTAACCAATGGATTGTATGTTCTTATTATATTCTTCATGCTTGTAAAATTTCAACAAGATCAAAGATCAATAGTTAAGTCATCAATCAAATTTTTTAAATTTCAAGTTTTTGTAGTCTAAAATTATATAAAAAACAATACTATTAATTGAATAGTTAAAAACATTCGATTTAAATAAAATTTGACATATATGTTAAAAACATGAAATTCAACAATTCAATCTTAAAAATTCACATCCAATAAAGATATATGAGGAATTTGAAATTTTTCTTTCTAAACTAGTTTAAAAAGAAACTTTATTCAACTTTTTTTATTAGAGAGAAAAGAGATGCTAACAAATCTTCAAGTTACAATCATCCATGTTAATACTTACTTCAACCTTAAAAAAACCACACTCCAATAAAAACAACTTTACCAAGTCATATCCACTTTTTAAAAGTTTTGGTCCGTATTTTGAATTAGACAGTTAATTGTGTCATCTAATAAGTATAGTTTTTTTTTCTTTTTGAAGTATGTAAAAAGTTTGTGAATATGATTTTTATTACTAAATAAGTAACTAGGTAAACTCAATAACATCGTTTATAAAATAAATAAATAAAAGATAAATTCAATAACATCTATCAAATCAAAAAAAAAATTATAATATCCCACAATACAAAAGTAATTAACCACACTACTGTTATATGTCTAAAAAATAAGCATGATTCATGCCTACATCATCAAGTCTAGTGCTAATAGAGCAACACCGCCGCACTAAAGATTTGAGAATTTTCAATATATGACCTTTAGTTTGGTTTCGATAGCGACATAGTGAATGATAATCAATAGCTTAGCACAACCCATATGGCAAAAGTAGTTGATGATGAACATAGCACTTAAACTTATATTGACTAATCTTTATATATTTACAGTAATTAATTGATTAAAATTTGAACTAAAACTAGCAATTAATCATAAAGCATAATGACTGATCTTTATATACTCTCAGTCCACCACGTTTAGTACTTTTATCTATATCTATATTATTTATAAGAGAATTCTTCTCTTTGGATTGGACTCTTATACGATTCAAAAATACTCATAAATCTTACGTTTAATAGGGAAAAAACTTGTAGACAAATCAGTAGAAATATATCTCCAACTCCACTTAAAATGCCTATAAAATAGGACACTTTTCAAAACAAACTTATCCAATTTTTTTTTTTTTAAAAGAAAATTATGACACTAGACAACTAAAAAAAAAACTCATCACATGCGCAAAGCACGTGTGATGGGGCTAATTATTTATAAAAGAATCCACAACACTTCACGCAAAGTTTATCTTTATCATATTGACTAATCTTTATATACTTACAGTAATTAATTGATTAAAATTTGAACTTAAATTAGCAATTAATCATAAGGCATTGCGACTAATCTTTATATACTCCCAATCCACCATGCACAGTACCTTTATTATTTATATAAACTATATTGGAATTGTGTTTTTGTTTGCTTTGAAAGAGAAATTTGTCTTAATTATCCATAATCCCAATATTACTTTATCATATTGACTAATCTTTATATAGATACAGTAATTAATTGATTAAATTTGAACTAAAATTAGCAATTAATCATAAGGCATTATGACTAATCTTTACAGGGCCATGCAAACAAGTGTCCTTAAGGTATTTGTTAACAATCCATTTTCGGAAAGTTTTGACACTACTTTTATGTGAAATGAAAAAAACTATCAAAATATTAATTGCGTTTTTTTTTCTTTTCCCATAAAAACTCTTTAAATGAATTGTTAACCAATACTCTAAGGGCATTCGTTAGCATTTCTCATCTTTATATACTCCCAATCCACCATGCACAGCACCCTTATTATTTATATAAACTAGACTGGAATTGTGTTTTTGTTTGTTTGTTTTGAAAGATAAATTTGTCTTAATGGTCCATAATCCCAATATACATGCCTCAGTTTTAAATTTTACACTTTTCACAAAAACCCAGATAATATAACAAAAGAATTGAACATTCACACAGCAAAACCGGCCCAGATCAAATAAGAAATGTCTAGACAGCAAAACAAAAGAATTAATTGAATATTCACCGCATAAGCCAGATCAAATAAGAAAAACCCATAACCAAAAAAAAGAAAAAAAGTGGTGGTTCATTAGGAAGAACTCAACGGGTCTTGATGGGCACAGGTAAGCATCGACCTGTAATCCTTCCACTGCCAGGGGCGGGAGGTAGTCGCTGCTCTGTGAAACCAGCCTCACGCAGTTCCCTCCACTTTAGAAACCATGAGACCCAGAGCCTTCGCTCAAGTCACATGGCTCAACCCTTGGCTTGGAATGGGCAGGCCAACTAGTAGCCACCTCGCACCCGACCAGTTAAGTTGTACCACAGTCCCACCACTTCAGTGCCCCTGCACAGGTTACAAGCTCACGCTACTGAGCTCGGCGATCAAGAACTGATTTATGCCTATTATAAAGTATAGTTTTTTCTTCTACTTGAGCGGTGTGGGACTGATGTTTGTTTTCATTTTGGGTGCAAACTTCTCATTTTAAACCCTCCTCCATATAAGTGATTAGTTCTGAGAAGTTATAGTCCTTGATAGGTGGAGATACACATCAATTACTTGTTTGATATCACTTTAATCTAACAAAGTTTTGCATCATTTAGGTGGCTCAAATTGGATCATGCATACCATCCATTAGTTCAGTGATAAAAAAAATCGGAGACATGGAAGAATTGGGAGCTGGGAGCATTATCTCTTATTGTGTAACTAGCATCTAATCCATGTAAACGCATAGAAGCATTTAAAATTAAACACAATTTTTATTATAAAAATATAAATAATCAGTCAAATTATTAATAATAATAAAAAAAGCATATAACACATGTCTATGTATAGATACATTTAAAGATAAATACAATTTTTATCATAAAAATATAAATAATTAGTCAAATTAATTTTTTGAAGAGAAGAGAGGGGATGAGAGAGAAGAGAGAGGCTTGGTGTGAAAGAGTTTTGGAGATGGGTGGGGTGAATCAGCATGGCAAGAGAGAGGGGATGACAGAGAAGCAAGAGGCTTGGCGTGATTAGCTTTAGCGATGGAGTGAGAGATGAGAGACAATGGAGAGAGAAAGGACTGATATTTACAATAAAATATTAATATAACGTTTACTATTGAGCTACAGTGCGAGAAAGGACTGTATTTTTTTTTTTTTGCAATTGTTACAAAACCCAACATCTAATGGAGCTCTATTTTGGGCCTCAATTGTAAACTATATTGGGATTTGGCTTACATGTGGGATTTAGCCCATTCAATGCTGATACTCTTAGACTTATATTGACTAATCTTTATATATTTATAGTAATTAATTGATTAAAATTTGAACTAAAATTAGCAATTAATCATAAAGCATAATGACTGATCTTTATATACTCTCAGTCCACCACGCGCAGTACTTTTATCTATATCTATATTATTTATAAGAGAATTTTTCTCTTTGGACTAGACTCTTATGTGATTTAAAAATATTCATAAATCTTATGTTTAATCGGGAAAAAACTTGAAGACAAATCAGTAGAAATATATCTTCAACTTCACTTAAAATGCCTACAAAATAAGACACTTTTCAAAACAAACTTACCCAAAAAAAATTTTTAAAGGAAAATTATGACACTAGACAAAAAAAGAAAAGAAAAAAGAAGGACTCATCACACGCTAATTATTTATAAAAGAATCCACAACACTTCACGCAAAGTTTATCTTTATCATATTGACTAGTCTTTATATATTTACAGTAATTAATTGATTAAAATTTGAACTAAAATTAGCAATTAATCATAAGGCATTGTGACTAATCTTTATATACTCCCAATCCACCATGCATAGTACCTTTATTATTTATATAAACTAGATTGGAATTATGTTTTTGTTTGCTTTGAAAGAGAAATTTGTCTTAATTATCCATAATTCCAATATTACTTTATCATTTTGACTAATCTTTATATACTTACAGTAATTAACTGATTAAAATTTGAACTAAAATTAGCAATTAATCATAAGGCATTATGACTAATCTTTATATACTCCCAATCCACCATGCACAGCACCTTTGTTATTTATATAAACTAAGATTGGAATTGTGTTTTTGTTTGTTTGTTTTGAAAGATAATACAACACTTAAATGGAGGCATCTTAAATATTCACAGAAACCCAGATAATATAACAAATGAATGGAACATTCACACAGCAAAACCCAGATCAAATATGAAATGATCTAGCCAGCAAAACCCAGCACAAAAAAGAAAAAGTGGTGGTTCATTTAGGATGACCTCAACCTGTCTTGATGGGCACAGGCAAGCATTGACCTGTAATCCTTCCACTGCCAGGGGCGGGTGGTAGTCGCTGCTCTGTGAAACCAGCCTCACGCAGTTTCCTCCACTCTAGAAACCATGAGACCCAGAGCCTTCGCTCAAGTCACATGACTCAACCCTTAGCTTGGAATGGGCAAGCCAACTAGTAGCCACCTCGCACCCGACAAGTTAAGTTGTACCACAGTCCCAACACTTTAGTGCCCCTGCACAGGTTATAAGCTCACGCTACCGAGCTCGGCGATCAGGAAATGATTTATGCCTATTATAAAGTATAGTTTTTTCTTCTACTTGAGCGGTGTGGGACTGATTCATTTTGGGGTGCAAGCTTCTCATTTTAACCCCCCCCCCTCCATTTAAGTGAATAGTTCTGAGAAGTTCTTGTCCTTTGATAGGTGGAGATATTCATCAATTACTTGTTTGATATCACTTTAATTTAACAAAGTTTTGCATCATTTAGGTGGCTCAAATTGGATCATGCATACCATCCATTTGTTCAGTGATAAAAAAAATCGGAGACATGGAAGAATTGGGAGTTGGGAGAATTATTTCTTATTGTGTAACTAGCATGTAATCCATGTAAATACATAGAAGCATTTAAAATTAAACACAATTTTTATCATAAAAATATAAATAATTAGTCAAATTAATTTTTTGAAAAAGTAAACATAATTAGTCACATATTAAAATTCTTGCCTAAATTTAATACTACTCATGATTTTTTTTTCTAATTTTTAATATAAAAAAATGTGCAGTGATCTTTGTTATATGGTGATTTTTATTGAGCATATGTGATTGATTTTTTATTTATTTATAAATTTTATAGTTCATTATATTAAATTCTTAATATTTTGAACTTACTAATTCACTTGAACAAAAATTAAAAAACCTTAAGTGAATATATGACACAAATTTTAGTAGATAATTATGTCGTGGTATTTACTTAAATTTACACACATAATCCCAAATTTGTATTCTAATTTCAAATTCTGATAGATCTTTTAACACATAGTGGGCTGGACTCAGTTGATGGACCCAACCAAACTCCCATCTGTGTGTGTAGCATATGAAAATAGCAGATTCCAAAGCTCCATCGTCAATAAGATGAGATCTCCTCCTTCTTCAAGTTCCTCTTCACAATTGTGGGGCTGTTTCTTTGTCACAATCGGTTCAGTCTTCTTCGTGGGGTTTCTCTTCGCCGCCGTTATATCCAAGCTCCTCCCTCCATCGCATAACGCTCTAATATCCTCCATTCAAAACGACTGGTAATTCCCTTCACTCACACTCACTCTCATTCTCATTCTTTTGTTTCAAGCTATTACACCCAGGTCTCCTTATTACTTTTTTTCTTCAATTTGCATGAGATTCCTTGATTTGGACAAGCAACGCTCAAGTTTCAATTTTTCCAGTGCTTTTTTAGCTGCAAGGAATTCTACATGTCTCTTTCTATTTTCTTTAGTTCAAGCTTTTAGACCCAGATGGCATTTTTACTTGTTATCTTGTATCTGCATGAGATTCCTTGATTTGGACAAGCAATCAATACTCAAACTTCAATTTTTCCAATGCTTGCTGCGTTGGCTTTCCCAATGGCTTACTGGGTGTCATTGATTTTTGGTTGTTTTTATGTTCAATTGAATTTTACTTTTGTAAAGGCTATCAAATATAATGGGCTCGTTCAGTATTTTGTTCTGCAATGAATCCTAAAATTCATTATTTTGAAAAAATTTCATATGTTTTGTGTTAGGTATTACTGCTTCTTAGTGCCCTTGACTCTTCCTGTCCTTGTGGTTGCTGTATATTTCCATTGGATCAGCATGAAATTGTTCAAGCACGCATGACTTTGTCTTGAGCTCATCAGGTTGAATTCCAGAACCTCCCTGCTTATTTAGTTATTTGTGCGTGTCTGATTTATTGCCTTGACAAAGTACATAGTAGCTGAGGTTGCCTTGGCACTTGGTAGTCGAAGATTGTGGGGACCTACAAGTACAACCTTCCCATTTGTCTCTACCCTTGGCATATAACCTAGCATTTTGCCAAACATATGTATTGATAACACATTGCCTTATTTGAAAATGATCTGCTCGTTTTTTTTACTCACAATTGTCATGTAATTTCCTTCCTACCCTACCTCAGAAAAGCAAGACCTGCTTTCGGATTGCCTTTCCATATTTTTCCCTGAGCCTTGTCCAATGATGTTGGAGTAACTGGATCATTAAATTTTGGATGGAATTTCCACATTTTGGGTCTTAGCGACAATTACTGCATAAGGATAATGGCTAGGAGGAGGATTGAAAGGCATTCTGGCATTAAGCTTTCTAGGATTTAGAGTTTGGTTGTTTTTGTCTCTGTACTATATACACTTGTAATTTATTGGCTTTTCAACATGGCGATTGTGCATTTGAACAAACCTTATATAATCCATGTTCAAATTAGATTGAAATTAAACCATATTCCTTTTCAATGCCAATTTAAACTCTTCTCACTCAAGCATCTTTCCCCTTTCCCTTCCCTTTTCTTTCAAGCATCAAACCATGTAGATTCAAAATTTGGAATGGAGAATAAACTGAACAAATTATACTCATACGTATAACACTATGGTTTGAAGCAAGTTTAGTCATTCTCTTTCTATCAAGTTCAGACCTTCACTTCTCTTGCTGCACGTACTTCAGAAATATTTTGTTGCAACCGCGTAAACATTGTTGCCAAACTCCAGGTGATTTCTCAGCTACTCAATGTATTATTAGAAGAGGATTGGAGCAATTCTTTCTTTATGCAGTATAATCTACTGGCTTATTTGAGTGGAAATCAAGTTGTGGAAGAGAGCTAGTCTGCTGCAGAACTGTACCATTGTGCTTGATTTGGAGCATCTAATTACTTGTTAGGGGAAAAAAAAACGAAAGCAGACCATCTGGTCAAAAGAGGAATATCAGAGTATTTAAGGCTAGAAAAAATATTTGGTAGAGGTTAGAATTATTTAGGGCTTTCTTTTATGGGGTCTTATTTCATCCTGCATTTGCAGATTTGGGATCTTTCCTATGTTATTGATGCTTTAGATTTTAGGATTTTCTTTTCATTTCCTGAGGGATGTCCTTTTTATACTCTCCATGCACTTAGGCTGCAACATTTTTGGCACCTTTTTGTTATATTACTCATCAAATAAAAGAAACTGCAGATTCACCTATATAATCATTTGATTAATTGTTTCATATTAATTGATCTTGTTCGTTTACTTAAATTTGATCATCTCTATGCATTTTGGCACTCGGTGATGGGTCTTCTGCACAAATCCATTTTTGTTTAACTTTGTGCATCTCAAACTCAACTTTTGATGGATAGTACAGTTCTTACTTTAGTTGTTTTTACTTTTTACTGAAGGAATCAAAGTTTATGCATGTGAGGGGAAAAATATTGTTGTTTGTTACATAAAAGTTTTATTTTTGGGGGTTGTTTTTCTCCTTGGATCTCTATTCTATGACTTTTTTGAGCCACAAGTTCACTTACAAATGGATAATCTGATTGATTGTGTTTGTTCTGTGTTTTTCTCCTTTGGGGTTGTCTTTTGCTTTTTTTCAAAACGCACTGCTTTCCTTCTCCGTTCTCTGTCAACTCATTTTTTAAAAACAAAATTAATTGACAATGATTTCCTCTCTTTTCCTTTGTTATCTCTATAGTGTTTTTGTTGGTGAGTCCTGGATCAGGAAGGGGGTTTTTGACCCCACCTAAGGAACTTGGGAATTCTTGCTCAGTCCTCCATCTGAATTTCGCCTGCATAATATTATGATTTCCGCACTTCTCCATGATAAGAAACAAATCCTTGTAGCTGAAAAATATGATGGTTCCGATTCTTGTGCTACATTCCATACTTATAATGTCATGACTCAACATTGGACAACAATTGACCCTCCCCAGCACACTATTGTGCCTGTCCTGCACAAGGGATGTCTTGGGTTTCCTAATGAGAGCACCATCGCTACTAAAAGACCTGCAGTTGTTAGTAATACTCTACTTTATTTGGTTTCAAAACAGTCTCTCTCCTCTTTCTTGGGTTCTTTTCCCCAGAAATGGCAAGATAGTTTTCTGTTTCTTCATCATAAAACCAGAAGATGAGGCCCTCTTCTTCTTCTTCTTCTTCAAGAAAACATGAACTAAGGAAAAATGTATTACATAGGTGTCCATGTGTTATAATGGACTATAGAAATAAAATATTATAGATACATCATACATGGATTAGTATATACGGTTATATTGACCAATACAATAGGGAAAAAAGTAGAATGTATATGACCAGGGGCTATCCATACGTTCCAAAGTCCAATCAATAGACTCGTTTTCTAAGCTAGTTTCCAACTAACGTCTTAAAGCTTCAACAATACGGTCAGAGCTTTAACGGTCATTTCCAAGTTAGGTGCCAACAAACATCTTCAACAATACGACTACCTTTTCAACACTAATTTTCTTTTTGTCTTAGGAAGAGCAATGACAATTATTGCTTTCAATTTCTACTCACATTTGATTATCAAATAAATTTCTTGTCACAGTTTCACATTTTGATTCCAAACTTTTCTTTCCCTTTATTTTCTGTTTCGTAGCTAGTTTTTCTTTTTCTTTTTCTTTTTCTTTTTTTCTTTTTTTTTTTAAATTAAAAAAAAAATAAAAGTGGTGAATCCCACTCAAAGAATTATCGTTTGGCAAGCTTTTACTTTGCACCTTGAAAGCTTTTGAGTCGAACCTAATATGAATGCAACCTGATTCTAAGCCCAAGTCACGGTTAACTTTTGGAGCTTAATTTGACAAAAAGAGAGAACATATTGAGTATTGATGCGAGTATCAGATTCACAATATCCCTAGATAAGTCATCATATCCTATGTTACTACATTATTTACGTTCAATATATCACTGTATTCCAGTATGTAGACAATTTCATAATCTTAAAGCAGAGTAAAATTAACTCATCTAATTGTACGCATGCGTTAAAGAACAATTTCGCATCACTTGGTTAACCACCAGAAAAGGAAGTTGTTAAACCCTAAACTGGCATATGTTAAGGTTCAGAGACACAATGGACTAATTTAAATTCCATTTCCATCCTGAAAAAGCAATCATGTTCATCCTGAGTTTGGCCCTTGTTAAGAAAAATTTCATTTTAATGGTCAAGTTGAAGGGCATCATATTTGGTAATTCTTTTTTCATATATAATATGTTCAATGAATGGTCATGCTAGTAATGGAACACAAGCTCGTTCAATTGGTTTTTTTCTCTATGTAAAAAAATCCATCATAATCTCCTTACACTGTATGAGCCTTCCAATATATACTGCAATGACCTTTCCCTTTCTCCACATAACGAAAAAAAAAAAAACAAACAAACAAAATGTGTAGCGAGGAGAAAGAGAATCATTCAAGGATCCAAGTAATCAGTGTGTTATAAATTTCAGGCAGTTATCACTCGTGCCATGTCAAAATTTCAGATACAAATTCGAATGGTCTGCTCTACATAGACCTTATCTGTATACCAATTTCCCACCTAAGGTCTGTCCACTGAAGCCACCAAAAGATTCTTTCTAAGATAAAGAATCGAAATAAATTTAACATCCTGCCTCAAAAGAAAACATGTAATGAAAATCGCACCTGGGACTGAACAAAAATCAGAAATTACTAAACTTTAGGTCGTCAAATTCTAATGACCAACTGCTTTACCACAAGCCAAGGTACTTCCACCAAACTCCTCCAACTCCAAGCCAGATAATAATGTTGACAATAGATATGAGGAATCCATAGCCCCACCATTTACTAAGAGGGACGTAGTTGGCACCATAGAAAACAGGAGCTGACCCAATGCCATAGTGGGTAAGGCCACCCATGAGGTTCGAAAGGAAGGCAAGCACAATGGCTCCAAAGTATGGTGGAGTGCCTAGAGCACTAGAAACAGACAAGAAGGCTGTGAACATGGCACCAATATGAGCAGCTCCACTTGCAAAGAAGTAGTGAGAGTAGAAATAGAGCAGAACCAGAATGCCAAAAGATAGCTGCCATGAAAGACCCAATCCACCAACAAACTGTAAAAATAGTTTAACTTAGTGTTAGAGAACCTTTATAATGATTAGATACAATATCTGCAATAAAGCCCAAGAGTAGAAATAATTTGTCACTAATGCAAAGGCAACTTAAATCTCTGATCAAAACTAGAAGGTAGAAATAATTTGTCACTAATGCAAAGGCAACTTAAATCTCTGATCAAAACTAGAAGGTAGTGATAAAGGAATTAGAACATAATACAGTGCTTTTGGAAAATAAATAAACAATATATATACTGTGTGTGTTCGTGGTCAATACACAGATTTAAGGTATTGCTTCAATTTGCTCTCCATTTCTAAGTTAAACACACACACACACGCACGCACATTTACTAAAAGATTATTGATACAACGTTGTTTTGCCCCTCCATTCTGACATCTTACTTATCAAAGAGATTATTGATGATCAATTTAGATTATTTACAATGCAACTCCTAAGCATTATTTTCCCAGCAAAAATAAAATTTTAGGAAACACCATATGGTATAAGAATAAACAATTCAAGATACTATTATGAAAAAAAATAAAGTGTTCAAGGCATCTTGCTAGACTGATTAGTCTATCAGTGGCTAACAGCAAGACTGCATCTATGAATAAATGAAATCATGTAATTCATTAAACCCAATGTTGAAACTTTTATAGTATCATTTAGAGGATTCAAAATCAAATAATGTATTTACCATTAATCATAGGAAAAGGAAAGGGGAGATGAATGTTTCTGAGATAAGTCTCAGACATTTTAAGAAGTAATGTCAATGATATATATATGTCTCAGTCATGGCACCCAACAACCAAAACCCACAGTTTAAGCACTTTGATGTGAGCAAACCATCTACACATGATTGAGAAAAGGGACAAAGCAATGAGATGCCAGTAAGAGGATAGAAGACAAACCTTGACTACAGTTTGGCTGAACCAGGAGATGAGACCATATTTGTTGAGATATCCAGCCATTGCAATGAGTGCAGCAAACCATGTGAGGGTGTCCCAGGCAACTGATTCAGCTAAGCACTCCTTCCACGTCACAACCCCGGTGACCAGGAGGACAGATAATCCAAGAATGGCGGCAGTGACAGCATCCACATTCAGCATCCCTCCAAAAATCCAGAGGCCCACCTTAAGTAATAAAGAACAGAGGAGAGAGGTATCACAATAAAGAACACGTGCAGAAACTAAATAAATATTTATAACACTGCATACATATTGAAAGAATGTAATACGACTTTTCTTTTCTTTTCTTTTTGCATAGGTAAAGACTTGGGGATCCAAACCCCCATAAATGTCCACCACCCCAAACCAATGCAAGGTGAACAACAGAATACCACTTCAGTTCATAATTAATTTAGTGAATAACTTCTAGGTGGCCCAAATGCCATTGGCCTAATATGTCTTTGAGTTGATAATTAATTTGGTGACTAACAGATGCTAAAGACCAACATTTACAAGGTCAAATAATTAGCATACTGCATACTGAATCAGTGAAAGAAAACATTAATATTCTTGGTTCTTATAGAATTTGGAAAGTCCAGTTCTGGAATGCAAATACAATTGAGTTAAAGACACTTGGTTGCAGAAAGACACATCGCAACATGCAGGAGACACACACACACAAACATATGCATACCAATCAAGAAGTGTGCTTTACAACAACCCAAGTGGCAGAAATTTATGACCACCGTGCTTGCCCAACACTCTTGGGTAGAAATCAATGAAAGATAGCAACCTTGTAAGAAGGGTAAGTAGCATGCAGGGATAAACACGTACACCCCCCCCCCTCCCCCCTCCCCCAAACATCAGTGAACTTCAAATGGTATTTACAAAACACTAAAACTTACACTCTAATTTGGTATTCGGATATGTAAGTGCCAATGTCAGACTTTTCTGACCACCTTATCTTGTAAAAATCGAAACTTTAGCATATGCATATGGACACATGATTCAGTAAACATAACAAATACAAATTCTTGAACAAAAACATACACTCAATCATCCAAAATAACCTCTGCAGCGAAACCGTCAAAAATCTCCCAATTCGGCTACTCTTGCATCAATCAGCAAGAAAGAAGACAAACTATCCTCTGCTATGTGCCCATAAGACCAAGACACTACACTAGCACATTATTGACACTACTGTCACATTATCCTCAACCAATTGAGCAAGAAATCTCTACTTAAGATACAATAGTCACACAAAAGCACAAATAGCAAGAGTAGCTCAAAATCACTATACAAAGCATCAATAAGTCAATAACCTAAAATCCAATTCCAATAGATAAGATTATCAGAGAGAGAGAGAGAGAGAGAGAGAGAAATGTACCGTAAGAAGCAGAGTTCCACCCATGATAATCTCATTCTTTGTCATTGGTCCCATCTTCTCCAACTTCTCTTTCGCCAATTTCGGCGCATCGGGGCTACTCTTCACCGTCGGCGGGTAAATCAAGTACAGAAGAAACGGAACCACGATCAACGACACCAAACCAGGCACGAACGCCGCCTTGGCCCAATCGGTCCACCCGATCGTCTGCTTGATCGTGTTGAAAGTCAGATTCGCGCTCAATGGATTCGCCGCCATCGCCGTCAAGAACATCGCCGACGAAATCACCGACGTCTGAAAGCACGTGAGCATCAGCCACGATCCGAGCCGCTCCTCGGTCCCGTCGCCGACGTTGCTGCCGCAGGCGACGCAGAGCGACTTCACGAGCGGGAGAAAGATCCCTCCGGCTCTCGCGGAAACCGACGGGATCGCCGGAGCCAACAGCGCTTCGCTGAAAACCAAGCTGTAACCTAGCCCCAACGACGAGCTTCCGAACAAGGAGACGAACTGGTAAGCGATTCGGTTCCCGAGCCCGGTCTTGATGAACCCGCGGGCGAAGAAGAAAGCGAGCGCGATGAGCCACGGGATCGGGTCTCCGAAGGCGGAGAACGCGGCGGCGAACGTCAGCGTCTTGGTGAGCACGGATGCGCCGAGGCCGAGCAGCGCGACGGCGCCGAGAGGCAGAGGCTGGGTGATGATCCCGACGATGGTGGCGAGGAAGATCGCGAGCAGCTGCCACGCGTTGCGCGTGACTCCCGCCGGCACCGGAACGAACCAGAGGATAATTCCGGTGGCGATCGACGCCAGCAGCGGCTTAATCGCCGCCCCTTGCCACGGCGCCGGCGCCGGCTGCTTGGCTGACGTGGCAGCGCCACTGGCTGCAGCTTTAACAGTGAATAATTTTTTGTTGTTATAATTACTAGACTTGTTTGGTAACGGGGATAGTGAAATGGGAAAGGATTTGTTAGTGAATTGGGAATGGGAAATGGAAATGGGATTTGGAATTCTTAAGGAGGGAAGGAAATGAGCGGATTTGGAGGGATTGCGGGAACGGAGGGAAGGGAAAGAGCGAGGTGGTAAGGTTAGTGAAGAAGTGAGCGCCATCGACGCCATGTTTTTTTTCTCTCTCTCTAGCTCTATGTGTGTGTGTGTGTGGTTTTAACTTTTTAAGTGGGGAGGAAGGAAACGAGGACCGTTAGATGGTGGGATCAGAGGGTGTTGAAGGTTTGTTCTTTGTGGGAGAAGTTGAAATGTCCGCCAGAGGAGTTTGAGAGATTCTCTGTTTGCAAAACCGGCCAGGGTGGATTTTGTTTTGGACTTCTTAATTATTGCTGCACTAGCTGTGTCACTGTCAAGTGTCAAGTTGAAGTCGTGTTTTCAATTTTTTTTTTTTTTTTTCACACTCTCTAGTACCTACTCCAGCTGAAATCTAGTTAATAAATTATTTTAGGAAGTTTCAGATACTATTTTTATGGAAAATTTTATAAAAGAATGGTATAAGCTGTAAAAATATTAGGTTAGGTACGGTAATAGTTTTTATTTTCTATTTATAAAAACTTATTTTTGAGAATATAAAGAAGGGACAATCTTTTTGTATTTTTGAAATAAAAAACATGTTGTTTGGTTAGTTGAAATTTAAAAAAAAAAATCTGAAGAAAAAAATAGAAAATACTATAATATGTTGTTACTAGGATTTGAACTCTAATACTAACTCATTAAATGAGACAGATTCATTAAATTAAATGCGTGTTTTCATTGACTTTTAAAAAATAGAAACTGAAAACAACATTTTCCATGTTTTCAATTTCTTTCACAAATTGAGTTTTGAAAGCAGTTTTTATTTTCTATCCATTTTGGGTTGTGTGGGGAGTAAAAAGACCCTGATGGGAATATGGGCCGTTGGGCCATGCTAAGGAAGGCCGACCTGCTCTTGGGTTTAGAACTTGTTAGTACTACGGGTCGGCCCATACGCCGAGGATCCGAGGATCCAGCCGAGGGTGAATTTCTCTTCGGATGGACACCGGAGAACCCGGGACTTCATGGTAAAGGTTAGGGAATGACATGGTCAAGACCAATGGTTAAAGGGGGTGAACCCTTGAATGTCCTAGAAGCACCGATGTTAGAGAAATACCAAAGATAAAGGCTGCCACCTCCACATTAAAGACCCTGCACCTACCACCCTGGCCGCATTAATGGGGAAGTGACACCTGAACAGTGGAAGGGAAACTTCTGGTTACTATTCAAAGGCACTGAGAAAAGAAATATCTAGGCTAAGGGGGAGTTAGGGCAACACGTGTACAAAGTATCAAAAAGACGAGTATTTAAGGAGCAACCTAGAACAGAAAAGGGGGACGGACTTTTTTGTAATCCAAAAGGAAAAGAAAAAAGAGGAAGAGATAATATAAGAACAACTCTCGGCTTACGTCCGAGGAGGTTGATTTACAATATTCCTTGTTGTTTCCAGGTGTTTGCAATCTTTGGCTTGTCATTTAATCCTCACACACTTCTAACCTGGGTTTCAAGCCCACACTCTACAAATTCATATTGTTTAAGGCTCATTGGGCCTGAGCCCGTAACTGCTCTTGGGGCCAGGTGCAATTGTGCACTTACAATTGGCGCCGTCTGTGGGAATCTAGTCTAGAAGAGGTAGGAATACTATAGCAGGCTTAGGTGCTCACCATGCAGAGTCGCAGGGATCACAGCCGGAGGATCATTTCGAGTGTCTTGAACGTCAAAAGGATCGTGAGGGAAGCATCCACACAGAATACCCAGGGGCTAGCCATACTCATGGTGGGGGTAGCACTACCCATGAGGAGGGTTCTAAATCCATGCAGAAGGAAATCAATCGTTTGAAGAGAAAGTTACGCCGGGCTAAGCGTAGGTTTTCACCGTCCTCATCTAATCCTTCCTCAGAGGAGGATAGGGGAAGGGGCTACAGCTCAGGGTCGCGCTCTCCCACCAGTGCAACGTCCTCCGGTGAGGAGGACGGCCAGCCAACTCGCAGGCGTAAGAAGCTTCATTCTAAGGGCTTAGGCAACGATGCTATGAGTAGGGCGTTGCACCAACTCTCCAAATCTCCGTTTACACGGAGGATTGAGAAAGGAAGGCTTCCCAGGAGGTTTACTCAGCCCACTTTTACCATCTATAATGGCTGGACTGATCCGGTGGAGCACGTGAGTCACTTTAACCAAAGGATGGCGGTGCACTCTCACAACGAGACCTTGATGTGTAAGGTTTTCCCCTCTAGCCTCGGACTTGTGGCTATGAGATGGTTCAACGGCCTTAAGTCGGGGTCTATAGGTTCGTTTGGGGAGCTTACTAGAGCATTCGCTTCGCGGTTCATTACGTGTAGCAGAGTACCTCGGCCATTGGATTCGCTGTTATCCATGTCCATGAGGGAAAGGGAGACGTTGAAAGCATACTCCGACCGTTATTGGGAGATGTTTAATGAAATAGATGGTGACTTTGATGAAGTTGCGCTTAATACCTTTAAGGTGGGTCTTCCCACTGATCATGACTTGAGAAAGTCTTTGACCAAAAAGCCCGTTCGCAGTGTACGTCGTCTCATGGATCGTATTGACGAGTACAAGAGGGTGGAGGAGGACCAGCAGCAAGGAAATGGTAAGGAGAAGGTTATCCCGCAGGAGAGAAGGGATTTCAGGTCGGACAGGTACCACAACAACAAGCGGAGGAGAGATTACGTTGGGCAGTCCGGCTCGGCAGCACCACAGGCCGTGAGCACTGTGTTCCGAGAACCAGTACATCAGTTACTGGAGAAAGTTCGTAAGGAGCCCTTCTTTAAATGGCCTGGTAAGATGTCAGGGGACCCTGCGATGAGAAATCAGAACCTCTTTTGCCAGTATCATCAGGATGCGGGCCACACTACCGAGAATTGTCGGACCCTTTGGAACCACTTGGAGCAGCTTGTTAGTGAAGGAAAATTGAAGCAGCATTTGTGTCAACCTGGTGGACAGGGCAGTCAATCTGGTTCGAATAATCAGAGGAACAATTCATCTCGGCCGGCGTTAGGAACAATAAATGTTATTTTTGCTGCACCTGGCAGGACCGGTTCGGGTCCCACCAGGGTAATGGCAGTTTCATATCCTCAGGCCGAGGAACCAGGCTGCAGGCCGAAGAGGTTGAAAGCGACCTTACCCATCTTGGGATTTTCGGAGGAAGATAAGGTTGGTACTATTCAACCCCATGACGATGCTCTTGTGGTCACTCTTAGAATAGGAAGTTATGATGTGAAGAGAGTGATGATTGATCAGGGCAGCGGTGCAGATATCATGTACCCTGATTTATTCAAGGGGCTAAGGCTGACGTTGGATGATCTTACTCCTTATGACTCGCCACTCATAAGCTTTGAGGGAAGGGCCGTTGTGCCGAAAGGACAGATTCGTTTGCCCGTCCGATCTGGCTCAGAAACGGTGGAGGTGGATTTCATTGTGGTCGATGCGTACTCCCCATATACAGCTATCCTCGCCAGGCCATGGTTGCATGCTCTGGGAGCTGTCTCCTCTACCTTGCATGTTAAGGTTAAATTCCCCTCGGGAGAATACGTAGAGGAAATCCTCGGCAGCCAATTAGTGGCCAGGCAATGCATATCGGCCGCAGTGCTGCGTCAGTCAGCAGCTGAGTCATCAGCTTTGCCCATCCAAGAGTCATAGCAATTAACGGCTCTGGATGCACCTGGAGCGGTGACAGGAGATGAAGCTGTTTGTGAGGAGTTAGAGAAGTTTATAATAGCAGATGACCCAGAGAGGTTCTTCCAAGTTGGCATACGTTTGCCACATCAAGAGAAGATGGAGTTGTTGGAGTTTCTGAAGAACAATATAGATGTTTTTGCGTGGGACCCCTACGAGGCTCCAGGCGTAGATCCGAGTTTTATCTGTCATCATTTAAACATCAATCCTGCCATTGTGCCGAGAAGGCAGCCACCTCGGCGTTCTTCCAAAGAACATTCCGAAGCTGTGAAGCAAGAGGTGCTCAAACTCAAGAGGGCTGGGGCTATCAAAGAAGTTTTCTATCCCGAGTGGTTGGCCCATACAGTTGTTGTTAAAAAGAAGAACGGCACATGGAGAGTATGTGTGGACTTCACAGATTTGAACAAGGCCTGCCCCAAGGATTCGTTCCCAATGCCTCGTATTGATCAACTGGTGGATGCTACCGTCGGACATCCTCGGATGAGTTTTCTGGACGCCTTCTAGGGTTACCATCAGATTCCCTTGGCGTTGGAAGACCAGGAGAAGACTGCTTTCATTACTCCAACCGGGAACTATCATTATAAGGTTATGCCATTTGGGTTGAAAAATGCTGGGGCTACTTACCAAAGAATGATGACCCGAATGTTTGAACAGCAACTGGGGAAGACCAGTGAAGTATATGTGGATGATATGGTAGTGAAGAGTAAAACAATACCTTCACACATGAAAGATCTGGCCGACACCTTCCAGATGCTAAGAAAGTATAGGCTGCGCCTTAACGCCTCAAAGTGCTCTTTTGGCGTGGGGTCTGGAAAGTTTTTGGGGTACATGATTACTCACAGAGGCATAGAGGTGAACCCAGCACAGGTCAAGGCTATTCAGGATTTGCAGCCGCCTCGGAACCCAAAAGAGATCCAAAAACTGATTGGAATGATTGCTGCATTGAATAGGTTTATCTCTCGGTCAGCTGACCGATGCCGTCCTTTCTTTCAATTATTGAATAAGTGGAAAGGGTTTCAATGGACCGAGGACTGCGTGTTAGCTTTCCAGCAGCTTAAGCAATATCTTTCTCGGCCACCCATTTTGTCTCGCCCTGAGGTGGACGAGGTTTTGTTCGCTTATCTGGCAGTGGCTGTCCACGCGGTGAGCTTAGTCCTTATAAGGAATGAAAACGAAGTGCAAAGACCGGTCTACTATGTTAGTAAGTCCTCGAATGAGGCCGAGGTGCGCTATCTGCCCTTAGAAAAAGCGCTTCTGGCCGTAGTCCACGCCACGCGTAAACTTCCTCATTATTTCCAGTCTCATACTGTGGTTGTTCTGACCCAATTGCCTCTTAAGGCGGTGTTACGCAGTGCTGATTACTCTGGCAGGGTGGCAAAATGGGGAACCATTTTGGGAGCCTTTGATGTTAAGTACAAGCCTCGCACCTCGGTGAAGGGCCAGGTCCTTGCTGACTTGGTGGCAGAGTTTACCGAACCATTGCTAGAAGAAACTCCAAACGAAGCACACATGGATGAAAAATCAGTTGGTGTGATTACAGCTGCAATGCCTCCGATTTGGAAAGTGTATGTGGATGGGGCGGCTAATCAGAGAGGGTCTGGTGTTGGACTTGTTCTAACGTCCCCTGAGAGAATTGTCATCGAAAAATCTTTGAGATTGGCATTCTCGGCTACTAACAATGAGGCCGAATATGAAACAGTCTTGGTAGGCATGCAGATGGTACGTAAGATGGGTGGCAAGAAAATCCATGTGTTTTCGGACTCTCAGTTAGTGGTCGGCCAGGTGATGGGGACCATGGAGGCTAGAGACCCCAGAATGCAGGAATACTTGGTCCAGGTTAAGCGTCAGCAAGTTGAATTTGACTCCTTCATCTTAGCACATATTTCTAGGAGTGCAAACACTCATGCAAATTCTTTGGCTATGTTGGCGACTTCCTCGGCTCAGGAATTGCCTAGGGTTATCCTTGTGGAGGATCTGTTGGAGCCAACCCTTATTGTCGTCAGCACAGTTCATATTCATCTGATAAGGCCTGGCCCTAGTTGGATTGACCCGGTTACAGCTTTTCTTAAGAATGATATTCTTCCTGAGGACAAATCTGAAGCAGAAAAGATACGTCGAAAGGCGCCACGTTTCTGGTTGTCCGAGGACCAGAAGCTGTACAAACGATCCTTTTTAGGACCGTACTTGTTGTGTGTGCACCCTGAATCAACAGAAGCATTACTGGAGGAACTGCATGAGGGAATTTGTGGGAGCCACACTGGGGGAAGGTCCTTAGCCCATAGAGCCCTGACTCAGGGTTATTGGTGACCCAATATGCAGAGGGAGGCTCAGGACTATGCCAAAAAATGTGATCAATGCCAGAGGTTCGCCCCTAATATTCATCAACCTGGAGGGGTTCTCAACCCTCTCTCCAGTCCTTGGCCTTTCGCACAATGGGGATTGGACATAGTAGGGTCATTTCTGAGGGCTGCAGGAAACAAAAGATGGCTGCTCGTAGGGACAGACTACTTCACTAAATGGGTTGAAGCCGAGCCCTTAGCCAATATCCGAGATGTTGATTCCAAGAAATTTATCTGGAAAAATATTGTCACTAGATTCGGTATACCACATACACTTGTCTCAGACAATGGCGTTCAATTTGACAGCAAGGCCTTTAGGCAATATTGTGGTGACATGGGTATCATAAATAGATACTCTACCCCAGCTTATCCTCAGGGAAATGGGCAAGCCGAGGCCATTAACAAGGTCATAGTCAACGGGCTCAAGAAGAGGTTGGACGATGCAAAAGGCAGATGGGTAGAAGAGCTCCCTCATGTTCTGTGGACGTATCGGACCACACCGCACAGGTCCACTGGAGAAACGCCATTCTCTATGACTTATGGAGCCGAGGCGGTGATACCTCTGGAATCTGGTTTTCCTACTCTAAAGACGAGTTCTTTTAGCCCAGAGAATAACAAGGGACTCCTGGAGAAAGATCTTGATTTACTTGAGGAACGGCGCGAGGCAACTATGGTCCAAATGGCTTATTACCAACAGAAGCTAAAGCGAGGATATGATTCCCATGTGAAGTTAAGGCCACTTGCACCTGGTGATCTTGTACTAAGGAAAGTTGTAGGAACTTCTAAGAACCCAGCTTGGGGTAAACTAGGACCCAACTGGGAAGGCCCCTATCGCACTGTTTCAGTAGCAGGCATAGGGTCGTATCGGTTAGCTGACCTGGATGAACGAATTGTACCACGTCCATGGAATGTAAATAACCTTAGAAGGTATTATTATTAATAAAATGTGCTTTTGACAGTTAATATTTCAAAGTTATGAGTACCTCTGATGCTTGCAGCTATTGTTCTTAAGAATCAAACAGAAACTTGGTTAAGTGTCGTCCTCGGACCACTAACCTTGTGGAAATTGATATCTTATCATTTGTTAAACAGAACCTTAGTTATGTCGGGTCCTTGGACCTCCTACTTTGGAAAAATTAACATTTGAAGCTATTGTTCTTAAGAATCAAACAGAAACTTGGTTAAGTGTCGTCCTCGGACCACTAACCTTGTGGAAATTGATATCTTATCATTTGTTAAACAGAACCTTAGTTATGTCGGGTCCTCGGACCTCCTACTTTGGGAAAATTAACATTTGAAGCTATTGTTCTTAAGAATCAAACAGAAACTTGGTTAAGTGTTGTCCTCAGACCACTAACCTTGTGAAAATTGATATCTTATCATTTGTTAAACAGAACCTTAGTTATGTCAGGTCCTCGGACCTCCTACTTTGGGAAAATTAACATTTGAAGCTATTGTTCTTAAGAATCAAACAGAAACTTGGTTAAGTGTCATCCTCGGACCACTAACCTTGTGGAAATTGATATCTTATCATTTGTTAAACAGAACCTTAGTTATGTTGGGTCCTCGGACCTCCTACTTTGGGAAAATTAACATTTGAAGCTATTGTTCTTAAGAATCAAACAGAAACTTGGTTAAGTGTCGTCCTCGGACCACTAACCTTGTGGAAATTGATATCTTATCATTTGTTAAACAGAACCTTAGTTATGTCGGGTCCTCGGACCTCCTACTTTGGGAAAATTAACATTTGAAGCTATTGTTCTTAAGAATCAAACAGAAACTTGGTTAAGTGTCGTCCTCGGACCACTAACCTTGTGGAAATTGATATCTTATCATTTGTTAAACAGAACCTTAGTTATGTCGGGTCCTCGGACCTTCTACTTTGGGAAAATTAACATTTGAAGCTATTGTTCTTAAGAATCAAACAGAAACTTGGTTAAGTGTCGTCCTCGGACCACTAACCTTGTGGAAATTGATATCTTATCATTTGTTAAACAGAACCTTAGTTATGTCGAGTCCTCGGACCTCCTACTTTGGGAAAATTAACATTTGAAGCTATTGTTCTTAAGAATCAAACAGAAACTTGGTTAAGTGTCGTTCTCGGACCACTAACCTTGTGAAAATTGATATCTTATCATTTGTTAAACAGAACCTTAGTTATGTCGGGTCCTCGGACCTCCTACTTTGGGAAAATTAACATTTGAAGCTATTGTTCTTAAGAATCAAACAGAAACTTGGTTAAGTATCGTCCTCGGACCACTAACCTTGTGGAAATTGATATCTTATCATTTGTTAAACAGAACCTTAGTTATGTCGGGTCCTCGGACCTCCTACTTTGGGAAAATTAACATTTGAAGCTATTGTTCTTAAGAATCAAACAGAAACTTGGTTAAGTGTCGTCCTCGGACCACTAACCTTGTGGAAATTGATATCTTATCATTTGTTAAACAGAACCTTAGTTATGTCGGGTCCTCGGACCTCCTACTTTGGGAAAATTAACATTTGAAGCTATTGTTCTTAAGAATCAAACAGAAACTTGGTTAAGTGTCGTCCTCGGACCACTAACCTTGTGGAAATTGATATCTTATCATTTGTTAAACAGAACCTTAGTTATGCCGGGTCCTCGGACCTCCTACTTTGGGAGAATTAACATTTGAAGTTAATGGTCTAAAGAATTAAATGGAAAATTAGTTAAGTCTTGTCTTCGGACCATAAACTTGCTCAAAGTTAACTTCTTATTGTGTCTGGGAGTTAGTGCTTTACCGTTCAATAACTTGGATCTTAAGTTTTATTTCTTTAAAAATATTAAGCAAATTTATGTGAGGAAGGAGTGGTCCTCAGATCTTACATCCTACTAAAAACAATGTTACACATTATAAGGTCTCAATCGTTATATGAGGTCTCTCTTTTTTAACCAAGGCATTGTTTAAACATATTAGCCATATCACTTTTTATTAAGTTTTTAATAACATGCGAATGACTGTGTGGAAGTTATGATTGTGCAAAACTTGAAGTTAGATTTGTTTGCTCTGCCCCTTTTTGACTCTGTACTAATGGCAAACTTTATGACCAATATAACAAGAACAAAGTAAAATGGATGCAACGTAAATGAGAATCAAACGAAATACTTCTTCATTAATTACTTAAATGTACATTACATATTTAAGACAGATGTAGAAAAGGAGAAGTCCTAAAGCTAGGCCCTAAGCTTTCGGAGGGGGGTCTTGCTGAGAGGTACTGGTGGCCTCGGTCTCTCTCAACTCCAGCTCAAAAGTAGTCATGACTTGCTTTCCTTTGTCTGCTGTCTTAGTTGGAAGGCCGTCGGGTTCCACCTTCTGGCTCAAGTCCTTCTCTGCATCCTCGCCTCCTTCCTTTTCTTTGTTGGAACCTGAAGGTTCTGTAGGATCTGGAATTAGCTGCGGGACCATCGGAGGCAGAGCAGGGAGAGTTGAGTCAGGGGTAGGAGTAGCAGCAGGAGCCTCTTCAATCTCCTGTATCTCCAGGGGAAGCCAAACGTTCTCGGACTTCCTCAGATTCGAGGATAGAGGAACTCCAGCTACGTTTAGGGCTTCCCCCCAGACTTTCTGATAGTACTCCCGGCACAAAGCCGCGAAGGCCTCTGTCAGCTGCTCCTCAGTGGTTGCTACCCCTTCCTCGTAGCTCGTCTACTTGGCAGCCTGTAAAGAGCGTTGGAATGAGCTGGCTTCTTCCTTTATCAGCGCAAGTTCTTTTTCCAAATCCGAGCGTTCCCTTTGGACTCGGGCGAGCTCATCATCTTTTTCTCGAAGGAGCTTGTGCTGCCCTTCTATCTGGGTCTTCATAGTCTTCAAGTTTGACTCGATCCCATTTTTCTCTCTCCTCAGCTCAGCCACCTCCGAAGTAAGCTTCTCATTTTCAGCAAGGGCTGTGCCCAAGGACTTCTCAGTCTCCATCCTAATCTCCTGCTCAGTTCTGGCCTTCTTCCGAGTGTCTTCTATGAACTTCTCGGCTATAAAGACTTCCTGAATGGCCTGTAACAAAGTATGAGGGAGTCAGGAATAGTAAAAAACTTATGAATATTGTTAAAAGTGAAATCTTCTTAAAAAGGGGTAAACTTACAAGCGCTAAGTCTCTTTTTAAAGAGAGGAATAGCTGTGGCTGGCTCATTTTTTCCAAGGTTTCCATGTCCTTGGGCAGCAAAAGAGGGCGCTCCAACACTTCAGCCAAGTGGTGAGCATGACCTTGTTGAACCGCCCTTATACTGGATTGGCAGGAGATGGGTGCACCGTCCAATCTTAAGTCGGGGGACCACGTGGTCGGTGCTCGGCGCACTTCGGCCACGTTCCTGATTTCCCCGCTTTCAACTGAGCGGGCCCTACCCTTGCCTTTGTCCAGCTTCTGCTGCTGAACCAGTGGGAGTTGTTGTCGTGGTTTCTTGGGGTCCTTGCTGATTACCCATCGGCCTCCCCCTTTCTCTTCTTTTTGGGATCCTCGGCTGGAAGTTTTGGCTCGGCTGGAGGAGGGGGAGGTGGCAAAGATTGAAGAGCTTGGGACGCCCCCGTCTTTTTCTCGGCGACCTTCGCACCTCTCTTGATTAGGAGATCTTGCATCCTATCCATGTCTTCCTCGGCTTCGTCTTCCGGTCGGGCAACTACAAACCCTGCAATTCCAGAGGCCTCGGTGGCTTCTTCCTCCTCGTCAGAAAGCATGACGAACTGATTCCCTCGAGGTCTTTCGGTGTCTTCAAGTTGGAATTGATCTATCTCTTCGTCTAGTGTATTTGAAGAAGACACCTGCTCTTCTGGAACAACAGTTGCCTGAGAATGCACGGCGAGGGGAATTGCCGCTATGGGCTGGTTGTACAAAACGGTGTGAGGGGCGTCAGGGAGATCGCGGTCGTCCAAAAAGTTGGGCCAAGCTACGTTTATTTTCCTTCGCCTTCGGTCACCCGCGACTATGGCGTTTTCTATCTCCTAGAAGTCCGAAGAGATGGGAGTGTACCCCAGAATCAGATGAGCAGCTCTAAGTTGTAAGTCCTCGCTGACAAACACCTCGGAGCGAAGCACTCGGTTTAGATCGGCAACACTGCAGTGGCTTAAGCGTGGACGCACGTGTTGCTTATCTGCAAAGAAAGACGTGAAGGTGAACAACATGGTCAGATTCGCACAGCAAGTGATAAAGTTAAACAAATATAAATACATGTTAGTGTGCATGTTTGTGAGTATTAAAGGAAGTTGCGAGGTGGGGAGGTTAATCCTAAGGTGTCGCACCTGGATCTCCCCACTCAACTGGGCAGTGGAGGCCGTCGTGCCAGTTCCCAGAGACGATCAGGTAGTCGTCCTTCATGCCTTTGTTGGATTTGGGCAGACAGGAGATTAGCCTAACAACACTGAAGCGAGATTTAATGTAATAACCTACATTGGAAAGTTTATGGGACTCGTACAGAAAGACGACGTCGTGCCAAGTGAGGTTTAGACCCATTTGCTCGTTTAGAGCATCGACACTACCCAAAACTCTAAAAACGTTTGGAAGGCACTGATCGGGACACAACCGGTGGTTGCGAAGGTACTCCCTAGTTACAGGTCTCATTGGGAGGGTCATCCCACCCTCTATAAAGGCTATCATTGGGATGATAACCTCTCCCTCTTTTTTAGAACCGGCCACGGCTTCTGCCGGGCAATATTTTAACCCTACGTCGCCGGGAATGTGATACTTGGCTCTGAAGCCTTCCATTCCAGCGGCGGTATCAATTAGACACTTAAACCTACCCATCAGAAAAGAACGAAAGGCTAAACTCTAAAGGGGAGAATATCTACGAGGACAGCCGAGGACTATATCCGAGGAGAAAAGGTTAAGAATAGAGAGAGTAAGAACTTACAAAGTTGAAGGTGTGCAAATTTCCACGGTTTTTTGCAGGTAAAGTATGATTGCTGATGTTTTGATGGGATTAGCCCCTGGGGAATTAAATGAAGGCGCAGGTTCCCGAAGCGTCACGATGTGCGGAAAAGCGGCCTCGAAATTATATTCGTCCCGCCCAAATTTTCGTGGAGTAACGAGGACCGTTGGATACCCATCTCGCCGTTGAACGTGGGGGACAAAGTGTAGCTTACAGCAATAAATGCGTGCGTTTTTGAAAATAAAACCGCCAAGTGGCATCTTCTGGGACGCGAAACGATTTCTACACGTGCAATCATTCACAAAGTGTGTGGAGTAGGTTCTCATCAGATCAAAACCCTATTTTTCTCCTCGGACGTTGAAAATTAGAGTTTTGAGGGGCTATTGTGGGGAGTAAAAAGACCCTGATGGGAATATGGGCCGTTGGGCCATGCTAAGGAAGGCCGACCTGCTCTTGGGTTTAGAACTTGTCAGTACTACGGGTCGGCCCATACGCCGAGGATCCGAGGATCCAGCCGAGGGTGAATTTCCCTTCGGATGGACACCGGAGAACCCGGGACTTCATGGTAAAGGTTAGGGAATGACATGGTCAAGACCAATGGTTAAAGGGGGTGAACCCTTGAATGTCCTAGAAGCACCGATGTTAGAGAAATACCAAAGATAAAGGCTGCCACCTCCACATTAAAGACCCTGCACCTACCACCCTGGCCGCATTAATGGGGAAGTGACACCTGAACAGTGGAAGGGAAACTTCTGGTTACTATTCAAAGGCACTGAGAAAAGAAATATCTAGGCTAAGGGGGAGTTAGGGCAACACGTGTACAAAGTATCAAAAAGAAGAGTATTTAAGGAGCAACCTAGAACAGAAAATGGGGACGGACTTTTTTGTAATCCAAAAGGAAAAGAAAAAAGAGGAAGAGATAATATAAGAACAACTCTCGGCTTACGTCCGAGGAGGTTGATTTACAATATTCCTTGTTGTTTCCAGGTGTTTGCAATCTTTGGCTTGTCATTTAATCCTCACACACTTCTAACCTGGGTTTCAAGCCCACACTCTACAAATTCATATTGTTTAAGGCTCATTGGGCCTGAGCCCGTAACTGCTCTTGGGGCCAAGTGCAATTGTGCACTTACAGGTTGCCAAACAAGTTTTTTAGTCTCAAAAATAGAAAATTGTTTATGAAAATAGAAAATAAGGGGGAAAAAACAGTTACCGATTAAATTTTTTTTTATATAAAAAACTTTCTTAAAATAGTTCTCTAAAAAAAATAATGTTAGATATACAAATTATTTTACAAAAAATTTTACAAACTGATGATGTGGTGAGTGATTATTGGTAAATGAAAAGTGATATTAATGGTGGGTTCAAATGAAAACCAATAAAAAGTTGGTCACATCAGTAGTTTGTAAAAATGTTGTAAAATAATTTGTGATTATAGCATTACTCCTCTAAAAAATTTCTTGCTAATTTTTCCCTTAAAATCTATACTTTTATAGTTCTATATCTATATTTATCTATATTTAGGGGGATATTGGGCTTTTGCCCTTATTTTGTAAAAAATTTAGCATAATGTTCCTATTTTGAAACTATTTAAGCTGGTGTCCTTCTTTAGTACTCGATTTTAAAAAATTGAGTTACAAGTGAAACTCGACATTAACAATGTCGAGTTCAATGCATATTTTGCCACTTAATTAAAAAAAATTAAGTGAAACTTGATTTTGCTAAATTTGAGTTTCAATTAAAAATTTACATATAACTCGATTTTGAGAATATCGAATTTTATACCAAACTTGATTTTGTTAAAACCGAGTTTTAAAAACAAGGATACAGATCTAAATAATTTCAAAACAGGAACTGTAAGTGTACAATTTGTATCCAGTCCAGTCACCAGATGGACTCAGGCCCAAAGAGCCTTATATAAAAAAATTTATAGAGTATGGGTTTGAAACATAGACTATGGACATTGGATAAAAAGAGAATTCAGGCTAGATTGTCGTTATCCGCGTGTTCAATAGATGATAATAGAATAGAAAAGAAACTCTCCTTCGGACGTAAGCCGAGGACCGTTTGTATTGCCTCTCTTTCTTTCAAAACAATATTGCAACTGCAGTTTAAGTGTCCGATCCCCTTTTTCTTCTACCATCTTCTCCCTTTTATATCTCTCCTATTCTCTTGTCTCTATCTTCTTCTTCCTTTTTTCTTCCACGTGTATCACAAATCTCCTCACTAGATACTTGTCCTATCCAGCACCTTCTTGAAACCTTCAATACCAGTTGGAAGGCTGAACCTCACTGTTTAGAGGTCATTTCTCCATTAATGCGACTAGGGAGGTAGGTGCAGGGTCTTTAATGCGGTGGTGACAGCTTTTAACAATTGCATGGATCACGCATTTACCCAACAGATCTTCCAGAATTCTATCTCCAAACCCCTTGGCATGTCCCATGACCTTTACTTGACCCGTCCGAGGAGATACTCCTCCTCAGACAACTCCTTCACCCTTTGTAGTGTGAACTGACCTGCGGGTCTCAGGCTCTGCTTGGACAGGTTTACATCACCAAATCAGGCCTAAAGCCCAAATATATATATATATATATATATATATATATATATATATATATTATTTATTTTACCCCCACAGGAACATATTGTTGTTATTTTTGCAAAATAATGGTAAAAGCCCAATATCCCCCTATATTTAGGCTTCCATTTAAGTTGCGGATTGTAAGTTTTAGATATCCCAAAATATTCTCTATTTGCTCACTTACATGTTTTTAAATTTTAATTATGGTGAAAAATTTTGTAAAATAAAAATTCACAATTTAAAAACTTCTTACTTAATTCAAGTTCACAACAGTTTACAATCTTCCCGTCTCTTATCATTTTTTATTTATTTATACAATATACACTATTTTTTTTATTTATTTATTTTCGCTTCTTTTATATTTTCCTTTATTTTGAATAGAAAAATCTTTAGGCATTCAGCAAACTCAGTACATGAAAAAAAATAAATGAATGTAAAATTATAATACTAAACCAAGAATAAAAAGTGTGATGAGGCTAGTTTTAGTTGTGTTTCTTATACCATGTGTTAATTTTGGTAAATATGCTGACTATTGTGTATTCACACTTCTTACCCACTTTAGTTGAAATCGTTGGTGTTTTGTATATCTCGTACACAATATATAGTTATCACAACTTTTTTTTTTTTTTTTTTTTTAGAAACACACACGTATATAAGTGAAAGGGAATATATATAATTATTACAACTCATTTTTACTTTAAGTACTTTATGTCGGTGGGAAAATTGCTTATTTTCGATTAAAAAGGCTAAAAGTTAACACAAAACTAACTTATAATCACTTTTGGGGTGTTTGATTTGTATTTTCAAACAACAATTTTCAGTTTTTAAACAACATTACACGTATTTTTATACACTTTTTTACTCACACGTATTTTTATAAATGTTTTCAAACAAGAATTTTTAATTTTTAAACACATGTATTAAATGGACCCTAAATCTCTCACTTAAGTGAAGTGAGCTATGTTACAGGTGTCAGGTTTTTAGTGGGTAGCTACTATCAACAATATTGCTCTACTATCTACTTCAAAGTGTTGTTTAGTAGTGAGACTTTTAGGGGACGTGGACCAATGAAAGGGATTGGAGGTGATGACGTGGCGTGGTGTGAGTGGAGGGTGATGGGTTTTGGACATTTTGGTGGTGGGTAGGTGACCAAGACTAATCCGAATCACAAAAGGCCGAAACGACCAAAAGGCAGAATTGGAAAGGGATGGCCAAGACGGCAGCAGGAGAGAGATCTGCAACGTGTATGTGTGTATCAGAGATTTTGAGGCCAGTTTTGGTGCAGAGAGAATTTGTGAAATCACGGGATTGACCTCAAGAAAGAGTGTGAAGCTATTACTTTGAGGACCATAGAAAGTGCACGTGAAGGAGTGTGTAGAACCGGTACGTAAACTTAATGTAAGGAGGAGTTTTGTCCAGCTAAGTTGTTGCTGGGTGTGTTTGGTGGTGGACAAAGCTGTCTTCGTCTTTTTATTTATTTAATTAAACTTTTGCTGGACAATATTCAGCAAAATAAGCGTTATTTTTTATATATTTTTTTTAAAATTTTATTATATAAATTTTTTTTTATAGAATAGAAGTGAATTTTTTTAATTAAATAGTCATATAATTAAATTTTAAGAATGAAATTTAAAAAACACTGCATAACATCTTGTACTTCAATTTTGTCCTTTGCAAACAGTAATGCTAAGAACTAATTTTGATATAATTATGTGCCACAACTCGCCACATGACAAGTTATGATTAATAAAGATATAGAAAAATTGTGATTTATAAAGATATGTTAATGAATCATGTGAAAACATTCTTACCAATAATAACTTGCCATATAACGAGTTGCGGTACAATTGACATATTCTTACCGATCAAAACTCGTCGTTGTACCTGGTGTCTCAACGTTACTCTTGTGAATGACGAAGAGTCTGTTATTCTGACTCTAACAACTAGAACCATAGGGCATGAGTTGACAACTTGGACTTTAACTGTCAACCACATCAACCCACGTGGGGGAAACACTGGCTTTTTTATTTTATTTTTATTTTTTTGTTATTAGACCGAATTCATTTAAATAATACAAACGATGAAAATCCAAAAATACACATTGAAAATTAGGTCATAAATTCACCATCAACTAACCCTTGCTCTTTTAAATTTTTAATTATAACTTAATAAGAGTCAAAGATCCCTCTTATTGATTTTTTTTTTTAAATATAAAAAATTCCCTCCTAACTTTGAGAAATAAGTCAAATAATCAAAGAATAAGTTTGACAAAAAAATATGTTCTGTGCTACTGAACACATTATTCATTTTAATGAAATGTTTTTATTTTTTATGAATATGACATAATGCATTTTAGAGTAAAGCTTAATAAAAATTATTATAAGATTCATTTAATTTGTTTTCCATTCTCTTCTTGTTACGTTAGTTCATTTTAGTGAAATCATTTTTTTTATGAATATGAAATAATTCATTTTAGAGTAAAGTTTAATAAAATAAATATTATAAGATTCATTTAATTTGCTTTTCCTTTCTATTCTTCTTAGGTTAGGGGCGAGTGGTCATGAATGGGTTTGCCCATGGCCGAAACTCGAGGTTGGACACCTTAAATCACCATAATCCACGACACCCCATCCATTCCTCTTGCCAAAATCCCCTCCCATAAAAACTCCATTTTTCTTTCACATTCTTTCATTTTCTTCGCAACCAAACAGGCAATACCAGAAGTACCCTTTTTTTTTTTTTTGATGAGCTGCCAAGTAGTACCTTGTCTTTGCCAACTGCTTTCTGAACCAACTTAAAGTCTTTATCGACAATAAACTTCCTTAAGATGGCTTGAGCATCTATCCAAAAATAACCCAAATCAAAAACCACTCCAAAAGCATCAAAAACCAAATTTCCAATAAAATTCAAGTAAGAAAAATCTAAGAACCAGTTCCAGCATTCCACATAGTATACACTTCATAATCAGGAATCAGAATTAATTAACCAAACTGTTAAGGTATTTCTCAAAATTCAAAATTAAGCAATAGATGCTAAATTTTAAATTGATTGAATTTGGGGAACAAGATAAACTAGCATCTTCATTTGAAGAAAGAGAATTAGCAAAACAAACTCAAATAGAACCACCCAAAAGGGAGAAAGGCTGGATACAAGCATCAACATTTTAGTTCTTTTTCTCATCAACAACATCAAGTTCTCAGCTTCTGAAATTAAAATTTAATTCCTAATCCTTTTACAGTCATCATAAATATTGGAGCACTATCATGCAGTGCAGTGCACAATCTCTTTTCTCACTCTCTACCATTCCTCTCAAAGTGCTCCACCATAAAACCCATCCTTTGCTCATTGTCCTCCATTTTAGAAAAGAACACATGCATGATTGCCCTAAAGCGAACTCTGTCTGAATACTCTCTGCAATTTTAGGATCAGAATATTGTAAGTAACATAGAGATAGATAGTAAAAACATATAAAGCAATATCAAATGGCATCAGGTTATTGAAATGGACAAGCATGGCAGGCTGCCTGAAGAGGCTGTTTATCATGCAACTTACTAGTTATTACCAGGAGAATCACTTTGGTACAATTATTTTCGAGAGCCATATACACCTTGATGTGATATGCAGATTCCACTGTAGCATTAATGCAGAACAGCATGAATCATGTGATACATCTGATACTCAATAACATATAAATCTTGATGTCTGGGTGTGTTAGAATGAACTTCCCAGGAGCTGCAAAATCATTACATTCCCAAGTGAAAAGACTTACATAGTAAAGTTCAAGTCTAGAATGCAAAAAAAGAAAGTTTATTATTTGTTTCGTCCATCAACAAAGAAGATTCATCAATCAAAAGTAGTCAATTTGTTCTAAGATATGCTTGTACAGTAATGACAGAGCCAATTGTTCTAATTGGAATGTTCTATCACTGTGTCACCAAAAGTAAAATTTGAGGGGAAGAGCTAGAAAAGAATAGGCTTAACTGAATTTGTACTGTGCATGCAATACATACCAACATATTCTTCCCAGGTTGCAACATCTAATCTAGAGTTGGTTTATGACTATCTTACACTGTATAAAACCCAAAAATCTAAATGAAAGAGAAGGCATTCAATAAGTTACTGTAATTTCAAGTTATTCTGGATCAATAATTACTTCATGTAAAAATCAGCAGATGAATTCATCATACTAACCATGAAACATACCCGGGATCAGGGGTCATATAGTTCCAACCAAAACTATGCATTCAAGGTTGGAGGACCCTCCATCCAACAGCATACCTGCGTTATTAGAAAGTATTTAAGATAAATTTACACAAAGTCTTATATCTGAGAATCAAACAATTTAAACAAAATATAAACTCCTGAACAGGTGTACAACAGATAGAAACAGCAAACAACTTCCACACTTACATGGATACAGAAATGTTGCCTCTTCCTCTTATGATACAAGGATGCAATGGAAGAATATCCAAATGCTCAAAAAAATCGGATCAGTTCAATTAAAATCTTCTTACGGGTGATCAATAACGGCAGATTGTTATCCTGCATATGTGAAGCAAGCATCTGGTTTATCCAGGGTATGGGTGGAGGGATCAACCTCTATCCAGCTACACCCTGCCATCTTCTTCAACCCCATGGATCTCATTTCATCACGGACCTTATTAGCATCTTCCCATCTATCAGAACTAGCAAATGAGTTTGACAATAAAGCAAAAGTCCCGACACTCACACCTCTTGTATCAAGAAGACAGTGTCTGATCCGTTCAAACATCTTCTCATTCCAATGAACTCTGCAAGCGTTAAGCAAAGCTCCCCAAATTGGTCCATCAGCATCCACAGGCATCTGCCTAATAAAATCCTCTGCTTCCTCCAAGAGCCCAGCACGTCCATACATATCTACCATGCAAGCATAATGCTGTACTTGGGGCATAATACCATATACATTTTTCATTGCTTCAAAGATCGTCAAGCCTTTATCTACAAGGCCTGCATGGCTGCAAGCTGATAGTAAGCCAATGAAAGTTACATCATCTGGAGGAACCCCATGAACTAGCATGAGCGAGAAGAGCTGCAATGCGTGCATGCCATGGCCATTCATGGCCATGCCACTAATAATGGTACTCCATGATATGATATCCTTGTGCAGAAGCTTGTTAAAAATGTGAATTGCCATACGCGCAGTCCCACATTTAACATACATGTTGATCAAGGCATTTCCCACATTACCCTCCACTGGAAGATCACTTTGTGTTTCAATGTAGGAGTGCACCCATTGACCCAAACTCAATGCACCAATCGAAGAACATGCTGACAATACATTGACAATAGTGGCCTCATTAGGCTGAGCTTCTCCTCCTTCCACCATTTCCTGGAAAACCCTCACTGCCTCTTCACTAAATCCTCTTTGTGCATAACCACCCACCATTGTAGTCCAAGAAACCACATCTCTCTTAGGCATATTCACAAACAAGTACTTCGCACTTACCAAAGACCCACATCTCACATAAAAATCAAGTATTACATTATCCAAAAAAATATTACTTTCATCCAAATTCCTCAAACTATATCCATGAATGGCTTTGCCAAGCTTGAGAGCTCTTAGGCTAGAACAAGCAGACAAAACACTAACAAGAGTAGTAGAATTAGGCTTTACATTCATGGAACAAAACTTAACAATAGCTTCCTCCTCAAAACCACACTTAGAAAGCCCCGAAATGATTGAAGTCCATGAAACAACATCCGGGAAAGATATAGAGTCAAAAATCCGGCAGGCAGATATGATATCATTTGCAACAACGTAGAAATGAAGCAAGGAGTTCTGGATGAAGACATCAGAAAAGTAACCAGATTTTATGACATGTGCATGGATTTCAAGGCCCTTTTGGTGTGCATGCAATAAGGTGGATGCCTTGAGTGCATGGGTGAATGTGTAATGATTGTGGGAAGTTGAATGGTGGAGCATTTGGTTGTATAGGACAAGGGCATTTTGTGGGGTGGGGGAGTTTGTGAGAACTCCCAGTAAAGCATTTAACAAATGGGGTTTTGAGTTTTTGAGGATTTGTGCATGGATTTGGTTTAGTTGTTTAGAGGTCAAGGTGGGTATGAGAGGTTTTACTAGCATGGTATGTTTTGTGCCTTATTGGTATCAATCTAACATACATACAGGTCATATAAAGGAATACTGTCTGATTTATGTGTATATACATATATAACCATATAATGCTTTGTTGGCAATATAAGGAGATGAGTAGGTGGCACCTAGCAACTTGGTACTTGGTCAATCTTCTTGAAGTTCTTCAGTGCATCATCTTGATAGTTCAACTTTTAAGCTTTAACCTGCAACAAAGTAGTGAAATAAATTCAATTTCATTCATATCAATACAAATATAAACCCACACCCGAGGTTTGCATCACACCATCTAGTTTAATATCAAAACTACAAATCACTCTCTCTTTCCCAAAACTAAATCTTTAAGAAGACAAAAGCATAATATCAATAACTTATCACAAATATAAGTATAACATCAACACGCCACTATATCATTAAAATGCATGTACAACATATGAGGCATGTAACTAATGTTTAAGACTTTATAATGTAAAGAACAAGTTTTCACAATTTATAGTGTTAACTGTTAAGAGGAAAATACCCACAAGAATTTCATACCCCAGCACACAAAATCTCAACTTTCACAAGCACCAACGTTTGAAAGTTGGAAAAAAACTAAAACCCAAGCAACTTTCACATGTATTTGACATTAAGGAATTTAAGATAGTATCTAAGATAAATAATTCGTAAATTTCAGCAATTATAAAGAGAATCATATACAATTCACATAAGAAAAAATCTATACATTAATTTCCCATCAGACTTAGAATGACATGAAAAACACAAACAAAAATCAATGAGCTTGTGATAAATCACAAACTTTTAAAATTTCAAAAGCAAACAAAAGGAACCCATACAGAGGGAAAACCCCGCATACATAAATTAGCAAACCACCCCACGCCTATTTTTATAATAACTTCAAAGTTTCTTACAGACATTTTCACAAACATCTTCTGTGCAATCCATAAATTAACATTAAAATTAAAATGAAAGCCAAACCCAAGCAATGAATTGTTGTAATATTGTCACCAGTGGTGGTGAAGCAGGTGAGAAGCACCGCCAGCGATGGTGGAGGTGGTGCAAGCGTAAGCTCTGCCATAGCTGGATTTGGGCTAGAGAGAACGAGAAATCAGAGAGAACCTTAAGATAGGAGAAGGCCACAACGGCAAGCACCGCCGGTGGTGGTGGTGTGGGACTCGGTGGCATGGAGATTCAACCATGGGTGTCTCACAGAAAGAGATTTTGAAATTTGGTGAAGGGGAAGTTGAGGAGAAAGAATAGGAAAGAGAGAGGTTTTTTTTTATTTTTACAGTATTTCCTCAAAGCTTTCAGACTAATTACTATTTTTAATGGTGTGTAATAAGTGTATTAAATTTAAGCTTAATGGCTGACCTAAGTTATTCTCATTTTTTTATTATAAAAAACATTTCACCTTAAATTATTTAGTTTATACTACTTTTAATTATAATACTATTTTTTTTAATTATTTATCTTTTTTCATTAACAATTTATCATTATTTACTCTCTTCTTTCACCGTCGAGATACATAAAGAAAAATAAAAAATAAAATGCATAACGAATAGGGTGAGTATAAATTTACATGTTTAGATTCCATTTTGCATTGACTTAAAAAATCAATTTTTTTTTTTTACTATTTAACTTATTTTTGTTATTATTCAGCTTATTTTTTGTACTATTCATGAGTCTTACTATATTATTTCAGCTACTTTTTAACTTTACCTATGGTACTTTCAGCAAAAAAATTTATATTTCAGCTAAATAAGCTGTTCACAACTTTGCATAACATTATGTGAGTAAATCTTGGGCTTGATTATCTAAAATGTTGTCATTTTTCTATTATATAAGCACTTATGTGTTATGTTCCTTCATTCTATTTTTTCAAAATTGAAATCCTATAATATCTATCAAACAAAAAGCTCATATATTATGTTACCTCTGTAATTGATAAATCTTTTTTTTTTTTTTTGTTATTTCTATTAATATTATTTTTGGATTTTCTCTACCTTTTTTAATTCCCTCAATTTGTATCAACTAATTTTTCCTAATAGTGTATTAATCATTATTCTCCAAACATGATCAAACCATCTCCAAGCTTGGAAAGAACTGTGCACACTGAGAAAGGAAGGGTGGGCTTGGATTCAAAACAACCAAGAGCACTAACAAAGCTCCACTTGCAAAATTGGCCTGGATGATTGCATCCAAGCTTGATAGTATATGTATGAAAATTCTAAGATTGAAATACAAGCATCGGCATGACTGAGCAGAAGAAGTGTTTCATCTGATCCCATCTGCGTTTTATGTAGACAAGAAAATGAATTAAGCCAACATATATTCTTCAAATGCCCAGTAGCATGAGCAATATGGTACTCAAGTTGTTGGGGCTTCAAAGTGGAAGAGTGTCAAATCATGGACTGTGAGGACATTAAAATAATTCTAACTCCCCCCCCAAAGGCCTATTGCCCAGCAGAAGATCAGTGGCTTATTCCGCTTAATATGGCCTTCATAATTGATGAGATTTGGTACCTATGGAACCAAGTGTTGAACCATTGTGCAAAAATCAACATAGAAGAATCATTTAAGCGGGTAAGACAAAGTTGATGAATATTTAGCTTTGTTCACAAAGGAAGATGCCTCTCCCAACTTAGCTCCTCCCCTAGCCAAATGGGAAGCTCCACCCCATCTTTGGATCAAGCTGAATGTTGATGCAGCTATCTCTAATTCATCTTTTGCTTTAGTTGTAGTGGCTAGAGATGGTATGGGGGACATCATCAAAATCTGGTCCAAAATCCATACCTTCAGCTCTCCAATTGTAGCTGAAGCTTCTGCCATTCTCTGGGCTGCTGGGCTGCCCAACTTGCACATGAAGATTGGAACCACATCATCATTGAGGGAGATGCCAAAAACTGTTTCGATTCTCTTTCTTTAGAGAATGTTATCCCCGACAAGTCCATTGTTAACATTATTTTAAGCCTTAAGTCTAGTTTCTTAGGCTGTTTGTTTAGATGGGTTAAAAGGGATTGCAATATGGCTGTTCATGCAGCTATAAAGTTTTCCCTTAACACCAAAAATCGTTTTGCTTCAATAAAGACAGTCTACTAGGAGCTCTTGCCTCCACCTGTAGGTAGATTGTCTTAGTTGTACTTTGTTTTATTTCTATGAATATTGTAGTTTAAAAAAAAAAAAAAAAAAAACCCCATCTCAAATGACTCTCTCGTCTTTTCAACTTGTATTGAATCAATTTATAATAGAGTAACTAAATTTTAGTTTAATTGTTAACCTTTCACAATCCTCCTCCTATTTTCAAGCTTGAAATCAACTATAAACAGATATACAAAGGCAGATTTTTATTTATTTATCTTTTTGAGAAATTACTGGGAAGGGAATTCCACCTCTAGTTGTCATAAATATTATTGGCATAATTGAAATTTTTTTTTTAACTTTGAAATATATAGTAGTAATTTTTTTCTTTTCACTAAATAAAAATTTATAATGAGTTAAATTATAGATGATATTGTGAGGAGTAAAAAGACCCTGATGGGTATATGGGCCTTTTGGGCCGTGCTAAGGAAGGCCGACCTGCTCTTGAGTTTAGAACTTGTTAGTACTACGGGTCGGCCCATACGCCGAGGATCCGAGGATCCAGCCGATGGTGAATTTCTCTTCGGACGGACACCGGAGAACCCGGGACTTCATGATAAACGTTAGGCAATGACATGGTCAAAACCAATGGATAAAAGGGGTAAACCCTTAAATGTCCTAGAAGCACCGATGTTAGAGAAACACTAGGGATAAAGGCTGTCACCTCCACATTAAAGACCCTGCACCTACCACCCTAGCCGCATTAATGAGGAAGTGACACCTGAACAGTGGAAGGGAAACTTCTGGTTACTATTCAAAAGCACTGAGAAAAGAAATATCTAGGCTAAGGGGGAGTTGGGGCAACACGTGTACAAAGTATCAAAAAGGGGAGTATTTAAGGAGCAACTTAGAATAGAATGGGAGATCCCTTCTTTGTAACCTAAAAGAAAGAGAAAAAAGAAAGAGAAATAATACAAGAACAGTTCTCGGCTTACGTCCGAGCAGGTTGACTTACAGTATTCCTTGTTGTTTTCAAGTGTCTACAATCTTTGGCTTGTCATTTAATCCTCAAACACTTCTAACCTGGGTTTCAAGCCCACGCTCTACAAATCATGTTGTTTAAAGCTCATTGGGCCTGAGCCCGTAACTGTTCTTGGGGCCAGGTGCAATTGTGCACTTACAATTGGCGCCGTCTGTGGGAAATCTAGTCTAGAAGAGGCAGGGATACTATGGCAGGCTTAGGTGCTCACCATGCTGAGTCATAGGGATCACAGCCGGAAGATCATTTTGAACGTCTTGAACATCGAAGGGATCGTGAAGGGAGTGTCCATACAGAATATCCAGGTGCTAGCCATATTCATGAAGGGGTAACACCACCCACGACGAGGGTTCTAAATCCATGCAGAAGGAAATCAACCGTTTAAAGAGAAAGCTACGCCGCGCCAAGCGTAGGTTTTCACCGTCCTCATCTAATTCTTCCTCAGAGGAGGATAGGGGAGCTGGCTACAGCTCAAGGTCGCGCTCTCCCACCAGTGCAACATCCTCCGGTGAGGAGGGCGACCAGCCAACTCACAGACGTAAGAAGCGTCGTTCTAGGGGCATAGGCAACGATGCTATGAGTAGGGCGTTGCACCAGCTCTCCAAGTCTCCATTTGCACGGAGGATTGAGAAAGGAAGGCTTCCCAGAAGGTTTACCCAGCCCACTTTCACTATCTATAATGCCCGGACTGATCCGGTGGAGCATGTGAGTCACTTTAACTAGAGGATGGCGGTGCACTTTCACAACGAGACCCTGATGTGCAAAGTTTTCCCCTCTAGTCTAGGACTTGTTGCTATGAGGTGGTTCAACGGCCTTAAGTCGGGGTCTATAAGTTCGTTTGGGGAGCTTACTAGGGCATTCGCTTCACGGTTCATCACGTGTAGCAGAGTTCCTCGGCCATTGGACTCGCTGTTATCCATGACCATGAGGGAAGGGGAGACGTTGAAAGCATACTCCGATCGTTACTGGGAGATGTTTAATGAAATAGATGGCGACTTTGATGAGGTGGCGCTTAATACCTTTAAGGTAGGCCTCCCTACTGATCACGACCTGAGAAAGTCTTTGACTAAAAAGCCTGTTCGCAGTGTATGTCGCCTCATGGACCGTATTGACGAGTATAAGAGAGTGGAGGAAGACCAACAGCAAGGAAAGGGAAAGGAGAAGGTTATCCCGCAGGAGAGAAGGGATTTCAGGTCGGACAGATATCACAATAACAGGCCGAGGAGAGATTACGTTGGACAGTCCGCCTCGGCAGCCCCTCAGGCCGTGAACACTGTATTCCGGGAACCAGTACATCAGCTGCTGGAGAAAGTTCGTAAGGAACCCTTCTTTAAATGGCCTGATAAGATGGCAGGAGACCCCGCGAAGAGGAATCACAACCTCTTTTGCCAGTACCACCGGGATGTGGGCCACTCTACCGAGAACTGTCGGACCCTGTGGAACCATCTGGAGCAGCTCGTCAGTGAGGGAAAGTTAAAGCAGCACTTGTGTCAGCCCACTGGGCAGGTCAGTCAAGTTGGCTCAAACAACCAGAGGAACAATACATCTCGGCCAGCATTAGGAACAATTAATGTTATCTTCGCTGCCCCTGGCAGTACCGGCTCAGGTCCCACTAGGGTGATGGCGGTTTCCCATCCCCAGACCGAGGATGTGGGTCACAGGCCGAAGAGGTTGAAGGGCACTTTGCCCGTCTTAGATTTCTCGGAAGAGGATAAGGTAGGGACTATCCAGCCCCACGACGATGCTCTTGTGGTTACCCTCAGAATAGGGAACTATGACGTGAGAAGGGTGATGATAGACCAGGGCAGCGGTGCAGATATCATGTACCCTGATCTATTTAAGGGGTTAAGGTTGAAGTTGGAAGACCTTACTCCTTACGATTCGCCACTTATAAGCTTTGAAGGAAGAGCCGTTGTGCCGAAGGGACAGATCCGTTTGTCCGTTCAATCCGGCTCAGAAACGGTGGAGGTGGACTTCATTGTGGTTGATGCGTACTCTCCATATACAGCCATCCTTGCCAGGCCTTGGCTGCATGCGCTCGGAGCCGTCTCCTCTACCTTACATGTTAAAGTTAAATTCCCCTCGGGAGAATGTGTTGAGGAAATCCTCGGCAGCCAATCGGTAGCCAGACAGTGCATATCGGCTGTAGTACTGCATCAGACAGAAGTCGAGTCTTCGGCTTTGATCACCAAAGACTTATAGCAGTTAACGACTCCCGATTCATCTGGAATGGTGACGGGAGATGAGACACATTGCGAGGGATTAGAGAAGTTTCCAGTGGCCGATGACCCAGAGAGATTCTTTCAAGTCGGTGTACTTTTGCCACCCCAAGAGAAGATGGAATTGTTAGAATTCTTGAAGGACAACGTTGATGTTTTTGCATGGGATCCTTATGAAGCTCTAGGCGTGGACCCGGGCTTCATTTGTCATCACTTAAATGTCAACCCAGCCATTATTCCGAGAAGGCAGCCACCTCGGTGCTCTTCCAGGGAACATTGCGAGGCTGTGAAGGAAGAGGTGCTTAAACTCAAGAGGGCTGGGGCTATCAAAGAAGTTTTCTACCCCGAGTGGTTGGCCCATACAGTCGTCGTTAAAAAAAAAAATGGAACGTGGAGGGTATGTGTGGACTTTACTGATCTGAACAAGGCCTGCCCTAAAGATTTGTTCCCAATGCCACATATTGATCAACTGGTGAATGCCACTGTCGGACATCCTCGGATGAGTTTCTTAGACGCCTTCCATGGTTATCACCAGATTCCCTTGGCACTAGAGGATCAGGAGAAGACTGCCTTCATTACACCGACGGGGAATTACCATTATAAGGTCATGCCATTCGGTTTGAAGAATGCTGGGGCTACCTATCAAAGGATGATGACCAGAATGTTCGAACAGCAAATGGGAAAAACCATTGAAGTATACGTTGACGATATGGTGGTGAAAAGCAAAACAATACCCTCACACGTGAAAGATTTGGCCGACACCTTTCAGATACTGAAAAGGTACAAGTTGCGCCTCAACGCCTCAAAATGCTCTTTCGGCGTGGGGTCTGGAAAGTTCTTGGGATACATGATTACTCATAGAGGCATAGAGGTAAATCCAGTGTAGGTCAAGGCTATTCAGGACTTGCAGCCTCCTCGGAACCCAAAAGTAATTCAAAAGTTGACGGGAATGATTGCCGCTTTGAACAGGTTCATCTCTCGGTCAGCTGACCGGTGTCGTCCTTTCTTCCAACTGTTGAATAAGTGGAAAGGGTTTCAATGGACCGAGGACTGCGAGTTAGCTTTTCAACAGCTCAAGCAATATCTTTCTCGGCCACCCATTCTGTCTCGTCCCGAGGCGCACGAGATTTTGTTTGCTTATCTGGTAGTGGCCGTCCACGCGGTTAGCCTGGTCCTGATAAGAGATGATAACGGGGTGCAAAGACCGGTATATTATGTTAGTAAATCTTTGGGTGATGCCGAGGTGCGTTATCAACCCTCAGAGAAAGCGCTCCTGGACGTGGTTCATGCCACGCGAAAGCTTCCCCATTATTTTCAGTCCCACACAGTGGTTGTTCTGACCCAGTTGCCCCTTAAGGCAGTGCTGCGTAGCGCTGACTACTCAGGAAGGATAACAAAGTGGGGGACCATCCTAGGGGCTTTTGACGTTAAGTACAAGCCTCGCACCTCGGTGAAGGGCCAGGTTCTCGCTGACTTGGTGGCGGAATTTGCTGAGCCATTACTGGAAGAAACTCTAAGAGAAGCACACATGGATGAAAAATTAGTTGGTGTGATTACGGCTGCCATGCCTCCGATTTGGAAAGTGTATGTGGATGGGGCGGCTAATCAGAGAGGATCTGGTGTTGGACTTGTTCTAACGTCCCCAGAGGGAATTGTCTTCGAAAAATCTTTGAGATTGGCGTTCTCGGCTACTAACAATGAGGCCGAATACGAAGCGGTCTTGGTAGGCATGAAAATGGTGCATAGAATGGGTGGAAAAGAAATCCATATCTTCTCGGACTCTCAACTGGTGGTCGGCCAGGTCACGGGAACCATGGAGGCTAGAGATCCAAGGATGCAGGAATATTTGGCCCAGATCAAATGCCAGCAAACTGAATTTGACTCCTTCGCCTTAACCTATATTTCTCGGGGCGGAAACACCCATGCAGACTCCTTAGCCACGCTGGCAACGTCCTCGGCTCAAGGTTTACCTAGGGTTATCCTCGTTGAGGATTTACTAGAACCCTCTCTTGTCATTACCAACGCGCCTCGCATCCATCTAATAAGGCCTGGACCTAGTTGGATCGACCCGGTCATATCTTTTCTTAGGAATGATGTCCTTCCTGAGGAAAAATCTGAAGCAGATAAGATACGCCGAAAGGCGCCACGTTTCTGGTTGTCCGAGGACCAGAAACTGTACAAACGATCCTTTTCAGGACCGTACTTGTTGTGTGTACACCCTGATTCAACGGAAGGGCTTCTAGAGGAATTGCATGAAGGGATTTGCGGCAGCCACACTGGGGGAAGATCCTTAGCCCACAGAGCCCTGACTCAGGGTTATTGGTGGCCCAATATGCAAAGAGAGGCCCAAGACTATGCCAGGAAATGTGATCAGTGTCAGAGGTTTGCTCCTAATATTCATCAACCTGGAGGAGTTCTTAATCCCCTTTCCAGTCCTTGGCCCTTCGCACAGTAGGGATTAGACATAGTTGGGCCATTTCCGAGGGCAACAGGCAATAAAAGATGGCTTCTCGTGGGAACAGACTATTTTACTAAATGGGTTGAGGCCGAGCCCTTAGCAAATATAAGAGATATTGACTCCAAGAAGTTTGTCTGGAAAAACATCGTTACCAGATTCGGCATACCACACACACTCATCTCAGACAATGGTGTTCAGTTCGACAGTAAGGCTTTTAGGAAGTATTGTGGTGACATGGGTATCATAAATAGGTATTCCACCCCAGCTTATCCTCGAGGAAATGGGCAAGCCAAGGCCGTTAACAAAGTCATTGTCAGTGGGCCGAAGAAAAGGTTGGATGATGCGAAAGGCAGATGGGTAGAAGAGCTCCCTCATGTTCTGTGGACGTATCGGACCACACCGCGCAGGTCCACTGGAGAAACTCCATTCTCTATGACTTATGGAGCCGAGGCGGTGATACCTCTGGAATCTGGTTTTCCCACCCTAAAGACCAACTCCTTTAGCCCGGAGAATAACAATGGACTCTTGGAAAAAGGCCTAGATTTGCTTGAGGAACGGCGCGAGGCAGCAATGGTCCAAATGGCTTATTATCAACAGAAGCTAAAACGGGGATATGACGCCCACGTGAGGCTAAGGCCACTTGCACCTGGTGATCTCGTACTAAGAAAAGTTGTGGGCACCTCTAAAAACCCAGCTTGGGGTAAGTTAGGACCCAACTGGGAAGGCCCCTACTGCATTGTTTCAGTAGTAGGTATAGGGTCATATCGGCTAGTTGACCTAGATGAAAGAATTGTACCACGCCCATGGAATGTAAATAATCTTATATTATTATTAATAAAATGTGCTTTTATCAGTGAACATTTCAAAGTTATGACTACCTCTGACGCATGAAGTTACTATTCTTAAGAATCAAACAGAAACTTGGTTAAAGTGCAGTCCTCGGACCACAAACCTTGTGGAAATTGATGTCTTGTCATTTGTTAAACAGAACCTTAGTTATGCCGGGTCTTCGGACCTCCTACTTTGGGGAAATTAACATTTGAAGTTACTGATCTTAAGAATCAAACAGAAACTTGGTTAAAGTGCAGTCCTCGGACCACAAACCTCGTGGAAATTGATGTCTTGTCATTTGTTAAACAGAACCTTAGTTATGCCGGGTCTTCGGACCTCCTACTTTGGGGAAATTAACATTTGAAGTTACTGATCTTAAGAATCAAACAGAAACTTGGTTAAGTGCAGTCCTCGGACCACAAACCTCGTGGAAATTGATGTCTTGTCATTTGTTAGACAGAACCTTAGTTATGCCAGGTCTTCGGACCTCCTACTTTGGGGAAATTAACATTTGAAGTTACTGATCTTAAGAATCAAACAGAAACATGGTTAAAGTGCAGTCCTCGGACCACAAACCTCGTGAAAATTGATGTCTTGTCATTTGTTAAACAGAACCTTAGTTATGCCGGGTCTTCGGACCTTCTACTTTGGAGAAATTAACATTTGAAGTTACTGATCTTAAGAATCAAACAGAAACTTGGTTAAAGTGCAGTCCTCGGACCACAAACCTCGTGAAAATTGATGTCTTGTCATTTGTTAAACAGAACCTTAGTTATGCCGGGTCTTCGGACCTCCTACTTTGGGGAAATTAACATTTGAAGTTACTGATCTTAAGAATCAAACAAAAACTTGGTTAAAGTGCAGTCCTCGGACCACAAACCTCGTGGAAATTGATGTCTTGTCATTTGTTAAACAGAACCTTAGTTATGCCGGGTCTTCGGACCTCCTACTTTGGGGAAATTAACATTTGAAGTTACTGATCTTAAGAATCAAACAGAAACTTGGTTAAAGTGCAGTCCTCGGATCACAAACCTCGTGGAAATTGATGTCTTGTCATTTGTTAAACAAAACCTTAGTTATGCTGGGTCCTTGGACCTCCTACGTTGGACAAATTGACATTTAAACCTATTGATCTTAAAAACCAATGGGAAATTGTTTAGGTCTTGCCCTCGGACCACAAACTTGATTAAAGTTAATTTCTCATTGCTCCTGGAAATTAGTGCCTTACTGGTCATTAACTCGGATCTTAAGTTTTATATCTTTAAGTGTTAAGCAAATTTGTGTAAGGAATGGTCCTCGGACCTTACACCCTACTAGAAACGGTGCTATACATTACAAGGGTTTGATCGTTATATGAGGTCTTTTCTTCTTTTAAATCAAGGCATCGTTTAAATATCTCAAATATGTCACCTTCTGTTAAGTCTTTAATAACATGCGCATGATTATGAGGAAAATACGAGTGTGCAATCCTTGGAGTTAGATTTGTTTGTTCTGAGAAACTTTTGCTATGTATTAATGGGAAACTTTTGCGATAAGTATAAAAAGAATAAAGTAAAAACAGATGCAACACGAGTGAAAATCAAATAAAGTTGTTCTTCATTAATCATTTGGACATGTATTACATATAAAGGCTGAACATGGAGAAAGTGAAGCCCTAAGCTAGGTCCTAAGCTTTTGGAGGAGGATCTTGCCGAGAAGTGCTGGTTCCCTCTGTCTCTTTCAGCTCCAACTCAAAAGGAGACAGAACATTTTTTCCTTTGTCTGCTACTTTCGTTGCAGGGACATTGGATTCCATGGCTTGGCTAAGGCCCTTCTCGGCATCTCCGCCTCCTTCCTTGTCTTTGTTGGAACCCGAAGGTTCTGTAGGATCTGGAATTGGCTTCAGGACCATGGGAGGAAGAGCAGGAAGAGTTGTCTCAGGGGTAGGATTAGCAGCAGGAGCCTCTTCAATCTCCTGTATCTCTAGGGGAAGCCAAACATTCTCGGACTTCCTCAGATCCGAAGATAGAGGAACTCCTGCTACGTTTAAAGCTTCCCCCCAAACTTTCTGACAATACTACCGGCACAAGGCCGCGAAGTCCTCTGTCAGTTGCTCCTCGGTGGTTGCTACCCCTTCCTCGAAGCTCGCCTGCTTGGCAGCTTGTAAAGAGAGTTGGAATGAGCTGGCTTCTTCCTTCATCAGCGCAAGTTCTTTTTCCAAATTTGAGCGTTCCCGCTGGACTCGGGCGATCTCATCATCTTTTTCGCGGAGGAGCTTGCGCTGCCCTTCTATCTGGGTCTTCATAGTCTTCAAGTTTGACTCGACCCCATTTTTCTCTCTCCTCAGCTCAGCCACCTCCGAGGTAAGTTTTTCATTCTCAGCAAGAGCTGTGCCCAAGGATTTTTCTGTCTCCAGCCTAATCTCCAGCTTAGTCCTGGCCTTCTTCTGAGTGTCTTCTATAAATTTCTCGGCCACGAAGACCTCCTGAATGGCCTGTAACAAAGTGTGATGAAATCAGGAATAGTAAAAAAACTTATGAATATTGTTAAAAATGGAATCTTCTTAAAAAGATTAAACTTACCAGCGCTAGATCCCTTTTTAAAGAAAGGAATAGTTGTGGCTGGCTCATTTTTTCTAAGGTCTCCATATCCTTGGGCAGTAGAAGGGGGCGCTCCAACACTTCGGCCAAGTGATGGGCATGGCCTTGTTGAACCGCCCTTATACTGGATTGGCAAGAGATGGGTGCACCGTCCAGTCTTAAGTCGGGGGACCAGGTGGTCGGTGCTCGGCGCACTTCAGCCTCGTCCCTGATTTCCCCGCTTTCAACAGAGCGGGCCCTACCCTTGCCCTTGTCCAGCTTCTGCTGCTGAACCAGTGGGAGTTGTGGTCATAGTTTCTTGGAGTCCTTACTGATCATCCCCTCAATATCCCCCTTTCTCTTCTTCTTGGGATCCTCGGCTAGAAGTTTTGGCTCAGCTAGAGGAGGGGGAGGTGGTAAAGATGGGAGAACTTGGGACGTCCCCGTCTTTTTCTCCAGAACCTTCGCAGCTCTATTGGTTAGGAGACCCTTCATCCTGACCATATCTTCCTCGGATTTGTCCTCAGGTAGGGCAACTACAAAACCTGCGATTCTAGAGGCCTCGGTGGCTTCTTCCTCCTCGTCGGAAAGTACGACGAACTGATTCCCTCGAGGTTTCTCGGTGTCTTCAAGTTGGAATTGATCTATCTCTTCGTCAAGCGTGTGCGAGGAAGACACCTGCTCTTCTGGAACAACAGTTGCCTGAGAGTGCACGGCGAGGGGGGTTGCCGCAATGGGGTGTCCGTATAAAACGGTGTCAGGGGCGTCAGGGAGCTCGCGGTTGTCCAAAAAGTGGGGCCGGGCTACGTTTATTCTCTTTCGTCTTCGGTCACCCGCAATTATGGCGTTCTCTATCTCCTGGAAGTCCGAGGATATGAGAGTGTACCCCAGAATGAGATGAGCAGCCCTGAGTTGCAAGTCTTCGCTAATGAACACCTCGGAGCGAAGTACTCGGTTTAGGTCTGCGATGTTACAGTGACTCAAACGAGGGCGCACGTGTTGCTTATCTGCAAAAAAGACGTCAAAATAAACAAACAAGCCTGATCAGATTCGCACAGATATGCAATAAGTTTAAGTAATTATGAATACTCATTTTTGTGTGTGTTAGAGGAAGTTGTGTTGTGGGGAGATTAATCCTATGGCATCGCACCTGGGTCCCCCCACTCAACTGGGCAGTGGAGGCCGTCGTGCCAGTTTCCAGAGACGATCAGGTGGTCGTCCTTCATGCCTTTGTTGGATTTGGGCAGACAGGAGATTAACCTAACGACACTAGAACGGGACTTAATGTAGTAACCTACATTGGAGAGTTTATGGGACTCGTACAGAAAAACGACATCATGCCAGGAGAGGTTTAGACCCATTTGCTCGTTTAGAGCATCGACGCTACCCAAAACTCTAAAAACGTTTGGGAGGCACTGATCGGGACACAACCGGTGGTTGCGAAGGTACTCCCTAGTTACGGGTTTCATTGGGAGGGTCATCCCACCCTCTATAAAGGCTATCATTGGGATGATAACCTCTCCCTCTTTCCTAGAATCGGCGATGGCTTCCGCCGGACAATATTCTAGACCTACGTCGTTGGGAATACGGTACTTGGCCCTAAAGCCTTCCATCCCAGCGGCGGTATCAACTAGACACTTGAATCTTCCCATTACAGAGGAACGAAAGATCAAACTCTAAGAGGGAGAATGCTTATAGTGACAGCCGAGGACAAGGACCGAGGAGAAAGGGTTAAGAATAGAAAGAACAAGAACTTACAAAGTTGAAGGTGTGCAAATTCCCACGGTTTTCTGCAGGTAAAATATGATGATTGATGTTTTGATGGGATTAACCCCTGGTGAATTAAATGAAGGCGCAGGTTCCCGAAGCGTCACTGCGTGCGGAAAAGCGGCCTCGAAATTATATTTGTCCCGCCCAAATTTTCGTGGAGTAACGAGAGCCGTTGGATGCCCATCTCGCCGTTGAACGTGGGGGACAAAGTGTAACTTGCAGTAATAAATGCGCGCATTTTTGAAAATAAAACCGCCAAGTGGCATCTTCTGAGACGCGAAACGATTTTCACGCGTGCCATCACTCACAAAGTGTGTGGGGTAGGTTCTCGTCAGATCAAAACCCTATTTTTCTCCTCGGACGTCGAAAATTAGAGTTTTGAGGGGCTATTGTGGGGAGTAAAAAGACCCTGATGGGTATATGGGCCTTTTGGGCCGTGCTAAGGAAGGCCGACCTGCTCTTGAGTTTAGAACTTATTAGTACTACGAGTCGGCCCATACGCCGAGGATCCGAGAATCCAGCCGATGGTGAATTTCTCTTCGGACGGACACCGGAGAACCCGGGACTTCATGATAAACGTTAGGCAATGACATGGTCAAAACCAATGGATAAAAGGGGTAAACCCTTGAATGTCCTAGAAGCACCGATGTTAGAGAAACACCAGGGATAAAGGCTGTCACCTCCACATTAAAGACCCTGCACCTACCACCCTGGCCGCATTAATGGGGAAGTGACACCTGAACAGTGGAAGGGAAACTTCTGGTTACTATTCAAAGGCACTAAGAAAAGAAATATCTAGGCTAAGGGAGAGTTGGGGCAACACGTGTACAAAGTATCAAAAAGGGGAGTATTTAAGGAGCAACTTAGAACAGAATGGGAGATCCCTTCTTTGTAACCTAAAAGAAAGAGAAAAAAGAAAGAGAAATAATACAAGAACAGTTCTCGGCTTACGTCCGAGCAGGTTGACTTACAGTATTCCTTGTTGTTTTCAAGTGTCTACAATCTTTGGCTTGTCATTTAATCCTCAAACACTTCTAACCTGGGTTTCAAGCCCACGCTCTACAAATCATGTTGTTTAAAGCTCATTGGGCCTGAGCCCGTAACTGTTCTTGGGGCCAGGTGCAATTGTGCACTTACAGATATCATCTAATTTTTACCAAAAGTCTATTCAACATTACAAGTTTTGATTTATTTATTTTAGTTTTATTACTTTTACCTCTCTATTTCATTTAATAAGCGAGTTGTTGTTCCAAGTTCGAACACAAAGGTACACGTTTAGCAAATAAACACACGCACAAAAGGTACACAAAAACTTGTGTGTGCGTGTGACAAGGCTTCTCGGTAGACATTGTGTAGCACATCAACAAAGCAATGCTGCTGAGACTGAGACTGAGACCGAGGCCAATCTCCATGTCCATGTCCTCGTCCTCCTCGCTCACTCTCTTTCACCTCCCATTTCAAAGCCTCTCTCTCCAACGCCAAACTCAAATCAAACTAAAACCCATCCTTCAATTCAGCCCCTCTAGACCCCTCTCTATATCTTCTTCTTTCTCTACTTCGGTGGCCCCCCAAGTGCCACTACGCTTTTCAAACAGCCTCGATGTCGATGATCATCATCATCTCTCTTGCTCCATGCCCAACACCAAGCCCCTCAGAGTCGCCGTCCTTGTCAGCGGCGGCGTCGACAGCAGCGTCGCTCTTCGCCTCCTCCACGCCGCTGGCCATTCCTGCACCGCTTTCTACCTCAAAATCTGGTTCCAAGTATGCCCATTTATACATATATGATCATGTTGGTTGTGAAAATGGAGAAAGACCCATTACTCAAAATTGAATTGTGGTACTATACTGATGTGTGGTTTTGGTGTAGGAAGACTTTGAGAACTTCTGGTCAGAGTGCCCATGGGAAGAAGATTTGAAGTATGCTAAAGCTGTTTGTAATCAAGTAATTAACTTTACTTCTCTCTTTTCTAAGTTTTCTGTTTTTTTTTTTTTTTGGTTGAAAGTTAGACTTAGTATTAAAGATGTACATGGTGTGCATAGAATGTGTTAGGAAGTAAGATAAAGTTTTACTCTTTCTGTTTTCTGCATAGAATATGCTAGGAAGTAATATAAATTTTTAATCTTTCTGTTAATATTTTTTATGTGGGAGAGGGGAGGTTGGAAGCCTGGACATCTCTATTGAAAGCCACAGGAAATGCCATTCCATTGGTAATTACACGTGCACTGGACCTAATTAATCCATTGAGGATCCATAGCCAATTGTTAAATTTCGGGACTAAGGCATGGTTGTTGTTGAGGCAGTATTTATACACACACACACCTAGTTGGTCATGAACCCAGAACCTTACATCGATTTTGCTTTTACAAGGGAAGGAGGTGCCATTTGAGCTAGAGGCTAGAGCACATGGGCATCTAATGATTTACATCTTGTCACAATTCTTTAATTTGTGTCCCATTGATTTTTTCCCCCTATTCCTCCCTTTGGACTTACTCATAAATTGATACCCTTCGAAGTTCATTTAATTTCTTAAATTTCTGTAGTCACATTTGCTAATCCAGCTATTACACTTGTTTGGGTGAATAGCACCCACCTGCATGATTTCAATGAAGGGCTTTTGCACATGTTTCATAGATAAAGCCTTTGATTTTATTGTGTGCTTTATGCTGAAGAGAGGTCTTACAACTGAAATTTTTTTTTTTTTTTTTTTTTTTTTTTTTTTTTTTTTTTTTTTTTTTCAGGTTGATGTCCCATTGGAAGTTGTGCATTTGACAGATGAATATTGGAAGAATGTGGTAGGCATTACCTCTCTGAGTGTATTTTCTTTGGATAATGTTTAATTAGCGCTCACTTTGCACTATACCTTCTGCTGTATTTCTAATGCTTGCTAACTATATTTGTTAAACTTGCACTGCTTGTTGTTCTATCGTGTCTGTGAATTCAACTTAAATCATAATATTATTGTTCAGTCTTCATCATTGCTTGCATTCCTGTTTAGTAACCAGAGGAAGTCCTGAAAGGCTTAGTTTGGCTATTTAAGTGTTCAGAATTAATGGCCATTATTTCAGGTGTCTTACATTATTGAGGAGTATCGATGTGGCCGTACTCCTAACCCAGATGTTCTTTGCAATACAAGAATAAAGTTTGGTATGCTGTCAACTTAATTAAAAAATACACCTTTTACCACTGCAAAGTTACATATGCTATTCTATTGTCTCTTAAGGGTATGTCATTTTCCAGGTGCATTCATGGATGCCATCAGCAGTATGAATTTTGACTATGTTGCTTCTGGACATTATGCAAAAATCATTCACTCTTCCACAGATCAGATGGATAACCCTTCTGTTTTAGAACTTTCGAAAGACATGGTACCTTCATGAGATATTACTGAGTTCTATTATTCCCTGTCCTTTTTGGCTTTATTGCTGTTCTTTATATATTGAAGATGTGTCCAAAGAATTTTATCTTGTTAAATATGAGCTTTATTTACAATGCTTTCTCTTTTTCCTAACTGAGTAGATGCTTTAAATGGCTACTCATGCTTGTTTTTAGAATATATGCAATTTTTATGATCATTATACATGTCTAGGAGGTTTTAATGTTACTTTAAGATGAGAATGTTTACAGTCATGGAATTTTGAGTTTGCAAGTGGGTGGTTGTAATTCCTTTAATTCTTATATGAGGAAAGAAACACAGGACTGATTTAATTGGTTTTCTTTTGCAATTTGTACACAGATCTCAGTTTGAAAAGGAGCCCCTTTTTTTTTTAAAAAAATTCTCCAGCATATTGTCTGGTTTTAACACCTTCTAACTTTGAATTTTTAGGTCAAGGATCAAACATACTTCCTTTCGCATCTCTCGCAGGCTCAGCTCAAGCGACTAATGTTCCCACTTGGTTATATCTCAAAGGTTAGCTGGGACTAGTTTTACTGCAAGGCAGAACTTTACTTGAAAAGTTTTTGTTTATCTATTTACATTCTGTTTCACATTATCTATTTACATTCTGCAACTGCTGAATATTTTTGAGTGTTTGAAAACTTTAGATGGGAATCATAGATTTTAGTTGCGAAGATGCCTGATATTGTATACGTATTATCCAACAGGATTGTTCTCACTCAAAGTGATGATATGATTACAAAGTGAATTAGTTACACAGATGCTGCCATGAATACTTTGCCTTTATTCATAGTGTTTCTCATTGTTAATGGGAACTGAAACATCCATAATTGTGAACTTCTGAAAATTTTAGTTGCCGTAAATCCTCATATGGTTAATACAATCTCTCTTTTTCCACTAATTTCTCATTTGCCAAAGCAATTTATGGTCATTTTGTGTGGCTTTGATTGTCTCTTTGTAGAGCACTTGCATTTGTTTTCTTCTATTCTGATTCCCTTCTCTTTTTATGTTTGCTCAATTACCTGCAGGAAGAAGTTCGCAAACTTGCTACAAGATTTGATTTACCTAACAAAGATAGAAAGGATTCACAAGGAATATGCTTCCTTGGGAAGGTCTGTCTATTAAGTAGCTCTTTTGGACAATTCATTTATTTGTCAGTATTTATTCCTGTTCAAGAAATTATCTCCTGGTGCCAGCATGTGTAATTGCCTTTACTTTTTAACTTGAATTATATAGGAAAGTTAAGCAGATTGCCCTCAAGTCTCAATCATCTGCTGTTAGGTTTTGCTTGCTTTAAACCTTGTTCTTTGCTGGTGAAGGCTAATAGGAAAGCGTCAGAATAATATCTTTTTGCTAAGCTACAGAATAACATTTAATCATTATCTTTATCATGTGGGTCATGGATTTATTTTTATTGGCTATTTAAAAATTGTCATTTTGGTTTCTTATGATTGGTTTTATCACAAGGTTGTCAGTTGTGAATGGATTCATCTTGAAACCTTTTGTCTCCCTTTTTTTTGGGCTACAGATAAAGTTCAGTGAATTTGTTGGTAGACATATTGGGGAGAGGGAAGGTGTAATATTGGAAGCTGAGACAGGAGATTTCCTTGGAAAACATCGAGGTTTTTGGTTCTACACAATTGGTCAACGCCAAGGTCTACGTCTCCCTGGAGGACCCTGGTATGCTCTCATCATTTATACCTAGCGTCCTTTCTTCACTCCTTTTTTTGAATTGCTAAAATTCACCATCTCCTTTACGGCTTCAACGGTTCTATATGCTTCTTAGTTTTGTTTTGTTTTCTCTGATGTGCTCTTCTCTTGTACACTTCTTGTGTACTTGGGCAGAAGAACCCAGTGCTCATTTTTTTAATGAAGTCTCTTATCAAAGAATAATAAAAATGCCAGCATTTGTTTCTGGTATTTCTCTTAAATTCTTTTTTATGTTCTGTTTAGTGGTACTAGCATACCAATCAATATTGAAGTGTTGTATATGTTAAAGAAGCAGAGTGGCTGTTATGACATTTCTTTCCCATTAATCATAGCTTTTATTGCTCCGGCAAGATATGTTTCTGTATAATTAGACGGTCTGAAAACTGGCTATTGTCAAATACTGGTTATGAACTTATGATACTTTATACACTGTCTATTGTCAAACACTTGTTATGAACATATTCAATATGGCTGGTCTTGTGTATCTCATGCAGGTATGTTGTTGAGAAGGACATTAAAAACAATGTAGTGTTTGTGTCAAGAAATTACTTCTCATTTGACAAAAGAAGACGCATATTTCGTGTTGGCTCCATAAAATGGCTTAGTGGGTTGCCTCCAAATCAGTTATGTCAGCTCCAGTGCAAGGTAGAAGTGTCCAATTCCTATTCCAGTGACTTTTCATGATTAAGTTCTGAAAATACCACAACCTTATTTCTGCACTACCGCCCTGACAGAAAATGGCCCAATTAGACATTATGCATAATTTACTTAGTGAATACTAGTCCTCTAAAGAATGCCCATCATGTACTAATAGGCATGCTATGAATCTGGTTATGTTGTTTGAAATTCCCATGTTGAGTCCCATCCCAAGTCTATAATCCTAGTAACTCAAAGCTCATGTCTTAATAATTTTTTCAGGTCAGACATGGCCCTGGATTTTACAACTGCAGTTTAGAAATGGAACTTGGTCAAGATGGTAGTGAAGACATTGCAGTTGTCCACTTATCTGAAGATGATCAGGGCCTGGCAGCTGGGCAGTTTGCAGCCTTCTATCAGGGAAGAACCTGCTTGGGCTCTGGCATAATTTTGGAGTCCTGGGATGATCAAGGTTTTCCTGTGTGTGCAAAGGCGCTCGAAATTGCAAGAATGGAAGATAAAACAAAGCTTGGGAAACCAATTAAGATAAAAGTTAAACCAGAAACTCCTCTAGTGGAATCTAATGAGACTGATGGTCCAGAACTTTGTAGAGGACTACAAAATTCCCATGTTGTAGCCGCTAAACAAAGAAAACGGGCATCTAAGGAAGAATCAATCTCTAGATTCCCTGCGAATTGGCTGCAAAAGATTCGAGAGAAGTGGAGGCAGATCTTTTAGCTTTGATCTCAAGGGCAGGAGAATTGACCACAGTGGAGGAGAAATCATACAAGCGATAGTTTGCATCCAGTATAAAATCTTGTGAATGGCTGGAATAATGCTTCAGTCTCTTATCCTATGTTTGGATGGAGGGGGTGGGGTCTAGTTCCAGCTATCTTCCCCCCTCTCCTCCTGACTCCCCTCCATTCTAAACATATACTTAGTGATTCTCATGTTGAGGTAGAAAGGTAACATGGAAGTTCATTAGGTAGTACATTAGATAGTTTGAAACCTTGAATTGTTCATTGGGTTGTAGCGACTATTTTACATCACATTCTTTGAGGCAATTATATTCTTTTTCATGGGGTGGGTTGAATCTGCAACAATTAGCTGCAGATATTAATGTATCTATAATGTATGTTGTATTTAAAAATAGTTCTAAATCCCATTGGCTATCTGAAAAGACTGAAATCATTTTGAGCTTCAAAGAACTTTGAACTTCTTCTATTGCATTGAGCTTCGAATCATACTGAGCATTTTAACCTGTTATCAGTTAAAATGCTGGGAAAAGGACCATCTCCATTTGCTTTAAAATGGAGAAAGAGAGTACATTTTATGAACAAAATTACAAAATTACAAATTTAAAAATAAATTTAACACCATGCTTTTATCATTCTTTCAAATAGAATTTCAAATAGAGTGACACTTAACCATAAGGTGGATTTTGTCCACTTTTGGATAAATAAAAATGGACATAATTTTAGAGTGTATAATTTAATCACTGCCAAAATTTCAGGGTGTAAAAATGCACAACATTTTTTAGCCATCCTAAAAAGGGTATTAACCATGACTACTTGAAAAAAAATTTCAATATTTTGAAGCTTTTTTTTTCTTAAAATTTTATATATTAATTTTTACTAACTAAATTTATGATAATGTCCATTATTCACATGAGAGAGAGAGAGAGAGAGAGAGAGAGAGAGAGAGAGAGAGAGAGAGAGAGAGAGAGAGAGAGAGAGTGTGTGTGTGTATCATAGGACTAAACTCTGTTATAACATAATTTCCCCTAGGAACATTACTTCATACATAAATTGTTATTTGGTCCACTTTGATCCATTCGGTCGACTTTCGTGCATTTCGATTCACTTAAGGAAAAGACAAGTTTGGATTGAAACTTGAGGATACTTTTTATAAATATGAATTTAGTAAAAAATATAAATTTCAAACTCGTTCCAAATTCGATTAAATCTAAGCAATTTAATTTTTTATTTGTTTCACATATATTTATTAAGGAATTAAAACTCATTTCAAACTCATCTATTTATTTATTTATTTTGCTTAATTAAAAAAAGACTAACTTAGCATTATTGTTAAGTTTTAAAATATTAGTAAATCACATTCAAACCTTAGAGCTACTATATTTAGTCGTTTGACTAGACATATATTGAGAAATATTAATCTATAAATATTAAAACCATGGAAGAATATCAAATTTACAAAAGAAAAGAAAAGGAACAAAAAGGGGTAAAATACAAATTAAACTCCTAAAGTTTTGGGGTGTTTAGATTTTACACTCTAAAATTTCAGAATTTGAATTTTACCCTATGAAGTTTGGGGGTGTTTAGATTTTACACCATAATATTTCAGAATTTAAATTTTACCTTCTAAATTTTAAAGATATTTAGATTTTACTCCATAAAGTTTGGATTTTATATTCTAAATTTTCAAAATTTAGGGCGTAAAATTCAAATATTTCTAAACTTTAGAAAGTAAAATTCAAATTTTGAAATATTATGGTATAAAATTCAAATACCCTAAACTAAATTCAAAATTTAAAATTTTAAGGTTTAAAATCTAAATAATCTCTGCATATTGTGTAATTTGCAATTTAATCTTAAAAAAAAAAAAAAAAAAAATTTACACCGTACTAAAAAAAAAATTCCTCACCATCTCCAAAACCCCTTTCCTTTCTCTCCCCAATTCCAATTCCCAAACTTCCTCCCACTTCCCTCTTCCCTCTTCCCTTCCCTTCAATTCATCTCTCTCTCCAAACGCTCTCACATTTCCCTTCTCTTTTTGGGGGGTTTTTGGTTTCCATTCCATTCAATTCTATTCTATGTGACATTCAATCGGTGAGTCTCTCTCTCTCTCTCTCATTTTCAAGTTACTTTTACTTTGTTAAGGTAGTGGGTTTATTGCTAAACTTGTAAAATGTGCTTAAAAGAATGAGTAATTCTTGTCCAATTGATAGAGTTGGGAAAATTCTAGTGCCAAAACATATAAATTTGGAATGCAAAGAAGATTGATAAGTGGAAAACTAGATGGGTTTTTTTTTTTTTTTTTTTTAAATTTTTTAATTAGAAAAGGATTATGTCTGAATCTTTGTTTGATATAATGGGTCCAAGTGAGTATTATAAGTTTAACTCTTAGTGATTGCAGCAAGTGAACAAGGTTAATTGCAAGATTATAGTAAGCGTATCTCTCTCTCATTTTCAAGTTATTTATATGTTAATGTGTGAATAAGATAGTGGTTTATAGCTAATTTTGTGTTAAAAAAAAAAAAAAAAACTTGTAATAGGTGCTAAGAATGAGTAATTCTTATCCAGTTGATAAAGATAACTAATGGGAAATTCTAGTGCTGAAACGTATCAAATTTGGAATGTAATGAATTATGAAATTAGTGTTGTAAGGGTTGACCTTTTTTGTTTTCATTGTTTTTGCTAGATTTGCCTGAAGTATATATTTAGTGGGTACTTTGGATAATAGTAGATAACCTTGGAATTAAGAGTCACTTATTTAGAAGATGCAGGAATTTGACAGTTTAAATATAAATGAAGGTTAAGAATAACAAGGGATATCCTTGTGAAATTTTATTATAAATAGGTCGTACCCAGTGCATAAAGCTTCCACTTTTGTGGGGTCTAAGAGGTGATTGGTAGACAGTCTTGCTCCCAATATGGGTATAAATAATTTCCAGAATTTTGCATATACCCTCAATTTTGTTTATTTATATTTCAAAGTTTACTACAAAACAGATAAAGAACTAAAGAAATTGCATGTTTCAGTGATGCAATTTAACTGATATTTCTTGATAATGTTTGATTTGCACTTACTCTTTTGAAAGAAGAGGAAAAATAGCTGTTGCTTGCTAAGATTTATAAATTCAATGTGCAGATTCCTGACCATCTACTTCCAAGGGTTGCAGTTGTTGGAAGACCAAACGTTGGTAAATCAGTGCTGTTTAATCGTCTTGTTGGGGTATTTGATCAATAATTCTGGCTTTTGATTCTCTGATTAGTATTGATGCTTTCCCGTACTGTGGGAATAAAAATAGAAACTTCCATTTGTGTGTTTTCATTTAGTGAAAGTTGACTTTCTTTTTTGATTAATATAGGGGAACAGGGCAATTGTGGTGGATGAACCAGGAGTTACAAGGGATTGCTTGTATGGTAGATCCTTTTGGGGAGAGTATAAATTTATGGTGGTTGATACTGGAGTTGTTCTCAATATAGCAACGTCACAGGCTGATGTTATGGAAGAGTTGGCTATCACTGCAACAATTGGTATGGTTGGGATTCCTCTGGCCTCCAGGGAGGCAGCTATTGCCAGAATGCCCTCAATGATTGAGAGGCAAGCTACTACAGCTGTGGAAGAAGCATCTGTCATAATATTTCTTGTTGATGGACAGGTATTGTGCATGACTGTATGACTTAAATGTACTGTCTGTCTTCTTTCCATTATTTTGTCCAAACTCTTGAACTTACTCTTTCAAATTCCCATGCTTGTTAGTGCTGGAAAAAGAATAGTATATTTATCCTTTGTGCACTTGGAACTTAAGGGTGTTCTCGTGAATGAATGTATTGTACTGTTTGTCTTCTGGCTTGTAGGAACTTGGTAATACTGTTCTGCATAAATTTAAGATATTCCACCAAGAGAATTATCTCTATGTTGAAGATCATTTCTCATGGTGAATCACATGTTGACATATCATAGGGAGTCTCTTTTCCACCTGAAAGGCCTTTTAACAAATGTTTCAATACCCAAAGGCCTTAAGGGTGGTAACTAGTAATAATAATAGTATACTGGTAATCTATTAAAAAAAAGAAAAAAAAGTATACTGATAAAGCGTGTGTTTGGATAACTTGGCGTTTGCGTTTTGATGAAAAATTTCTGCGTTTTTTTTTTTTTTTTTTTTTTTCTTCTGCTGATGCACGATTCAGGGGGGACAGCGGTTACTGTTCATGCTACTGTGTATGAACAGTAGCCGCATTTGCTGACTTTTCAGCACCTCTGTGGGTCCCGTGTACTGTTCACGGGACCCACAAACTTCACTTTACAGAATTTTTTTTATTAAAAATGGGTCCCACGGTACTATTTACACATTTAAAAATTATTTTGGTACAGTGTTTTCAGTTTTCAATTTTCAGTTTTCAGCAATAAGCTCTATCCAAACGGACCCAAAGCATCAGCTGGCTGTACAATCATCATGAAATTTCTGTTGAATTATTTGTTTCAAAATGTTAGGGGCAAAAATAGGATCCAGATAGAGTCACAACCATGTACAAGAGACCTGTTATGGTATATGGACAGCTGCCAATAAATCAAAGCCCTTTTTTCCCCTGATGGATCAAGTTGATAATGCACACATGAAACTTTGTATGCTCAAAAAAACTTGCCCACATAACTGACTGAGTAAAAATTAATATCCCACTTACTTTGTTTATTATGCGCCAACCCTTGTTGGGAGCCAAGATTGTAGATGACCATTAATTTCTATTGAAATTGATGTCATTATTCGAAATTTTAACTAAAACTGGTTCTCATGGAGCATACCTGTTTCTATGTCCTAGTTGGGTCATTGCACGTGGGACTTATATGTCTATGTTTTCTATTAAAATGATATCATATGTGTTTCTCTAATGTCACAATAGGCAAAAGAAATATCATTGGAGGAGATTCTTGGAGTTTGTATTAATTTGGGCAGTTTTTTGGCTATTACAATTAAAAGTTTACAATTTGCTAATAAATGAGTGATTATGGTTAATACAGGCCCATCATGATTTTACAAAGTTTTCAATTTTTCCAGAGCTTGAATCATCAATGCCTTGATTTCTTGGAATCAGCCTCTCCCTTTAAACAAAAAATGTTAAGTTACAACAGGCACCTGATAGGGCTTGTACCCACAACCTCACCTTTCACCTTGGTCTTACAAGGGGAGGAAGTATCATTTGAGCTGGAGCTGATTGGTAAGTTACACACATAACCGGTAGTTTTGAAACCACGACCTCACCCTCCATCCCATTGTTATTATTGGCGGAGGAAGTGCAATTTGAGCTAGAGCTTATTGACTTCCTGGAATCAGCCACTTTATCATCAATAAAATGGAAACATGTGTTGTTTGGCGCTAGGATATTTGTATGTGGTATACATCACAAGGTTGACTCTTCAATTTCAGCAGGGATTGATTTTTGAGGAACAATGATCCCACTCAATGTACTTTGTCCACCTCCTATATGAGCTTGAACTTTTTGTCAAAAATGCTTTGGTTGTGTCCATCTTTTTCCAAATTGCAAGCTGAGAGCACTCGAAGCTCTTATGCCTTATATGCTTCCTATTTCTAATCACTGGGGTGATCTTTAAAGATTCTGCAGTTTAGAGCTCTTTATGAATGTAAGTGCTTGTGCATTATCTTTTACAGTATTTTTTGATTGGTTGTATCCCATATTTTGGGGTGTCTGGGTTGTGGGACACATTTTTTTCAATATAATGCAATGAAGCTTCATATCTTGGCTTCAAATGTGAGTGGACTAATTAGAACCATAGCTAGAATTTTGAATGAGAGAGACTATTAGGTGCTGTGGAGTGGTCAGTGGGTGGGACAGGCTGTATTTCTTGGATGGCTGAAGGAGGGTTTTTGGTGAAATCGTCATCTGTAATTTCTTGGGAACTACATATTCAACTTATTTGGAATGTTTTCATATGTTTCCAAGTCCTTGTCTTTATAATTGGGCAAGCAAATGTTTATAATACAAAGAAATAAAGGTAACGATGAACAGGCAGGTCTGACCGCAGCTGATGAAGAAATTGGAGACCGGCCACGAAAGATCTACTCAAATAAGTATGTCATTCTTGCAGTTAACAAATGTGAGTCTCCACGTAAAGGACTCATGCAAGCATCAGAGTTTTGGTCCTTGGGGTGAGGTGTCCCTTATTTTCTCCTCCTTTCTTCTTTTTTTCAAGTTTTCAGCAAGAGTATTAGTCTTCAGTCACATAACAGATGTGTATTGTTTAACAATGTGGGTGTCTGTTTATGCGTTAATACAACACTCATTCATTCAGTAGACATTAATTTTATTTAGCATTTTTTAATTCCAAATTTAATGTGACATTGTGTGATATTGTGTTGTGCTAATTTAGTAAATATATGAATGATTGTGATATTATATCTAATGCGCCAAGGAGCACCATCTGGAGGCTGCATATGAATTTTGTAAATCGACCATGAATCCTCTATGACAATGGTTCGAGACTTGAACTGCATTAGATTCTCTCTAACATAGTGTGTGTTTGGATACCGCTTATTTTGCTAAAAAATGAAAACTGAAAATAATAAAAAAAAAATTTTGGTGACTGTTCATTGGCCTGATTGCACTGTTCTTGTCCCATGAACAGTGCAACAGCCGCTGGACTTAAAAAAAAGAAAAAAAGGCCCTAGACGCAGACGCTCCAAATGCAATCGCAAACCAAATGGAGTTATAGTCAAATCATGTTAAGATATTTTATCAGACTCCACAGATGTAGTTTCCATATTCTTCTCTTATTATTAGTATTATTATTTTGGAAAAACACACTGATGTTTGGTTGGATACCATCTTCTAGTTCTATTTTATGTGACCTCTCTGAGTTGGCATCAAATTTGTTATACTATTTCTATGGGAGAAACCTGTTGGGGAATTTGTTGAGTTTTTTGGATTTTGATAAATGGATTGATGCTCATCTTTTGAAAGTAGTTATAATTCACTTGCGCATTTAAAGGATTGCCTGGAAACTGATTTCTTGATAGAAAAGAATGTCCATCTTAATCCATGAGCCTTTTAGCTCAACTAACACCTGTTGGTGTTTCTAACTGAGACTTCCAGGGTTCAACACTCCCCTCTTTTATTGTAACTATTGAATTATCAAAAAAAGAATGTCCATCTTAAAATACATGAGAGATCAATACCCTTATCAACATAATTTCATGAGTTTGTCAGGAAATAGAGATAATTTCATGAGTTTGCCAGTGATGAAATTTGAGTTTATGCATCGCCTTATCAACTTAATTTTTCCAATGTTAGGACTTTATGAAGAACGTTATGTCCAAGATTCCATTTGGTATTGGTTATTTCTGTCCCTTTGTCTGAACGTTGATACTTTATAAAGCATGTCATGTCCCAGATTCCATTTGTTATGGTTATTTGTGTGTGCGCGTGCAGATACTTAGGGTTTAGAGTTTATGTAGCCAATCTCAGTTACTTGGGATTAATGCTTAGTTTTTAAAGAATTGGAAATGTATGCTAATACGCTATAGCAGGGCGCGGTAAGTTGAGTTGTTTTATGAACTTTTTTTCTCCTTTAATGCAAATAGTGTATTATTTGAATGTATTGTATAAATAAACTACTACAAGATATAGCGTATCTTACTGATTTCCCTTTGCAGGCTGCCATAAGACCACCCACATTCGTTTTCTTTGTTAATGATGTGAAACTTTTCCCTGAGACTGCTATATGGAGAAGCAACTACATACAGATGCAGGGTTTGCTGGTACTCCAATTCGTCTTCTTTGGTGCAGCAGACGAAAAATGGAAAAAGATGAAGGTTGGTAGCAGTCTTATTGTCATCAGCATGGTATTTGTTTCTTTCAGTTTATACAATGATGTGTGCATTTGTTCCACTTGCAACGTTTGAATGCATCCTTAAAACATTTATTCGATTTAAATGTCTATGGTCGATTTGTTTACAGGTAGAGCTGCAAGGATACAATCGAATCTCGTGCCATGTGATAGCAAATTGGAATTGGCTTCATGAGTAACGAGGTTTCACCATCCTAGAACCAAGGCCAACCCCCACCACCGCCACTAGGCCCTGTTTGACAAGAAAACTTCATGCAACTAACTGAAATCATCCAGTGGCATGGAATTCATGTCTATTTAATTTTGTAGACCAGCATCTGCAATTCTTGTCTCTCATTGATTAGGAGTGGTGAACTTGTAACTTAAATTGTCTAATGTAGTGACTTGGGACTCTCCTCTCTTCCATTTAAGCCTGGCACTCATTTGGCTTTGGTCCACAAATTGTGGTTGAGCTAATATTTGTGTCATTAAAAACTCTCTCTAGTCTCTGGTTGCAACTTAATTGGTAAACTTTAGTAGCTCTCTCTTTCTCCATATAGAAGCCATAACCCATGTGCATTTTTTTCGGTGATTGAAGATACCTGTTCTGCATATCATAAGGTTGATGTAATTTAATTCACAAACTTACAACTTCTCGTTATTAATGTAATAATCATATCCATCCATAATCGACCCCCAAAATATTTAAAACTAAGAGTTTATTGTTGTTTCCTAATAATGTCATCGCTAACACCACTAAGGATATTTAAAAATAAAAACCCAAATCATTTTGAAATGAGTGGTTAGATTTTACCAAATTAACATTATCAACATTTTAAAAAAAAGAACGGTGACTATTATCATTTTTGTATTTATTTAAATTATTAATAATGTGACAAAGTCTTTTTTTTTTTTTGTTGAGATAGTTTCAACCTCCAAAAAAAAAAAAAAAAATGGTGACAAAGTCCAATTCACTTATTCCAAATTGAATGGATACTGTTCTAACTTTCTAAGAACTCTACTGGATCCAAATCTATACCGAGGATTTGGTATTAATTTCTTACTTGCTCCCTTAAAAGAGAGATACTCAAACTTCACATTTAAAGTAATTTTACCTCACTTCTTTGTCATATATTCCTCAAAAATACATTATTATTATTATTTCGATAATTTGATACTTGAGGAAATGAATATCTAAACTTAGAAGTCTTCGTTGGAAATACCTAGAGATATCAATGTCAATAAAGTTATTAGATGATTCGTCTTAAAATGTACACTCTCTCGTAGGCTTTTCATAGTCTATTCCACATTAATTGTATTATTCAAAATTGTGACAAGTGGACCATGTTAATATTAGTGTGTAGGTTGTACAATGTACCTATTTTAGACAATTCTATACCACCTCTTTTATTTGTAGGATGTACAATTTACCTCACCTCTTTTGTTGTTGTGAACCCATTTTTTTCCCCTTCATTCTGCTGGACAAAATATCAACGTGGACTGCTTTGTTAGCCTCGCGGTGAACCCAACTAAATGAGACAGAGTCAAGTCTCAAAATAACAGACCTGACAACCTTAACAAAATCATACAACCTCCAAGGGACATTATCAACCTAAGCTTTAATTGCCTCTATACACAGTTTAGAGTGACTCTCACTGACTACTATGTAAAAGTTCAAATTCATTCGTTTAATTGTATTTCGAAGATGAGCTGAGCTCAATATCATTACTAAATAAGAATTATATGTTCAAACTTGGTTCATTTTTTACCAAACAATCTCAAGTTCAAGAGTTATTTGATTAATTTATTTTTTTCTTACATATAATAAAACCATGACAAATTTTTTTTACCTTTTAAAAAATTTCTAACCTTTTAGGATGAATGAATTGTTTATATTATCAATAAACTACAAATAATAATTTGATATCATACAAATTCATTTACAAACCTATACAATCTAATGTTAAGTCTATATAAGTATCCAATCAACAAGTATTTTTCTTAAGTCAAGTTTTAGCCGTTTATAAATAGTTTAGTTTATTTAATGCCTGAACAAAGTGATAAGCATTTAGTCGGCAGGTAAGATTGAAGGACCATAGAATTGCCTTTGTCTCTACTTGGATAGGAATGTCATGTTCACTTTTTGCCTGTCGTGTACGGCTTAAGTTTGAACCTTTGTTTTCTTGGTGCTTTTGTCATTTTCATTATTAAATCTCTCATTATGGAAGTTGTATAAGGTGTATCAGATGCATGCATCCTCACATTCACATGTGAATGTGAGGATGCATGCATTTAAAACACCTTGTATTTTCTCCTCATTATGACATTTTCTAGGAACTATACAATCCCTGCGTGACACATTCATGCATGTTGCTTTAGATTAGAACTTAGCAGGGGTGGAGCCAAGTTGTGATTCTAATAAATAGTCAGAGGCAAACTTTCATACACGTGCACTCACATGCGTACACACACAACTCAGTATTATCTATCAAAATTATGTTTGATGATGATTTTTTATATAATAAAATTTATCTTTTACCAAATTTTATAGTGAGATCTTTAAAGTTTTCACTTTCAATATAAATGACCAAACTGTTTATCAAAGCAAGCAAAAAAAAAAAAAAAAAAAATCAATTGAATTAATAAAATTTTCAAAGACATGAAGGGTCTAAAACTTGAACAGATACAAAAACACATTTTTCAAAAAAAAATTTGAGAAAAAAAAACCTTCTCTTTAACTACTAAATTATTAAAATGTTATATATATATATTTATATTTATATATATAGATTTTGTTAACGCATTTAGGAAATGCTTTTTAAAACCTTTTATAGGAAATGAAAAAAGAAACTGTTTTTTTTTTTGGTGACAACTTTCTATATTTCTAGTAAAGTAGTATCAAAACTTTCATGAAATAGTTCATTAACAAATGTCGTAAGTGTACCAATTAACTAAACCCAATATTTATTAAGTAGTTTTAGGACCACAAACTATTTTACAATTTTTTACCATAATTTTGATGCGGCAAACTGTGAGTAATTATTTATCACTTATACATTGATAAAAAAAAAAAATTCTTCACCACTCACACTTTGTCACTGCGAGTGACAGTTATGGCAAAATAGTTTTTGTTACTAGATTTTTTTTATTTCATAATTTATATAAGGTAGTTAGAAATTTTCAAATATTTTAGCCCCCTCACTATGTATGTTGGGCTATAGCCTAGTCCTTTCTGGTTTCATTAATGATTACTTCTACTGCCTGGCACTTGCTCCCTTATTTTTAATGAATTTTGGTGCATTCGCTCTACAAACTCTTGCTAATCGAGTACTTCCACTAAAATAAAAACACTCTGTTGACTGAAAGTCTAAAATGCTATCAATATTACAAATGTAGGTCTAATTAACGTATGCCTTTAGATATCTATTAGTGTAAAATTTTAATAACACTTTTATGAAAAATATAAAACGTTATTGGAAAAGTTAATCATTTTTTTTTCTATAAAATATTTATAAAATACTTTCTCAACCAACGCTCTAATCCGTCAACATTTCTCTACAAATGTTATCGTACAAATTAAAGAGTATGTCATGTCATAACACTAAACACAACAACAACAAAATTAAATTAAATATTTATTTATTAGTTTTAGTTAACGGTTACCCTTAGGACATTTGTTAATATACTATTTGAGAAAAGTTTTAATATCACTTTAATAAGAAATATAAAAAATTTCAAAAAAGTTAATGTTTTTTTTTTATTATAAATCTTTTCCTATAAAAAGCTTCTAAAAATATTTCTTAAACCAATGTTTTTAGGCATCCGTTAACATTTTCCTTATTTTTATTAGGTTGTTGAAGTGACATTAATTACATTTATTATCTTATCAATTTTTTGTAAGCATTTTGTAATGAAATAATTACAATAATTAATTTAATGGTCCTATAATCAGTCTCTCTCTATTATAAAAAAAAAAAAAAAACCCGTATGACATAAATTTGATGGTTAACTCTCCAACTTAATTTTCTTATTTCAATGAGGTGGGCGGTTTGAAAAACTCATTCCTTATCTAATACTAGCTTGTAACCTCATGTTTATGATGGATACACTTAAAGATACAATAAGATGTATAATATAATTCCTATACATATAATTTAAATACTATTGATAGTCATTTTTATATTTTGTTAATTCTTTAAAAAATTTTGTAAGAATATTATTAGGTATAAAATGTAAATTATCTATTTTTTTTAAAAAAAATTTATTGTTAAACACTTTTTTTTTTACGATTCATTTATTCTAGACTCTTTGGTTTTTGTACTTAATAAATCATTTGAATGAATATTTATGATGTGGTCCTACATTTGATTCTAAAATTAAGAAATACAACTCTTTAAAAATAAATAATTTAGGACACATAGTGTATAACTAAACTCTAATTTGGAATTCTAATTTGAGTTTTTCTTACCTTCACCTAATATTATTATATATATATATATATATATATATATGGTCCCTTGATGACATTGTTGAGCAGCACGATTTGCAAGGTTGTAGAGTGATGAACATGAGCTATTAAGCATTAAGGACCACAAGATTGTGGCTCTGATGAGTAGTGGCAAAGCTAGATATTATTTTTAAAGGGCGAGCTAAATATATCAATAAATTTCATCAAATTAGGTTTTTACTTTTACTTTTTAGTATGAACAGCGATGAGTTGGTAATACAATCAATTGATAATGACCTTGTGGTTCAGTCCATTATTGCAGCAGTGCTGACCATTTTCAACTACCTCTTCACAACCTAGGCCATGATGCTACAAGTATAACAAGAAGCTAACTCCAATTCACACTTGTAGTTCTTTCTCTTAGTCAGAGCCCCTTCTTATATATGGGGGGCCATTGCTTTCATCAATGACTATCACATCGATCACCATAAGGGTAAATTTTAGAATTTAGAATTTAGAATTTAGATTCAGTTTTATAGATGTTATAGCTTAGGTTTTTCAATTAAATTCAACCTTATAATCTTCAACTAAATGCAAAGAAGTGCCTAGCTCAATAACCTATATGGTTATGCTACAATAGCCAATAAGATACAGCAGATAAGAAATTGTGGTAAAATTTTATTGCACTTCTAATAATTCTTGTACAAGTTTGTACAAAAAGAAAAAGTCTATAAGGTATGAAAAAAAAGGAAAAAATAAAAAGGCTTAAACTTTAACTTGGTTTAAGATTAAGTTCTAGGTGTTTAATTTGTCAAATTAAAGTTCCAAATTTATGAATTCATTTTAATTTGAATCCTTTGTTCATTTTCATTATTCATTTCTATTAACTTGGTGTAATGAAGTATAGAATAGCAAGAAACCATTGATTAAATTATGTGTTTTACTTGGGGTTTGATGGGTAATCATTTTGACAACCATTGAATGAAGAGGGTAAAGAGAGAAAGTTCCATTTAGAGAGAGAAAGCTTCAGTTAGAGTTAGAAAATGATTTCAGGAAATTGGAGTTGCTTACTTAAGTGAAACACTAAAGTTTATTAACTTCTAATTTTTTTCAGCTATGTTACTATCAAGAATAATAAAAATGAATAATGAAGATGAATTGGAGTTTCAAATATAGACTTTAAAAATTTAGATTTTAATTGACAAAATTAAAATCCTAAGACCTAATATTAAACGTGATAAATGTTCGGCGCTTTTACGTAATTTTTAAAAATATTTATATTTGTTTTGAAAGTTGAAGCTGACAGTAACACTAATAAAAGATTCTTAGGCACTCTAGAGTATAGTGCATGGGGTTTCCTTCTTTACATTCATGATAGATCTCACTATGAATTTATCGAGTGGACTCCGCTATAAATATGAGAAGATAGAGCACTGTTCACTGTGTTCCAAAAGTAACTAAAAATTACTCGACATTGAATCCCTTAGGGCCCACATCATTACTGTATGCCGCTAACGTAATACTGCATGAGGCAATGAGCAATGAGGAGCAGCATTTATAAAGTCCAACTAGGCAGCAATGAAGGCCAGTTGAATTATGTAGTGGATGAAGAGCTAAGGTCTAGTGTATTGTTTTTATCTTAGCCATGGAGACTTACAGAGATTTGGAAAGAGATCTGGAGGATATGAGGGAGTATTACAGGTATGGAAAAACTAAAGAAGCATCTTGGAGAAAGTCACAGCTCAAAGGGTTGCTTACTCTCTTGAAGGAGAAAGAGGGAGATATCTTTAAGGCTCTTAATCAAGACTTGGGAAAGCATCATGTTGAAGCTTTTAGAGATGAGGTACAAACTATTCTTGTTCCATTTTAATACTCAAAATTTTTTATAAATGGATTACCCTCTAAAAAGAAGTCATAATAAATTTTTTGAGAGGTTACTAACTTCTTTTATTTTAAGTAAATGAGTGCTTTCTTTAGTCCATTTTAAGTGCATGCTTTTGTGGTCGTCTACTTTCTAGGATTGGTGTGACGGTCATGTCAATAATTGAGTTGCATCTCTATTTACAAGTTAAATAAAAAGAATTATTTATCACAAGTGTGCCAAGCCAAATTTTGATCTCTTGCTTTTCTTATATATAAAAAATTCTTGTTTGCAGATAGGAACTTTGACTAAGACAGTGAATACGGCATTGGAGTCTTTGAAGGACTGGATGTCGAGCAAAACGGTAAGCTTATTTAGTAGACATTACATGGCATTAAAAAAAAAAAATAGAGAGGAAGAAACTAATTATGGGTATATTTCATAAAAAATTAAGTTTGCAGAACATTTTTTATTTTTTTCTGCTCACTAGGTAAGCAATTTAGTTAATAAACTTTATGCATAAACCACCATGTTGGTTAATCACATGTCCTAATAATGTTCAAGAAGTACATTGAGGTCAAGACATAATTACTAACAACAATGTTTGTTAATGCATGGTTTATAGGCTAAACTACCGAGAATTGCTTTGCTCAGTAGTGCAGAAATAGTTCCTGAGCCTCTTGGCCATGTCCTTATTATTTCATCTTGGAATTTTCCCTTTGGTGAGTAAATCATTATTCTTTTTTAAACAAGAAATTAAAAAAAAAAGAAAAGAAAAGAAGAGAAACTTATAATAGTTTGCTTCAATTTCTTCTCCAGTATCCTTAATCATGATAAAAATTGTTGTCATTTTGTTACAAAACATAGGACTGTCCTTGGAACCAATGATAGGGGCATTAGCTGCTGGAAATACAGTAGTTCTAAAGCCCTCTGAATTGGCTCCTGCGTGTGCTTCTCTTCTAGCAAATGCCATTTCCACTTACTTGGACAACAAAGCTGTCAAGGTTATCCAAGGTGGATCATCTGTGGGTGAACAACTCCTACAGCAGAGATGGGACAAGATCTTCTTTACAGGTAAAATTAGTCTCTCATCTTTCTAACACTCCCTCTCACATGTGGACATAGACTTATGCTCAATATGACTTTTTAAATGAGAAGTAAAGTGAAGACATAGTTCAAACTCATAATCGCTCACTCTAACATTATGATAAACTAACACTTGTTCTAAAAGCTTAGACTGATATATATACAATAATGAATTTATTCACCTGATCATTATTCTAACCATTAGTTTTAAAAGATTAAGTAATTCAATCTTAATGTTAATGCTTAGGAAGTGCACATGTTGGACGGATAGTCATGTCTGCAGCTGTGAAGCATCTAACACCAGTTACTCTAGAGTTGGGTGGAAAATGCCCTGCTGTTCTTGATTCCCTTTCTAGTTCTTGGGACATGAAGGTAAGTTCAGCCTTTGTATGTCACACTATGATTTGTTTGTAGTCACAAAATTGGCCTAATTGTTTAAAACACCTATGCATTTCTATTACTATGTCATGACAATTTGCTAAGTTGTGTTCTTTTGTGCTTTTTAATCAAAAGGTGGCAGTAAAACGAATTATATTTGGGAAATTTGGTTGCTGTGCTGGTCAAGCATGCATAGCAATAGACTACATCCTTGTTGAAAAGAAATTTACATACACTGTGGTATGAAAGTAGTAGTTTATGCTGAATATTATATGGGTTTTAAATTTTGTTTGTAATGCAACAATATTTTGAAATTATGATACTCTTTTTTAAGGTGGAGTTGCTGAAGAACACAATCAAGGAAATGTTTGGAAAAAACCCAAAAGAATCACGCAGCATTGCAAGAATCATAAATAAACAACATCTCTTACGACTGAAGAATCTTCTTAAGGACCCGCATGTTGATGCTTCTATTGTTTATGGTGGATCAATGGATGAAGACAACTTGTAAATGACACTTCAATCTCTTTTGTGCTTATGGACCTTATATATGCTTTCTTTCTTTAATACCCCTGCCCATCTCTTTTGTGCTTATGGACCTTACAGTATAAGCTTTCTTTCTTTAATACCCCCGCCCCCTTCTTTTTTGTGTAAGAAGATTTGGTTATATATGAATTCATAGTGTTCATATATGATAAACTCGTTTTTATATGGGATTTATCCTATATTATGATTCCATTAGGAAAATTTGCTTTGACAATGTGTCTTATTCTTAAATTAGTATGTTTCACAAGTAGTTTTAATATGCTTGTTATTGATCTCCATTCAGATTCATTGAGCCAACAATCTTGGTGGATCCCCCTCTCCAAGCAGCAATAATGACTGATGAGGTCTTTGGCCCATTGCTCCCAATAATCACAGTAAGACACACAATAACACATGCAGATCTAGTTACAGTTTTGTAGGTTTCTTTACTGGCCTTATTGGGAAGCTTATAAATGTGGTGGTACCTCAAGAAAGCTGAATAGTCAGTTGCAGATAGTGAATGTTGCACATTTATTGTGATTTTTTTTTGGTTTGACAGCTGGAGAAGATTGAAGACAGTATACAATTCATAAATTCAAGGCCTAAATCACTGGCTATATATTGCTTCACCAAAAATAAAACACTCCAAAGAATGATGATTTCTGAAACATCATCTGGAAGCGTGATATTCAACGATACAATTATTCAAGTATGTTATCAATAAGTCAATTTTCTGCACTACTTTTAGTTTCTCAAGTAAACAAAAGAAATATGGCAGGCTATTTCATGGCTAAACTGTTTAATCTGTGCTTAATTAGTGAATATTAAACTACACTTCTTGCAAAGGTAAAAAACAGTTTAATAGAATAGTCCTCAAGACAACTATATATTGCTTATAGCTCCTAATATATTCTCAGTCTAAAGATTTTCATTTGGCTATGCGTAGTATGCAGCTGATACCCTCCCATTTGGAGGAGTTGGTGAAAGTGGGTTTGGAAGGTACCATGGAAAGTTCTCATTTGACACATTCAGCCACGAGAAGGCCATTGCAAGAAGAAGTTTCCTAACTGATTTTTGGTTTAGATTTCCTCCATGGAACAATTACAAGCTGCAACTCTTAGAATCCGCTTTCAATTACGATTATCTTGGATTAGTCCTTGTCATATTGGGCTTGAAGAGGCATAGACAGGGATCAGATGGGATATAGCAACTTTTGGGAGTACCTTAAATCCAAAAGAAGAGAGAGCAAGATCACATTCAGATTTCATTTGAAAGTGTTGTAATTTTTATTATAGAATCAACAACTAATGTGTGTTTCTCAATAAAGTTTCTGGTTGATTACTGCGGGGAGGGGGGGGGGGGGGGGGGGGACCAATGTGTGCTAATTTTTGAATTCTAAATGTAGCAGAGAAAACAATGGGGCCTTTGGGGATATGTTTCCCTATGTGAGTTAGCAAAAATTTCTTAGGGCTGAGAGGTATGTATTACTAGTAGGGTAAAGTTATGTTGGTTTTATATACTAGGAGCATGTTTAATCATTTACTCTATGTTTGACATGCTAAGGTTATAAGTTATAACATCTAATTAAGAAGTTTGTCATGTATAATGTATGCCTCAGTAATAAGCCTAGATCAAGGTATTACTCAGTTGTTCCTATTTTTGTTTCTGTGTTTGTGTGTGACTGTGACTGTATGAATTCTAAAGGATCCTAATTGACGTTCAATTCTAAGCCTCCACATGGTTGGAAGGCACACTTCAATTGACAAACAAGCATGAGGTTACTAGTTTGAAGCTGCTCGCTGGGCTTGGCTTGAGGGCCCTTTGTTTTTGCTAGAGATGAAGTGTCTTGTAAAAAATTCATTGGCCCTTGTTTTGGCGAGTTCAGTTTGTCATGACTCATGATAGCAGCGGTGAAGTAGGCACGTGTATCAACGTCTAACCTCACAGTAAACCAGTCATTCAAGCATTAGCATTTGGTGAAGCAAAATGCATTTTTATCCATTTTAGCTGTTATTGTAACATCAAATCCACAAAAAGAGTCTCACATCCGGTGATGCAAAATGCAAAATCATGTTGCTACATGTTCATAAGGAGACCTATGTGCTTTCCTAGTGATAGCTGACAAACTGTTAAATCTAGCAAAATGAGGGGGGGGGGGGGGGGTGAAAGCTAGATTCAAACTGTAAGCAACAATGGATTAAGATCTTCTAAGAGTTTTTAGGTTAGTTCTAATACAAATTTTTAAAAAAACCTTTCAATTTATTTTGAAATAAATGGATTGAATTTTGTCACTTAATCAATATTTAAATATATACTTACTATCATCAATAATAACTTTGTCAAATAATTAATAAAGTTTTAAAAATTCTTTAATAAAGTTATCTTAAAAACTCTAGAAAATCCTAACCTAGCTATCTATTTCGACCAATATTCTAAAATTGTAACTTATAATTCTCCCATTTTTCAAATAAAAACTCGACATGGGTTTCAGTTAGCTTAATTGGTAAAATCTCTAATAATTGAATAAAAGATCTATAATTCAATTCTCGCTTATATCAAAAACTAATTGGTGTTTTAATCTGATGATAAAAAATGCAATCATTAGAAGCAGACGCCATAAGTTGAATCTCTATTAAAAAAAAAGAACAAAAAAGAAGAAGAAGAAGTTGGGGTGCTGACTACTCAAAATGTCATATGGCTTTGGTCTGATGATTTGTCCCTCAAGATGATTGCTCCCTTTATTACATAACGGTGGGTGGCATTTAATTGATTTGATCCACAAAGTGTGGTTGAGCTAATTATTAAGTCATTAAAAACTCTCTCTACTCTTTAGCCACTGTAATGACAACTCATTGATAAATTTGATACTTGTCTTGTATCTCTCTTGCTTGGGCTCCTTATTTTGACGGAGGTTGGTGCGATTTTGAATACCTCATTACTGATCTAATAATTGTGCTACTAAAAACTCGATGTCTGTCACTTGCTTCCAAGAGGAAATTCGCAAGTTCTCAATCTTGGATCTCTCACCTTATTATATGAATGTTGGTGCGTTTTGAATTATATCTCATTACTCATCAAATAATTGTGCTACAAACTTTTCAATAAAATAATTGTGCTACTGAAAAGTCAATGTCATCACTTGATTAACAACTTATTAATAGATTCTGAAAGAAAAAAAAAGAAAAAAAATCACACACACACTGAAAGTTCCAAGAGAAAACTTGCAAGCTCTCACCTATGAGTAATTTTTCTATATTTTGAAAGTATGACAATATGATATTTTCTCATCTCACTAATTAATTTCCGTTAGATTTGAGAGAAGGAAGTACTACCGTACTCCAAGAGTACATAAGAGTTTTTTCTCACTCATGTGTCCTGTTCACTGTGGAGGGCAAAAAGATCCTGATGAGAATGTAGGCCTTTTGGGCCGCGTTAAGGAAGGCCGACCTGCTCCTGGGTTTAGAATTTGTTAGTACTATGGGTCGGCCCATACGCCGAGGATCCGAGGATCCAGCCGAGGGTGAACTTACCCTCAGATGGACACCAAAGAACTTGAGATTTCGTAGTAAAGATTAGGGGATGACACGGTTAAGGCCAATGGTTAAAAGGGGTAAACCCTAGAATGCCCTAGAAGCACCGGTGTTGAAGAAATGTCAAAGATAAAGGCTGCCACCTCCACATTAAAGACCCTGCACCTACCACCCTGGCCGCATTTATGGGGAAGTGACACCTGAACAGTGGAAGAGAAATTTCTGGTTACTATTCAAAGGTACTGAGAAAAGAAATATCTAGGCTAAGGGGGAGGTGAGGCAACACGTGTACAAATTATTCAAAAGAGTAGTATTTAAAGAGCAATCTAAGACAGTAAATAAGATCCCCTCTTTGTAACCTAAAGGAAAGAGAAAAAGAGAGAGAAATAATATAAGAACAGTTCTCGGCTTATGTCCGAGCAGATTGACTTATAGTATTCTTTGTTTTTTTTAAGTGTTTATAATCTTTGGCTTGCCATTTAATCCTCAAACACTTCTAACTTGGGTTTCAAGCCCACACTCTACAAATTCATATTGTTTAAAGCTCATTGGGCCTGGGCTTATAACTGTTCTTGGGGCCAGGTGCAATTGTGCACTTACAATTGGCGCCGTCTGTGGGAAATCTAGTCTAGAAGAGGTAGGAATATTATGGCGGGCTTAGGCTCTCACCATGCAGAGTCACAGGGATCACAACCGGAAGACCATTTCGAACGCCTTGAACGTCGAAGGGATCGTGAAGGGAGTGTCCATACAGAATACCCTGGCGCTAGCCATACTCATGGCGGGGGTAGCACCACCCACGAGGAGGGATCTAAATCCATGCAGAGGGAAATCAATCGTTTGAAGAGGAAGTTACGTCGTGCTAAACGCAAGTTTTCACCGTCCTCGTCTAGTTCTTCTTCGGAAAAGGATAGGGGAGTTGGCTACGGCTCAAGGTCGCGCTCCCCCACCAGTGTAACGTCCTCCGGTGAGGAGGGCGACCAGCCAACCCGTAGACGTAAGAAGCTTCGTTCTAGGGGCTTAGGCAACGATACTATGAGTAGGGCGTTGCACCAACTCTCTAAATCTCCGTTTTCGCGGAGGATTGAGAGGGGGAGGCTTCCCAGGAGGTTCACCCAGCCCACCTTCACCATTTATAATGGCCGGACTGATCCGGTGGAGCACGTGAGTCACTTCAACCAGAGGATGGCGGTGCACTCTCACAATGAGACTCTGATGTGTAAAGTTTTCCCCTCCAGCTTGGGACCTGTGGCTATGAGATGGTTTAACGGTCTCAAATCTGGGTCCGTAGGCTCGTTTGGGGAGCTGACTAGGGCATTCGCTTCGCGGTTCATTACGTGTAGCAGAGTCCCTTGGCCATTGGATTCGCTGCTATCCATGGCCATGAAGGAATGGGAGACACTAAAAGCATACTCCGACCGATACTGGGAGATGTTTAACGAGATAGATGGTGACTTTGATGAGGTGGCGCTTAATACCTTTAAGGTAGGTCTCCCTACTGACCACGACCTAAGAAAGTCTTTGACGAAAAAGCCCGTCCGCAGTGTACGCCGCCTTATGGATCGTATTGATGAGTACAAGAGGGTAGAAGAAGACCAGCAGCAAGGGAAGGGAAAGGAAAAGGTTATCCCGCAGGAGAGAAGGGATTTCAGGTCGGATAGATACCACAACAACAAGCCGAGGAGGGATTACTTCGGGCAATCTGGCTCGGTAGCACCTCAGGCTGTAAATACTGTGTTCCGAGAACCGGTGCATCAGTTATTAGAAAAAGTTCGTAAAGAGCCTTTCTTCAGATGGCCAGGCAAGATGGCAGGGTACCCTGCGAAAAGAAACCAAAATCTCTTTTGTCAGTACCATCAGGATGTAGGCCACACTACCGAGAACTGTCGGACCCTGTGGAACCATCTAGAGCAGCTCGTCAGTGAGGGAAAGTTGAAGCAGCACTTGTGTCAGCCCACTGGGCAGGTCAGTCAAGTTGGTTCAAACAACCAGAGGAACAATACATCTCGGCCAGCCTTGGGAACAATTAATGTTATCTTCGCTGCCCTTGGCAGGACCGGCTCAGGTCCCACTAGGGTGATGGCAGTTTCCCATCCTCAGGTCGAGGATGTGGGTAGTAGGCCGAAGAGGATGAAGGGCACCTTGTCCGTCCTAGGCTTCTCCGAGGAAGATAAGGTAGGGACCATCCAGCCCCATGACGATGCTCTTGTGGTTACCCTCAGAATTGGGAACTATGACGTGAGAAGGGTGATGATAGATCAGGGCAGCGGTGCAGATATCATGTACCCTGATCTATTTAAGGGGTTAAGGTTGAAGTTGGAAGACCTTACTCCTTATGACTCGCCACTTATAAGCTTTGAAGGGAGAGCCGTTGTGCCGAAGGGACAGATCCGTTTGCCCGTTCAGTCCGGCTCAGAAACGGTGGAGGTGGACTTCATCGTGGTTGACGCGTACTCTCCATACACGGCCATCCTTGCCAGGCCTTGGCTGCATGCGCTTGGAGCCGTCTCCTCTACCTTACATGTTAAAGTTAAATTCCCCTCGGGGGAATGTGTTGAGGAAATCCTCGGCAGCCAATCAGTAGCCAGGCAGTGCATATTGGCTGCAGTACTGCATCAGACAGAAGCCGAGTCTTCGGCTTTGATCAACAAGGATTTATAGCAGTTAACGGCTCCCGATTCATCTGGAGTGGTGACAGGAGATGAGACACAGTGCGAGGGATTAGAGAAGTTTCCAGTGGCCGATGACCCGGAGAGATTCTTCCAAGTCGGTGTACTTTTACCACACCAAGAGAAAATGGAGTTGTTAGAGTTCTTGAAGGATAATGTTGATGTTTTTGTGTGGGATCCTTATGAAGCTCCAGGCCTGGATCTGGGCTTCATTTGTCATCACCTAAATGTCAACCCGGCTATCATTCCGAGAAGGCAGCCACCTCGGCGATCTTCTAGGGAACATTCCGAGGCTGTGAAGGAAGAGGTGCTTAAACTCAAAAGGGCTGGGGCTATCAAAGAAGTTTTCTACCCTGAGTGGTTAGCCCATACAGTCGTCGTTAAAAAGAAAAATGGAACGTGGAGGGTATGTGTGGACTTTACTGATCTGAACAAGGCCTGTCCCAAAGATTCGTTCCCAATGCCACGTATTGATCAACTGGTGGATGCCACTGTCGGACATCCTCGGATGAGTTTCTTAAACGCCTTCCAGGGTTATCACCAGATTCCCTTGGCACTAGAGGATCAGGAGAAGACTGCATTCATTACACCGACGGGGAATTACCATTATAAGGTCATGCCGTTCGGTCTGAAGAATGCTGGGGCTACTTATCAAAGGATGATGACCAGAATGTTCGAACAGCAAATGGGGAAAACCATTGAAGTATACGTTGACGATATGGTGGTGAAAAGCAAAACAATCCCCTCACATGTGAAAGATTTGGCCGACACTTTTCAGATATTGAGAAGGTACAAGTTGCGCCTCAACGCCTCAAAATGTTCTTTCGGCGTGGGGTCTGGGAAGTTCTTGGGATACATGATTACTCATAAAGGCATAGAGTTAAACCCGGTGCAGGTCAAGGCTATTCAGGACTTGCAGCCTCCTCGGAACCCAAAAGAAATTCAAAAGTTGACGGGAATGATTGCCGCTTTGAACAGGTTCATATCTCGGTCAGCTGACCGGTGTCGTCCTTTCTTCCAACTGCTGAATAAGTGGAAAGGGTTTCAATGGACCGAGGATTGCGAGTTAGCCTTTCAACAGCTTAAGCAATATCTATCTCGGCCACCCATTCTTTCTCGTCCAGAGGCACATGAGATTTTGTTTGCTTATCTGGCAGTGGCCGTCCACGCGGTCAGCCTGGTCCTGATAAGAGATGATAGCGGGGTGCAAAGACCGGTATATTATGTTAGCAAGTCTTTGGGTGATGCCGAGGTGCGTTATCAACCCTTAGAGAAAGCGCTCCTGGCCGTGGTTCATGCCACGCGAAAGCTTCCCCATTATTTTCAGTCCCACACAGTGGTTGTTCTGACCCAAATTGCCCCTCAAGGCAGTTCTGCGTAGCGCCGACTACTCAGGAAGGATAGCAAAGTGGGGGACCATCCTGGGGGCTTTTGATGTAAAGTATAAGCCTCGCACCTCGGTGAAGGGCCAGGTCCTCGCTGACTTGGTGGCGGAATTTGCCGAGCCATTACTGGAAGAAACTCTAAAAGAAGCACACATGAATGAAAAATCAGTTGGTGTGATTACAGCTGTCATGCCTCCGATTTGGAAAGTGTATGTGGATGGGGCGGCTAATCAGAGAGGATCTGGTGTTGGACTTGTTCTTATGTCCCCAGAGGGAATTGTCTTCGAAAAATCTTTGAGATTGGCGTTCTCGGCTACTAACAATGAGGCCGAATACGAAGCGGTCTTGGTAGGCATGAAAATGGTGCATAGGATGGGTGGAAGAGAAATCCACATCTTCTCGGATTCTCAACTGGTGGTCGGCCAGGTCACGGGGACCATGGAGGCTAGAGATCCAAGGATGCAGGAATATTTGGCCCAGGTTAAGCGTCAGCAAACTCAATTTGGCTCCTTCGCCTTAACTCATATCTCTCGGAGCGGAAACACCCATGCAGACTCCTTAGCCACGTTGGCAACGTCCTCGGCTCAAGGTTTACCTAGGGTTATCCTCGTTGAGGATTTGCTAGAGCCCTCTCTTGTCATTACCAGCGCGCCTCGTATCCATCTAATAAGGCCTGGACCTAGTTGGATCGACCTGGTCGTATCTTTTCTTAGGGATGATGTCCTTCCTGAGGACAAATCCGAAGCAGATAAGATACGCCGAAAGGCGCCACGTTTCTGGCTGTCCGAGGATCAAAAACTGTACAAACGATCCTTTTCAGGACCGTACTTGTTGTGTGTACACCCTAATTTAACGGAGGGGCTTCTAAAAGAATTGCATGAAGGGATTTGTGGCAGCCACACTGGGGGAAGATCCTTGGCCCACAGAGCTCTGACTCAGGGTTATTGGTGGCCCAATATGCAAAGAGAGGCCCAAAACTATGCCAGGAAATGTGATCAGTGTCAGAGGTTTGCTCCTAATATTCACCAACCTGGAGGGGTTCTTAACCCTCTCTCCAGCCCTTGGCCTTTCGCACAATGGGACTTGGACATTGTAGGGCCATTTCCGAGAGCTGCTGGCAATAAAAGATGGCTTCTTGTGGGAACAGACTATTTCACTAAATGGGTTGAGGCCGAGCCCTTAGCAAATATAAGGGATATTGACTCCAAGAAGTTTGTCTGGAAAAACATCGTTACCAGATTCGGTATACCACACACACTCATCTCGGACAATGGTGTTCAGTTCGACAGTAAGGCTTTTAGAAAGTATTGTGGTGACATGGGTACTATAAATAGGTATTCCACCCCAGCTTATCCTCGAGGAAACGGGCAGGCCGAGGCCGTTAACAAAGTCATTGTCAGTGGGCTAAAGAAAAGGTTGGATGATGCGAAAGGCAGATGGGTAGAAGAACTCCCTCATGTTCTGTGGACATATCGGACCACACCGCGCAGGTCCACTGGAGAAACTCCATTCTCTATGACTTATGGAGCCGAGGCGGTGATACCTCTGGAATCTGGTTTTCCCACTCTAAAGACCAGCTCCTTTAGCCCTGAGAATAACAATGGACTCCTGGAAAAAGGCCTAGATTTGCTTGAGGAACGGCGCGAGGCAGCGATGGTCCAGATGGCTTATTATCAACAGAAGCTAAAACGGGGTTACAACGCCCACGTGAGGCTAAGGCCACTTGCACCTGGTGATCTCGTACTAAGAAAGGTTGTGGGTACCTCTAAGAACCCAGCTTGGGGTAAGTTAGGACCCAACTGGGAAGGCCCCTACCGCATTGTATCAGTAGCAGGCATAGGGTCATATCAGCTAGCTGACCTAGATGAAAGAATTGTACCACGCCCATGGAATGTAAATAATCTTAGAAGATATTATTATTAATAAAATGTGCTTTTATCGGTGAACATTTCAAAGTTATGACTACCTCTGACGCATGAAGTTATCATTTTTAAGAATCAAACAGAAACTTGGTTAAGTGCTGTCCTCAGACCAAAAACCTTGTGGAAATTGATGTCTTGTCATTTGTTAAACAGAACCTTAGCTACGTCGGGTCTTCGGACCTCCTGCTTTGGAAAAATTAACATTTGAAGTTATCATTTTTAAGAATCAAACAGAAACTTGGTTAAGTGCTGTCCTCGGACCAAAAACCTTGTGGAAATTGATGTCTTGTCATTTGTTAAACAGAACCTTAGCTATGTCGGGTCTTCGGACCTCCTGCTTTGGGAAAATTAACATTTGAAGTTATCATTTTTAAGAATCAAACAGAAACTTGGTTAAGTGCTGTCCTCGGACCAAAAACCTTGTGAAAATTGATGTCTTGTCATTTGTTAAACAGAACCTTAGCTACGTCGGGTCTTCGGACCTCCTGCTTTGGGAAAATTAACATTTGAAGTTATCATTTTTAAGAATCAAACAGAAACTTGGTTAAGTGCTGTCCTCGGACCAAAAACCTTGTGGAAATTGATGTCTTGTCATTTGTTAAACAGAATCTTAGCTACGTCGGGTCTTCGGACCTCCTGCTTTGGGAAAATTAACATTTGAAGTTATCATTTTTAAGAATCAAACAGAAACTTGGTTAAGTGCTGTCCTTGGACCAAAAACCTTGTGGAAATTGATGTCTTGTCATTTGTTAAACAGAACCTTAGCTATGTCGGGTCTTCGGACCTCCTGCTTTGGGAAAATTAACATTTGAAGTTATCATTTTTAAGAATCAAACAGAAACTTGGTTAAGTGCTGTCCTCGGACCGAAAACCTTGTGGAAATTGATGTCTTGTCATTTGTTAAACAGAACCTTAGCTATGTCGGGTCTTCGGACCTCCTGCTTTGGGAAAATTAACATTTGAAGTTATCATTTTTAAGAATCAAACAGAAACTTGGTTAAGTGCTGTCCTCGGACCGAAAATCTTGTGGAAATTGATGTCTTGTCATTTGTTAAACAGAACCTTAGCTATGTCGGGTCTTCGGACCTCCTGCTTTGGGAAAATTAACATTCGAAGTTATCATTTTTAAGAATCAAACAGAAACTTGGTTAAGTGCTGTCCTCGGACCAAAAACCTTGTGAAAATTGATGTCTTGTCATTTGTTAAATAGAACCTTAGCTATGCCGGGTTCTCGGACCTCATGCTTTGAGAAATTGTACATTTGAAGTTATAATTTTTAAGAATCAAACGGAGAATTGGTTAAGTCTTATCTTCGGACCATAACTTTGATCAAAGTTATCTCCTTATTATGTCTGGATGTTAATGCGTTACTGTTTATTAACTCGGATCTTAAGTTCTATATCTTTAAGTGTTAAGTAAGTTTGTGCAAGGAATGGTCCTCGGATCTTACATCTTACTAGAAACAGTGCTATGCATTACAAGGGTTTAATCGTTATATGAGGTCCTCTCTTCTTTTTAATCGAGGCATTGTTCAAATATATTAACCATGTCACCTTTTATTAAATCTTTAATAATATGCGCATGATTATGTGGAAGTTATGATTGTGCAATCCTTGGAGTTAGATTTGTGTACTCTGAGAAACTTTTGTTATGACTTAATGGGAGACTTTTGTAATAAGTACAAAAAGAATAAAGTAAAAACAGATACAACCCGAGTGGAAAGCAAATGAAATTGTTCTTCATTAATCAGTCAAATATACATTACATATATAATTCAAATATGGAAAAAGAGAAGTCCTAAAGATAAGTCTTAAGCCTTTGGAGGGGGGTCTTGCTGAGAGGTACTGGTGCCCTCGGTCTTTCTCAACTCCAGCTCAAAAGGAGTCAAAACTTGCTTTCCTTTATCTGCTGTCTTCGTTGGAAGGACGTTGGGTTCAATTGTCTGGCTCAAGTCCTTCTCTGCATCCCCTCCTCCTTCCTTCTCTTTGTTGGAACCAGAAGGCTCTGTAGGATCAGGAATTTGCTGTGGGACCACCGGAGGTAGAGCAGGAAGAGTTGTCTCGGGGGTAGGAGTAGCAGCAGGAGCCTCTTCAATCTCCTGTATTTCTAGGGGAAGCCAAACGTTCTCGGACTTCCTCAGATCCGAAGATTGGGGAACTCCTGCTACGTTTAAAGCTTCCCCCCATACTTTTTTACAGTATTCCCGGCACAAAGCCGCGAACTCCTCTGTCAGCTGCTCCTCGGTAGTTGCTACCCCTTCATCGAAACTTGCCTGCTTGGTAGCTTAGAGAGAGAGTTGGAAGGAGCTGGCTTCTTCCTTCATCAGCGCCAGTTCCTTTTTCAGATCCGAGCACTCCCTTTGAGCTTGGGAGAGCTCTTCATCTCTTTCACGAAGGAGCTTACGCTGTCCTTCTATCTGGGTCTTCATGGTCTTTAAGTTTGACTCGACCCCATTTTTCTCTCTCCTCAGATCAGCCACTTCTGAGGTCAGCTTTTCATTCTCAGCAAGGGCTGTGCCCAAGGACTTCTCAGTCTCCAGCCTGATTTCGAGCTCAGTTCTGGCTAATTTCCGAGTGTCTTCTATAAACTTCTCGGCTACAAAGACCTCCTGAATAGCCTGTAACAAAGTATGATGGAATTAGGAATTATTAAAAAAAAAAAAAAAAAAAAACTCATTTATAAATATTGTTAAAAGTGGAATCTTCTTAAAAAAGGGAAAAAACTTACCAGCGCTAAGTCTCTTTTTAGTGAGAGGAATAGTTGTGGTTGGCCCATCTTTTCCAAGGTCTCCATATCCTTGGGCAGCAGGAGAGGGCGTTCCAACACTTCGGCCAAGTGGTGGGCATGGCCTTGTTGAACCGCCCTTATACTGGACTGGCAGGAGATGGGTGCGCCGTCCAGTCTTAGGTCCGGGGACCAGGTGGTCGGTGCTCGGCGCACTTCAGCCTCGTCCCTGATTTCCCCGATTTCAACCGAGCGGGCCCTACCCTTGCCTTTGTCCAGCTTCTGCTGCTGGACCGGAGGGAGTTGTTATCGTGGCTTCTTGGGGTCCTTATTGATCGTCCCATCGGTATCCCCCTTTCTCTTCTTCTTGTGATCCTCGGCTGGAAGTTTTGGCTCAGCTGGAGGAGGGGGAGGTGCTAAAGATGGGGGAACTTGAGACGTCCCCATCTTTTTCTCTGCAATCTTAGCAGCTCTACTGGTGAGGAGACCCTCCATTCTTCCCATATTTTCTTCGGATTCGTCCTCGGGTAGGGCAACCACCAGCCCTGCAATTCCAGAGGCCTCGGTGGCTTCTTCCTCCTCGTCGGAGAGTACAACAAACTGATTCCCGCGAGGTCTCTCGGTATCTTCGAGATGGAATTGATCTATCTCGTCGTCAAGAGTATGCGAAGAAGACACCTGCTCTTCTGGAACGACAGTTGCTTGTGAGTGCACAGTTAGGGGAATGGCTGCTATAGGCCGGTTGTACAAAACGGTGTTAGGAGCGTCCGGGAGGTCGCGGTCGTCCAGAAAGTGGGGCCGAGCTACGTTTATCCTCCTTCGTCTTCGGTCACCCGCAACTATGGCGTTTTCTATCTCCTGGAAGTTCGAGGAAATGGGAGTGTACCCTAGAATGAGATGAGCAGCCCGGAGTTGTAAGTCTTCGCTAACGAACACCTCGAAGCGAAGTGCTCGGTTTAGATCTGCGACGTTACAGTGACTCAGACGAGGACGCACGTGTTGTTTATTTGCAAAAAAGACATCGAAACAAACAAACCTGGTCAGATTCACACAGATATTTAACAAATTTAAGTATGAATATGCATTTCTGGGTGTGTTATAAGAAGTTGTGTTGTGGGGAGATTAATCCTACGGCATCGCACCTGGATTCCCCCACTCAACTGGGCAGTGGAAGCCGTCGTGCCAATTCCCAGAGACGATCAGGTGGTCGTCCTTCATGCCTTTGTTGGATTTGGGCAGACAGGAGATTAACCTAACGACACTAGAACGGGACTTGATGTAGTAACCTATGTTGGAAAGTTTATGGGACTCATATAGAAACACGACATCGTGCCATGTGAGGTTTAAACCCATCTGCTCGTTCAGAGCATCTACGCTACCCAAAACTCTAAAAACGTTTGGGAGGCACTGATCGGGACACAACCGGTGGTTGCGAAGGTACTCCCTAGTTACAGGTTTCATTGGAAGGGTCATCCCACCCTCTATAAAAGCTATCATTGGGATGATAACCTCTCCCTCTTTCCTAGAACCGGCCACGGCTTCTGCCGGGCAATATTTTAACCCTACATCACTGGGAATACGGTATTTGGCCCTAAAGCCTTCCATCCCAGCGGCGGTGTCAACTAAACACTTAAACCTACCCATTAGAAAGGAACGAAAGGCTAAACTCTAAAAGGGAAAATATTTACGAAGACAGCCGAGGACTGTATCCGAGGAGAAAGGGTTAAGAGTAGAGAGAGCAAGAACTTACAAAGTTGAAGGTACAGGTTTCCACGGTTTTCTGCAGGTAAAGTATGATTGTTGATGTTTTGATGGGATTAGTCCCTGATGAATTAAATGAAGGCGCAGGTTCCCGAAGCGTCACGACGTGCGAAAAGGCGGCCTCGAAATTATATTTGTCCCGCCTAAAATTTCGTGGAGTAACGAGGACCGTTGGATGCCCATCTCACCGTTGAACGTGGGAGGCAAAATGTAACTTACAGTAATAAATACGCGCGTTGTTGAAAAATAAAACCGCCAAGTGGCATCTTTTAGGACGCGAAACGACTTCCACCCGTGCCATCACTCACAAAGTGTGTGGAGTAGGTTCTTGTCGGATCAAAACCCTATTTTTCTCCTCGGACGTTGAAAATTAGAGTTTTGAGGGGCTATTGTGGGGGGCAAAAAGATCCTGATGAGAATGTGGGCCTTTTGGGCCGCGTTAAGGAAGGCCGACCTGCTCCTGGGTTTAGAATTTGTTAGTACTATGGGTCGGCCCATACGCCGAGGATCCGAGGATCCAGCCGAGGATCCGAGGATCCAGCCGAGGGTGAACTTACCCTCGGATGGACACCAAAGAACTTGGGATTTCGTAGTAAAGATTAGGGGATGACACGGTTAAGGCCAATGGTTAAAAGGGGTAAACTCTAGAATGCCCCAGAAGCACCGGTGTTGAAGAAATGTCAAAGATAAAGGCTGCCACCTCCACATTAAAAACCCTGCACCTACCACCCTGGCCGCATTTATGGGGAAGTGACACCTGAACAGTGGAAGAGAAATTTCTGGTTACTATTCAAAGGCACTGAGAAAAGAAATATCTAGGCTAAGGGGGAGGTGAGGCAACACGTGTACAAATTATTCAAAAGAGTAGTATTTAAAGAGCAATCTAAGACAGTAAATAAGATCCCCTCTTTGTAACCTAAAGGAAAGAGAAAAAGAGAGAGAAATAATATAAGAACAGTTCTCGGCTTATGTCCGAGCAGATTGACTTATAGTATTCTTTGTTGTTTTTAAGTGTTTATAATCTTTGGCTTGCCATTTAATCCTCAAACACTTCTAACCTGGGTTTCAAGCCCACACTCTACAAATTCATATTGTTTAAGGCTCATTGGGCCTGGGCTTATAACTGTTCTTGGGGCCAGGTGCAATTGTGCACTTACATTCACAATGATTGAAAAATCTGAAAATATTATTTAGTACTCTTGGTAATTACTAATTACTCAAATTGGGTTTCAAAAAAAAAAAAAAAAAACTCAGATTGATAGTTTTTTCAACCATTTGACCCAATCCAATTCAGCATATATATAATTTATTTTTTACTTATTTCAATAATTTATTTTGATTTATATTTGTATTTTGAGAATCAATTTTGTTGAATTTGAAATTTAATTTATGCATATTATAAGCATTGTAATAATTTGTTGAAAAAATTGACTTAAAAAGTTGATGGCTACCACCCCCACCCCCCACCCCCCTCCCCCTCTTTTTCTTTTCAATAAATGAAATATTTAAGACCAACCCACCAACCCAACTCAATCATATGGGTTGATTGGGTTGAAAATTTCTCAACCCAACAAAGTTAGGCTGGGTTGGAAAAAACTTTATAATCCAACCCATGCACACATTTACCATTCAATATATATGCTAGTGTGCTAAATGAAATAATTGGATGGAAGCCAATTAGCCAAACCTATCTAATAAAAGCATCTCTCTCTCTCTCTCTCTCTCTCTCTCTCTCTCTCTCTCTCTCATGTAATGGGAATGTGTACGAAATTCCCAAACCTGTGAGATGCAAAAATAGAGAAAAAAATATACGCCAAAAAAAAAAAAATCACGCACAAGACAGTATTTACATGGTTCAGCAATTTGCCTATATTCACAGAATTGCAGAGATTTCACTATTCTCAGGGAAAAATATAGAGTGCGGCAGTATAGTTCTCTCTCTAAAAAATAACATCAAAACCCTAATTTTCAAAACAACAATGTTTATATTCTACGTACATGATTCACAATGGGCTACAAAAACGGGCCAAAATCTTTTCTTATGGCTTGGGCCTATTGGCCCAAGCCTCCGCTTCATGGATTAAGCCTCAAAAGATCTCTCATTAAAAACTGTAACATATTATTTTGGGTCGGGTCAAAATCCAAATTAAATACAACTAGACTCCACAACGCGTAATATCATGGTCTTCTATACGTGGTACAAAATGAACTGTACGGTTGTCTAAAATAGACTACGCTTTAAAAGAGTATATGACAAACAAGTGGGATAAAATTGAATTAGATATAAGTTTGAATCTAACCTGGCCGCAGTATTGTTCAAAAATTGTGGCAAGCAGCCAAGCATTCGTAGGATGCACCATATACCCATTTCAGACAATTATATATATATATAGACACACACACACCTTTGACTTGTGTTTTATAATTATCATTATGCTTTAAAAATTGTTTTAAATTTAATGTTGTTATCACTTATCATCATCTAAAGTATTAAAAATGTTAAAGATAGCAAACGAAATTCATGCAACTTCATAGGCTTCACAACATCAAAATAACCTAGGTTTCAAGAACTCCATTAAATGCATCAGCATTTCTCATCCATGAGATGACAAGAAAGAGATTTTTGAAACATTTGACAGTTTAAAATTGATTTTGAGACAAAGGTTAAAGGTTTAATTTAAGGGGAAGTTCAACTCTATTAACCATGGGTCATGAACTTGTATATATGGGAAGAAATGATTTGCACACAAAGGGATTTGGATTGGCTGCTATGCTATTGCTTGGATTAAGTGTGCATTTGGATACTACTTATTTTGCTGAAAACAGAAAATAAAAAACAGAAAACACTGTAACTAAATAAATTTTAAATGTGTGAATAGTGCCGTGAGACTTATTAAAGTTGTATACCATAATAGCTGTATCCAAACGCAGCTTAAAGTTGGTCAATAATGAGCTCCTTTTTTGTTACATGGAGCATTAATTATCACCATAGTTTGTTTGGTATAACTTGTTAGGTTCATATTTTCTATGTAATTGGTTAATTCTTTGACAAACCACACTTTACTTGTAAATTAGGTAGATCTAAGTTGGGTTTGATACATGTCAAGTGGTTGTATTAAAGATATGAAGATTGATCTAAGAAACAAATAAATAAAAACTGTTTTACTAAAGCTCGACAGAAAGCTGCTATCAAGATTTAATGAGTAGCTCAACACAAGCTCAATCTAATCGAGCTTTACGAATTCAAAATTTTCAGATCTAAATTTCGACCCATGTTGATGTGTTTGTTTAATTAAGGTTCTTCTCTCACAACCCTAGATATATATAAGGTTTATTTTAAGAGCCGTCACACACGAATTAAGAGACTAAGAGTTTTTGTGTGTGTGTGTGTGTGTGTGTGTGAAAAGCTACTATGTTTGTATACCATAAGATTTTATAACCAAGTGCTTCCTGATCTTCATTGTTGAAGAAGTGAAGAACTTTGCAGCCAACAACAATCATTAAAGTTGCTGGAGTTAGTCACGTATTAGGATCTGTACAAATAAGTTAGTCACAAATCGAAGATTTGTGCAACAAAGGAAAGAATGCTACTACAAGATCAAGTTCCATTGGGTATTGGGGCAAAGGTTTAACTGTAGGTAGGTATTTCGGGATAGGCCAGGGTAGTGGTAAGATTTTTTATACTTACAAACCACTTCATTATTGATTAGTGGATTCTTGGGAATGGTGACCTTAAATTCATCCGGTGGAATTTTTGTCTTGTAAGAGGTTTTCCTCATTTGTCAACAAATCACCATGTTAATTTAATTTCCATTGCATTTAGTTTAATTGGTGATTTGTTGGTGCCTCCAAGATTTGCTTGCAATTTAACCTAATTAATCAACTTGGGCAATTGAATTAATTAATCGCGATCAAGTTATCTTAACCCAACATAACTTATTTTTATTGATTCAATTTGCTTGAAAGATAAATTGAGTAAATATAAAACTGTACCTTAAAAAATGAAGGAAAAAAAAAGGCGAAGCTTAACCTATACGTCCTCTTTTATGTTTTTGAACCTACTTGCCTCCTTCATTTTCAGTCTCTATATTTTTGGCCAATTGAAGCCTACGAAGTTCCAAGCATGTAGCTTTTGTTATGCGAACTCTCTCTTTTTCACACTAGGAAGTAGGATCTGAGTGTGGCATAATTAATCCATGTAGCTAGCTTTAGCCTTTAGGTTAGATTTTTTTTTTTTTTTTGAGAGAGAGAGAGAGAGAGGTTAGAACTTAGAACCTAGCTAGTCATTTCTGGCTTCAATATTAATGAAGGTAGTTTCTAGTTAGCTGTTTATTTCTATAAACCTGTAAAGATATCGAGAGCATCCTTTTGATGCTCACTTCTAACCCTTGCTCCTTTTATTAAATGAAGTTTGGTCCCTTTGGACCCGGAAGCTCGAACTAATCAAGTAATTAACAATTTTTTTATTAATATTGTATATTTTATTACATAAATTTTATAAGTTGATGTATTAATAATTATTATAAAAAAATGTGTTTATTTTGTTGTTGATTTGGCGCTAATTATATTTAGAGTATATTTGGTTGGAAGTGGAATAGGAGAGTAGGAAAAAAAAAATGGAAAGAAAAGTGGAGAGAAAATATTTTTAGTGGGTGTTTGGTTGAAGGGAGGAGAGGAAAAAGATTTGATAGGCTCCGGTATTTTTTTTCTTGGTTTACTAAAATGTTTTCTTCCCAAAATAAAGAAAAAACTCTTGATAGAGAAAAAAACTAAAAACTATGTGCACACGTTGCATGTGAGTTTGTCATAAATTCTTTGGCCTTTTTTTTCTTCCTTCCCTTAATTATTGTCTTTTTCTAAACCCACTTGTTTCCCTTTTTTTTTTCTTCCTTTAATTTTTATCTTTTTCTAAACCCGTCTATTTCTTTTTTTCTTTGGTTTTCTTCTTTAGTCCTTCTCTTTTTATGTACTTCTCTCTCTCTCTCTCTCTCTCTCTCTCTCTCTCTCCAATCTATTTTGGATCCTTTGACTTTTGCTCTTAAAAAAAAAAAAAAAAGAAGTGTCCTCAAACAATTTTTTAATATAAAAAAGTGTTACCTTTTGTTTTATTTAATAGGATATAATTGTAAATTTCTTCTCAACAATTTTCCATCTCTTTACTTTTCTACTTCTCACATAATAGTGAATCTTATTAATTAAAGTCACATATCGTGTACGAAATTTTGAATAATTTTCCTCTACTCTCTTACTTGCTTCTCTTATTTTAGTGAGGTGGTGACATTTGAATGACCCATTACTTATCTACGAATTGTGCTACTAAAAATTCTATATGGTCCATTGAATTATAGTTAATAGGTGGATTAAGTCTCTCTCTCTCTCTCTCTCTTATATTTAAAAAAAATAAATATTTTCTTGTTAATTTGATGCTAATTAAATTTATTGTCAGGTTCATTTACAAGTATTTTCAATAAATTTAATTAATTTTAACATTTTATTTCATTAAAATTACAATTATAAGAGAATTTGATGGTTCTGTATATTATCCTCAGTGATTAATAATTCAACTTCTTGGATAATTGTAGATCTCGTTAATTAAATTATATATTATGAACATCATTCATGTGAGAGGAGAAACTAATTGTATACAAAATTTTGAACAATTTTTCTCAACACTTACTCTATTCTCTTATTTTAGTGAGGTGGTGTCATTTGAACTACTCATTACTTATTGTGCTACTAAAAATCCTATATGGTCCCTTGAATTTCAGTTAATAGGTGGATTAAACGATTCTCTCTTTCTCTCATATAGAAGTCATCACCCACGTGTTTTGGATTTGGTTACGCTTCTCTTGCTTGCTCTCTTTAATATAATTCGTGTCACTTTTTCCTATACTTTCTCATCCTCTCTTCTTTTGTTCCAAACATTTAGTAATATTTCTTAACATGCGCCATTAACAAACTCAGTTAACAAGACACAGGTAGTTAATAATCTCTCTCTCTCTCTCTCTCTCTCTCTCTCTCTCATATGTTATATTCAACTTTAACATCTTATTCAATTTTACCTCACTCGTTTATCATATAATTTTCTAGTACTTATTCAAATTTATGCTTTACAAACTCCATTTAAGCTCCGTTTTAATCCAAAACCGAGGCAAGCATATATGCCATTAGATTTTCAATATAGAATGTTTCATATATATATGTATAGCTTTAAGTGTTCGTGTTAGGCCATGTATAATAGAAAAAATGTATAAAATATACATAATTTTGCCTAAAAATGATCAGCATGTATATAATTGTGTAAATTATTTATAAGTTTGCAACAATAACCGTGTAATTCATTTTGAATTTAGTTGTTTATTATTTCTTTACATATCTCGAGAATGAAGGAAGAGAGTGGATGATAGTTGTTGACATATTGTATGTGAAAAAAGAGAAATAATTAAAAAAAATTAAGACAAGTTTTTTTTTTAATGAAATGTAATGTAAAATAAATAATCTAATGCGTGATGTTCTAAAATAGAACTCATTTTATTTTATACTAAAATAGAAATTTTTGCATGAACTGATACAACTCTAATACAACTCATTTACATCCACATACCGTGCGTGCATGAGAATTAGGGGTGTCATTTTTATCCATATTCATGAACCCATCTTATTTGGATAAGTTTTAACCCAACCCATTTGAATATTTAAGTTAAATGGGTAAAGACCTATTTGGTTATCTAATTAGATGGGTCTAAATAGATAAATCCACTAATACTCGCTAAACCCATCTAAAATTTAAATAAACAACATAAAATCTAAATTTTTAAAAAATGACTAAAATATTTCTAAAATTTTAAAAATGATTAAAATACCCTCAAATGGATATATCCTGTGAATTTTTTAAATCTGACAGTGCCATTTATTAATTAAATGGACCGATCAAGGCAATATAGGTGTTTGATTAAGAAGTGATACTGAGAGCACTTTAAGACGTAGGCCGTATAGTGAATTGACAAGTCCTCATATAATGTCATTGATTTCAGAACATGTTTACCAAAAATTTTCAACCATACTGAACACTAATAAATACCAAAAAAAAAAAAAAAATCAAAGTAATAAAGGGAGCTTAAAAAAACCTAAAGAGAAATTGAAGAGAAGCATCTTATTTTATGTTCATGGTTTGAACCACCTCCCTCTCTCATGGTCTATTTATCTAGAAAAGTTTCATTTTTTTTTTTTTCTGTAATTATTTGGTGTGTATGAAATAAGGATTAAATAACATTATACACATTTCTACACATATTTTTATTCATACGTATTTTAAAAAATATAAAAAACGCATCTCAAACTATTCTATCAAGCACCTCCTAAATATTTTTAGAAAAATAATAAGATACTCAAAGACTTTTAGACATCCACTTTAGCACTTTTTATATATATATATATATATATATATATATATATATATATATATATATATATATTTCAATGCTTGAGTTTATTTCTACAAAAAATCTTATCCATAACATTTTTAAAATATTTTTATAATAAATTTTAAGTGATGGGTTGTTATTAGCTGTTATTACTGGAAAAAATAAAATCTAAACATTGGGTTCAAAATAACTAATTTCAACGGTGGATTCAGATTTGTTGTGAAAGTTTTTTAGATGCAAATACTTTTCTTGTTCTTTGGTGTTCTATTTGGAGTTCTATTTTTAGGTGGGAGTGGTTCTTCTTTCTTCTTCCTTTTCTTTTTTTTTTTTTATTTTTTTGGACAGGGAAGAGGATCAGTTTTTTTTTTTTTTTTTTTTGAGAATCAAAGAAGAGGATCAGTTGATTTGACAGAAAGTGAAAAGTTGTTCCATCTCCCATCTCTTCAAATTGAAAATACAACAACGAAATTTATGCATTTGTCTCTGTCAAAAAAAATTGGGCCCAAGCCAAATTGAATCACCTTGTCTTCCAACAAGACCTCAGATCTTCCACCCCCAAATGTAACCCAAAGAAGAAGCCAAAATATTTATTACAAGCCTTTAATCACGTGCTTACATTTGTGTTTAGAGACCCTTTTATTTTTTAAAAGAATTTATTGGTAGCACAGAAAAAGATCACTTCCACTAAGGAGAAATAGAATGTAAAAATAATTATTTAGAAGAGAAAATGCTTGTACAAGTAATTAAATGAGTCATATGGTCCGGAATTTTTTATTTATTTTAGTTTTACCCTTCTAATAATTATTGTGTAAGATTGTACAAAAAATTAATAATAAAAGTATGTATGTTTTGACCGGTGGAAGCTGACACTTAAATCCCCTCTTGACCCCACATATCCATATATAGACTGGTAACGTAGACTGCATGAGGAGCAGCTTTAATTATGAAGCCCAACTAGTCGGCAAAGAAGACTAGTTGAATTAAGCTGCTGTGGATAAAGAATTTAGTGCTCTTCCTCTAAGCCATGGAGACTTTGAGAAAGTTTGAAAGAGATCTGGGGGAGATGAGAGAGTATTACAGTCAAGGAAAGACTAAAGAAGCATCTTGGAGAAAGTCACAGCTCAAAGGGTTGCTTACTCTGCTAAAGGAGAAAGAGAGTGATATCCTTAATGCTCTTATGCAAGACTTGGGAAAGCATCAGGTTGAGACTTTTAGAGATGAGGTATACAAACTATATATCTTGTTCCATTTTTTTAATTTTCTATATGTACACACATATATGGATAACCCTCTAAAAAATAAGAGTCATAATAACATTTTTATTTTATTTTAAATAGTAGTCACAATAACCTGTTTGAGAGGTTACTAACTTGTTTGAGTGCATGTTTTTGTGGCTGTCCTGTTTGTAGGATAGGGTTTTTTTTTTTTTTTTAATAAAAAAAAATTCCTTGGTAAATTACGCATACATCCGATAGGATTTGAACACACAAATTCATCACCTTCATTTGGTAGGGTCTAATATTATTTATCACATAAAATGGGTTTAGAAGGAATATTGCACAACTGTTCTTAGCCAAAATTACAAGAAATTTGTTTAATTATTCACTACCCTCACAGGGGAAAAGGAAGATGAATAGAATTTGAAAACATGTTAAATAATAATCACAATCACGAGGAATTTGTGAACATATTTTTACAAGAACGTCAATAGTGGTAAAGACTATTGGATTCATTTTTAAGACGTAGGAGAGACTGAGAGTTTGATCTCTTGCTTTTGTTATACATAAATTCTCCCTGTTTGCAGATAGGAACGTTGATTAAGACACTGAATTTGGCATTGGAGTCTTTGAGAGAATGGATGTCAGGAAGAAAGGTAAGTTCAACTACTAGACTTTACATGGCATTAATAATAATAATAAAAACAATAATAGAGAAAAGGAAGAAGAAACGAATTATTTGTATAATTCATAACAATAAACCCCCAAAACAGAATAAATTATATTTTTGACTCTTGACTTTTGGTTTTTTTCATTTTGGTCTCTTAAGTTTGAGATTTTTCATTTTAGTCTACCAAGTTTGATTTCATTTGGTCCTTATGACTATGTCCGTGACTCCTATGGCCACTAAGGGAGAGAGGGTAATTTTTTTAAAAATTTTTATAGAACATAAATAATGTTGTTTTGTTGAAACTTAACAGCTAAATTAGCCATGACAATAGATGAAATATTGATTATTTTGAAATCTTAATCAGACTTAGTGGATCAAAATTAAGAAAATCTCAAATTGTAAGGATCAAAGTGTAAATTAAAAAAAAAATTGGTGTGATAATATTTTATTGGGATTCTGCATGGGAAAAAAAAAGTTTGTAGAAACTTTTAAAATTTTCCTGCTTTCTAGTAAGCAAAGAAGTTAAAGTTTATACATAAACCACCATGTTAATTTAGTCACGTGCTAATAATATTCAAGAATTTTTTTTTTTTTTTAGAAACATATTCATGTAGTAAATTGAGGCAACATATACTAACAATTCTTGTTAATGTATGGTTTATAGGCTAAACTGCCGCAAATTGCTTTGCTCACTAGTGCAGAAATTGTTCCTGAGCCTCTTGGCCTTGTCCTCATTATTTCATCTTGGAATTTTCCCTTTGGTAAGTAAATTATTATACCTTTTAGAACATGATAAATTATTGATTTAATCATTATTCTAACACTTTCGTTTACATTTCGCTCAAACTCCCCTTACCAAGTGAGACCTAGCATGGGGAGTTTTTAATTTTTTAAATGGGAGGTAGAGTGGAGATAGAGTTCAAACTCAAGATCATAATTTTTGATATCATGATAAATCATTGATTGTCCCAAAAACTTAAATGGTTAGTAAATGATGAATTCAATCTCTAAACCATTATTCTAACATAACTAGGAAAAAAAAAATAGTTTGCTTCATTTTTCTTTTCCCATTTCCTTAATAATGATTGAATTTTTGTCATTTTGTTACAAAATATAGGACTGTCCTTAGAACCAATGATAGGGGCATTAGCAGCTGGAAATACAGTGGTTCTAAAGCCCTCTGAATTGGCTCCTGCTAGTGCTTCTCTTCTAGCAACTGCAATTTCCACTTACTTGGACAACAAAGCGGTCAAGGTTATCCAAGGTGGACCATCTGTGGGTGAACAACTCCTTCAGCAGAGATGGGACAAGATCTTCTTTACAGGTAAAATTAGTCACTCATCCTTCTAAAACTTCCTTTCGCATGTGGACTCAGACTCATCCTCAATCTGAGAGGCCCAACACGTGATATTTTAATTTTTTAAATAAGAAGTAAAGTGAAGACATGGTTCAAATTTATGATCACTTGCTCTATCGTTATGATAAACTAACACTTGTTCCAAAAGCATAGACTGATATGCAACAATGAATTTTATTCACCTAATCATTTGCTAACCATTGGTTTTAAAAGATTAAGTAATTCAATCTTAATGTTAATGCTTAGGAAGTGCACATGTTGGAAGGATTGTCATGTCTGCAGCTGTGAAGCATCTAACACCTGTTACTCTAGAGTTGGGTGGAAAATGCCCTGCCGTTCTTGATTCCCTTTCTAGTTCTTGGGACATAAAGGTAAGTTTGGCCCTAGTGTGTTACGCAATGATATTTTATAGCCACAAAATTGGCCTAAATTGGTTAAATCTTAAAACACACTTGTGCATCTTTGTTCTACGTTATGACAATTTGCTAAGTTGAGTTCTTTTCTGCTGTCTAATCACAAGGTGGCGGTAAAACGAATTGTTTATGGGAAATTTGGTTGCTGTGCTGGTCAAGCGTGCATAGCAATAGACTACATCATTGTTGAAAAGAAATTTATACACACTGTGGTATGAAAGTAGTAGTTTATGCTGGATCTTATATGAGTTTTTAGGTTTTTTTTTGTTTGTTTGTAATGCAGCAGCATTTTGAAATAATGATACTCTGTTTCAGGTGGAGTTAATGAAGAGCATGATCAAGGAAATGTTTGGAGAAAACCCAAAAGAATCACACAACATTGCAAGGATAATAAATAAACATCATCTCTTACGACTTGAGAATCTTCTTAAGGATCCACATGTTCATGCCTCTATTGTTTATGGAGGCTCAGTGGATGAAGACAACTTGTAAATGACATTATTTAATCTCTTTTGTGCATATGGGCCTTATGGTTTAAGCTCTCTCTCTCTCTCTCCCTTTTTCTTTTTTGTTGAAGAAGTGTTGGTTATATATGAATTCATAGTGTTCATATTCAATAAATTGGTTTTTATATGGGATTAATCCCCATATTAAACTATTCCATTGTGCTATTTTAAGGATTTGAAAAGAGACAAATACTTGGTATATAGAGAAAGTTGAGCTTCTGTACTTAATCCCATTATTTTCATTAGGACAATTTTCTTTGACAGCTTGTCTTGTTCTTTAATTTGTATGTTTCAGAAGTAGTTTTAATATGATTGTTGTTGATCTCCATCCAGGTTCATTGAGCCAACAATCTTGGTGGATCCCCCTCTCCAAGCAGAAATTATGACAGATGAGATCTTTGGTCCATTGCTTCCAATAATTACAGTAAGACACATGCAGATATATGTATTATATAATAGGTTTCTTTACTGGCCTTAATGGGCAGTGTATATATGAAAGTGGTTGTAGCTCAAGAAAGCTGAGTACTCAGTCGCAGATAAGGCATGTTGTACATTTATAGTGGTTCTTTTCTTGGTTTGACAGCTAGAGAAGATTGAAGACAGTATACAATTCATAAATTCAAAGCCTAAAGCACTGGCTATATATTGCTTCACCAAAAATAAAACACTCCAAAGAAGGATGATTTCTGAAACATCATCTGGAAGCGTGACATTCAACGATACAATTATTCAAGTATGTTATCAATAAGTCAATTGTTTGCACTACTTTTAGTTTCTCAAGTAAACTAAATTGTGTAATCTGCACTTAATGAGTGAATATTAAACTACATTACAAAGGCCAAAAAACAGTATAATAGTCCTCAATGCTTATAGCTTCTAAATTCTCAGTCTGAAGGCTTGCATTTGATTATGTGTAGTATGCAGCTGATACCCTCCCATTTGGAGGAGTTGGTGGAAGTGGATTTGGTACGTACCATGGAAAGTTCTCATTTGACACATTCAGCCATGAGAAGGCCATTACAAGAAGAAGTTTCCTTACTGAATTTTGGTTCAGATTTCCTCCATGGAACAATCACAAGGTTCAACTCTTGGCGTCTGCTCTCAATTACGATTATCTTGGATTAGTCCTTGTTATACTCGGCTTGAAGAGTTATAGGCAGGGATTAGGTGACATATAGCTACTTTTATTGGAAGTACATTGCTCATCCAAAAGGGAGAGAGAGAGAGAGAGAGAGAGAGAGAGAGGAATCACATTCAGATATACATTTGAAAGTGTTATTATTTATACTTTATAATATCAATAACCACTGTGTGCAAATTGTTGCTGGTAAAGCAATGGGAGCATTGAGGATATGCTTCTGCTTCCCCTTGTGAGTTAGCAAGAATTTCTTGTGAGGCTAAAAGTCTGTATTACTAATAGAATTGAGTTATGCTTTTATTTTATATATTAGGGTTATGTTTTATTATTGTCTACTCTTATATTTGAAATTCTAAGGTTATAACTTTCAATTAAGAAGTCTTGTTGTGTATGTCTCAGCAATGAGCCTAGATCAAGGTATCACTCAATTATTCCTATTTTCTTCTGTGTGTGTTTGTCTATGAACTCAAGTTCATTTCATGAAGGTCAGGTGATAGCCCAACGTTAATGACATTATTTGTAGTGCTCCTGTCATGTGGTTTGAAACGTACATCTCCCTTCTCCATTATCTACCTATCTAAAAAATACATAAAAATAAAATTTTCACTTCATGGGAGAGATTGGACAATATCATTGAGTCACAAGACATTTGGCAATTTGGTGTGCTATAGTTGGAAGAGTCATCCCAAAATACCAATTATTAAAATTTGTTTTAATTAATATTTTTCACTACAAATATATATTTGAGGGAACTAATCACAGGTATTGAACCCACACTCTCCCTATTGGGGAGCATTGCAAAAGGTATACGAATATGGGATTTCTTTTTTGGACAAGCGATGGTTTTTACATTAGCTGACTTGTTTGTTTGATGTGAGAGAAAAAAGTTAAAAAAAATAAAAATAAAAACCTTAAAAGGTTAAAAGAAATTTATGATACAAGGGCTGAGATTAAAAAACAACTTTTTAACTTGTAATCTTAGACTTTGAAAGACAAATGTACTGTGTTTGCTAATTTGCTATTGCA